>NW_024713954.1:0-512500 GCF_018991925.1 Homarus americanus
TAACAAGAGTGCCCTTGATCAAGGTATAACAAAAGCTTCCCTGATCCAGATATTACAAAGTCCAGTGATGAAGTATAACAATGTCCCTGATCGAGTATAACAAAAGTCCCTGGTCGAGAGTGCTCATGAAGGCCCCTGATGGAGTATAACAAGACCCTATTAGGTATAGCAAAGACCCTGATCCAAGGAAAACAAGAAGCCCGTGATAGAGTATAACAAAGTCCCTGATCGAGTATAACAAGTCCCCCTAATCGGTATAGCAAATTCTCATATCCAGGTATAACAAAAGTCCCTTGTCAGGTATAACAAATTCCCTGATCGAAATTATAACAAAGTCCTTTGGTCGGTACCAACCAAGGCCCCTGATCAGTATACCAAAAGCCCTGGTGGGTATAACGAAGCCCTACTGATCAGGTATAACAAAGTCCTTATCGAGCATAACAAAGGGCCCCACACCTGGTCGAGCATAACAAAGCCCCCTGATCAGATACCAAAGTCTCCTGATCAAGTATAGCGCAAAGTCCCTGATCGAATTATAACGCAGACCCAGATGGGTATAACAAGGCCCTAATGGAGTATAACGGGCCTGGTCGAGTATAACAAAGTCCCCTGGTCGAGTATAACCAGGCCCTGATCGAGAATAACAAGGTCCTTTGATCCAGATATAACAAAGTCCTCTATCAGGCATAACGAAGGCCCCTGATCGAGGCATAACAAACCCCCCTGATCAGATAATACAAAGATCCTCTGATCCAGGTATAACTTAAAGTCCCCTGATGGGGGAGTGTAACAAAATTCCCCCGATCGAGGTATAACAAAGTCACTCTGATCAGAGTATAACAAAATCCCTGGTCAGGTATAACAAATTCTCTCCTGATCAGTATATTAAAATCCCTAATCTCATGTGTAACAAGTCCTGATTAAAGGTAAAACAAAGTCCCTGATCGAGAATAACAAAGGCCCCTCCATCGAGTATAACAATTTTCGGCAAATTTGGTTATCTAGCTTCAACTTTCGGAGAAGTAGATATTTCCATTTTTATGTTCAAATTTACGTTTCTGTGATAATCTGCTTCGCAAAATTAGGTATATTTCCCCCAAAATTCGAAATCTACTTCCCGAAAGATCCGATAATCTGCTTTTCCCCAAAAAGTAGAAAATCTATCTACTTTCGGAAGTAAATAACAACTTTCGGAAGTAGATATTTCCCCATTTTTGCCAGTACAAATTACCGTTTTCTATGATAATAATCTATTTTCGGGAAAGTTGGTTTATCTGGCGAACTCCCGGAAAGTAGATATTTCCCATTTTATGATGCAAATTTGGTTTCCACCATGATAATCTATTTTGCGGCAAATTTAGTTTATCTAATAACTTTCGGAAGTAGAAATCTATCTACTTTTTCGGGGAAGTAGATATGCTTTCTGAAAGTAGATATTTCCCCATTTTTATGATACAAATTCCGTTTCTCTGATAATCTGTTTTCGGCATTTGGTTATCAACTCTAACTTTCCCGGAAAATGGAATATTTATTTTTTATGATACTGAATTTCCCCGTTTTTCTATAATCAATCTATTTTCCTTGGAATTTGGTTTATCTAACCTTTCCGGAAAGAAATGAATGTTTGTACACATGATGCAAATTTCGTTTCTGTAGTAATCTAGCCCCATAAAGAATTGGTGATATTTCCCCCAAAATTCGAAAATCTACTTCCCCGAAAAGTCGATAATCTGCTTTCGAAAGTGAAAATCGTTCTTTTCGGGAAATGAAATATCAACTTCCCAGAAGTGAATGTTTCCATTTTGTGATACAAATTTCCGTTTTCCATGATAATCTATTTTCAGGAAAGTAGATGTTTCCCATTTTTTATGATACAAATTTCCGTTTCTGTGTTAATCTAACGGCCAAATGTAAAGTTTATCTGTAACTTTCCCCGGAGAAAGTAGATATTTCCATTTTTATGATACAAATTCGTTTCTGTATAATCTATTTTCGAGTAAGTTGGTTTATCACTCCAGCTTTCCGGAAGTAGAAAAGTCTATCTGCTTTTCGCGAGGTAAAATAACTCAACTTTCCGGAAGTGAATATTTCAATTTTTTATGAGTACAAATTTCACGTTTCTATGATAATCTACTTCATAAGGTGGGTAATATTTTCCCCAAAAGTTTAATCTACTTCCCGAAAAGTCGATAATCTACTTGAAGTAGAAGAAATCTATCTGCGGTAGATAACAACTCCCCGGAGAATGAATATTTCCCATTTTTATGATTCTAAATTTTCGTTTTCTATGATAATCTATTTTCAGAGGTAAAATGTTTCCCATTTTTATGATGCAAATTTTCATTTTATGATAATCATACTACAGCAAATTACAGTTTGTCTAGCTCAACTTTCTCGGAAAATGAAAATCTATCTACTTTCAGTGAATAACAACTTTCCGGAAGTAGATATTCCATTTTTATGATACAAATTTCCGTTTTTCTGTGTTGATCTACTTCGCAAAATTAGGTAATATTTCTAAGTTAATCTTAACCTCGAAAAGGTCGATAATCTACTTTCCCGAAAGAGTAAGAAAATCTATCTACTTTTCGGAGAAGTATATAATAACTTTCGGAAGAGTAGATATTTCCCCACCTTGATACAAATTTTCCGTTTTCTATGATAATCTATTTTCGGAAAGTTGGTTATCTAACAACTTTCCCGGAAAGTAGATATTTCCATTTTATGATACAGAATTTCCCGTTTTCTGCTGATAATCTATTTTCGGGAAAGTTGGTTATCTAGCTTTCCAACTTTCCGGAAAGTAGATATATTTCCCACATTTTTTATAGTACAAATTTTACGTTTACCACTGATAATCTATTTTAAGCAAATTTGGTTATCTCTTCCTTTCGGAAAGTGGAGATTTTCCCATTTTGTGATACAAATTTAGCATTTTCTGCGATAAATCTACTTCGCAAAGTGGGTAATATTTCCACAGAGTTAATCTACTTTGAGTCAAATGAAATCTACTTTTCCCGAAAATTGAAAATATATCTACTTTTTCGGAAAGTAGACTCAACAACTTTCGGAAAGTAGATGTTTCCCATTTTTATGATACAAATTTCCCGTTTTCTGTGATAATCTATTTTTCGGGAAGTAGATGTTTCCCATTTTTTTATGATACAAATTTCCCGTTTTCTATATTAATCTATTTTCGGCAAATTTGGTTGTCTATTCAACTTTCCCCGGAAAGTAGAAAATCTATCTGCTTTAGAAGTAGATACTCAACTTTCGAAGATGAATATTTCCCATTTTTATGATGCAAATTTTCGTTTTCTGTGTTAATCTATTTTCGGGAGAAGTTGGTTCATCTAACAACTTTCCCGAAGTAGAAAAATCTATCTACTTTCGGGGAAGTAGATAACCAACTGTCCCGGAAGTAGATGTTCCCATTTTTTATGATGCAAAATTTCCCGTTTTCTATGATAATCTGCGCCCATAAAGTGGGTAATATTTCCCCAAATTCCTAAAATCTACTTCTCCGAAAGTCGATGATCTACTTTTCGAAAAGTGAAAATCTATCTACTTTACCAAAATTATCTCTTCAACTTTCGGAAAGTAGATATTTCCATTTTTATGATACAATTTAGTTTTATGATAATCTATTTTCGGTAAATTTGGTTGTCTGTCTTTCTGGAAGTGAAAATCTATCTGCTTCTCGGGAAGTGAATAATATTTCGGAAGTTGATATTTCCCATTTTTATGATAAAATTTCCCGTTTCTATGATGTCTGCTTCGAAAATTAGGTAATATATCTGAATTTAAAATCTACCAGAAAATAGATAATCTGCTCGAAGTAGAAAATCTATCTACTTTTTAGGAAAGCTGTCTCTTTCGAAGTAGATATTTTCCCATTTTATGATACAAATTTCCGTTTTCTTATGATAATCTATTTTCGGGAAAGTTGGATATCTATTTTAACTTTCGGAAGTGAACTATTCCATTTTTATGATACAAATTTCCAGTTTTCTGGTAATGTTTTCAGGAAGGTTGGTATCAACTTCAACTTTCCGGAAAGTGAATATTTCCCGTTTTTTATGATACAAATTTCGTTTTTCTGTGATAATCTACTTATAAAAATTAAGTTTGTATTTACAAAGATTCGAAATTCTACTTCTCGGAGAGTCGTTAATCTCTTTCGAAAGTTGAAAATCTATCTACTTTTTTGGGGTGTATAATAACTTTGGAGGTAGATATTTCCCATTTTTTGTGATAAAATTTCAGTTTTTCTATGATAATCTATTTTCGGTTAGTTTGGTTATCTATTTAACTTTTGGAAAGTAGATATTCCCATTTTGTGATACAAATTTCGTTTTCTGTGATAATCTACTTCGCAAAATTAGGTAATATTTCCCCCAAATTGAAAAATCTACTTCCCCGAAGTCGATAATCTACTTTCGAAGTAGAAAATCTATCTACTTTTTGGAAAGTAGATAACTCTTTCCCGGAGGAGTAGTGTTTCCCATTTTTGTGATTTTAAATTTCCCGTTTTCTTGATAATCTATTTTGGGAAGTTGGTTTATCTAACAAATTTCCCGGAAAGTAGATATTTCCCATTTTTATGTACTGGAATTTTCGTTTCTATGATAAATCTGTTTTCGGCAAATTTGGTTATAGCTACTTTGGAGAAAGTGAAAATCTATCTATTTTCGGGAAGTGGATAACTTTCACAGAAAGTAGATATTTCCATTTTTATGATGCAAATTTTCCGTTTTCTGTATTAATCTATTTTCCGGCAAATTTGGTTTATCTAACTTAACTTTCGGAAAATGGATGTTTTATTTTTATGATGCAAATTTTCCGTTTTCTATGATAATCTATTTTTCAACAATTTGGTTATCTATTAACTTTCAGAGTAGATGTTTTATTTTTATGATACAAGTTTCAGTTTTCTATGTAATCTACTTGCAAATTGGGTAATATTTTAAAATTAAAATCTACTTTGAAAGTCGATTAATCTGCTTTCCGAAAAGTAGAAAATCGATCACTTTTCAGGAAATGAATATCAACTTTCGGAAAGTAGATATTTTATTTTTGTGATACAAATTTCCCGTTCCGCGATAATCTATTTTTGGGAAAGTAGATATTTCCATTTTTTTGATGCAATTTTCGTTTCTGTTAATCTGTTCGGCAATTTGGTTATCTTTAACTTTCGGTAGATATTTTATTTTTTGTGATTCAATTTTAGTTCTATGTATAATCTATTTTCGTGGGTTTGGTTATAAAACCAGCTTTCCCGGGAAGTAATCTATCTACTTTTTCGGGAGTGATAATATTCTTTCGGAAAGTGGATATTTCATTTTATGATACAAATTTTATGTTAAATCATTTTTGGGAAAGTTGGTTGATCTAGTTTCTCGACTTTTCGGTAGTGAATATCTATCTACTTTTCAGGGGAGTGTTAATAACTGTCCCGGAAAGTGAGATATTCCGCATATGATTGAATTTTCCGTTTTCTGTGATAGTGCTTCATAAAATTGGAGTATGTTTCTGAAATTTCAATCTACTTCTCGAAAAGTCGATAATCTGCTTTTATAGTAGAAAATCTATCTACTTTTCGGGAAAGTATCTTTCTTTTCGGAAGTAGATATTTCCCAGTTTTTATGATACAAATTTTTAGTTTTTATATGATAATCTATTTTTCAGGGAAGTTTGGTTATCTAACAACTTTCTGGAGTAGATATTTCATTTTTATGATAAAATTTCAGTTTTCTGTAGTATTTTGCATGGCAAATTTGGTTATCTAGCTTTTGGAAATTAATATTTCCATTTTTATGATACAAATTTTCGTTTTTATGATAATCTGTATTTAAAATTGATGTATTTTCTAAATTAAATCTACTTCCCGAAAGTCGATAATCTACTTTCCGAAAGTGTCTATCTACTTTCAGGGAAATGGAAACTTTTCGGATGTAGTATTTCCCATTTTTTGTGATACAAATTTCCGTTTTTCTGTGATAATCTATTTTCGGCAAATTTGGTTTATCTAATAACTTTCCCAGTAGATATTTTGTTTTTTGTGAGTAAAATTTCGTTTCTATGATAATCTGTTTGCTGAATTGGTAATGTTTTTAAAGTTAGAAATCTGCTTCCGAGTCGATAATCTGTACAAAAATGAAAATCTATATACTTTTCGGAAGTAGGCTGCTCCTTTCGGAAGTAGATATTTCCCATTTTTGTGATGCAAATTGCCGTTTTCTATGATAATCTATTTTCAGGAAGTTGGTTTATCTAGCGAACTTTTCCGAAAGTAGATGTTTCCCATTTTTTATGATGCAAATTTCCGTTTCATGATAATCTATTTTCGGGAAATTTGGTTATCTATCAACTTCCGGTGTTTTTTTTGGTGTTTTTGGAAAGTGGATATTTCCCATTTTATGATACAAATTTCCGTTTTCTATGATAATCTATTTTCATAGGTTGGTTATCTTAACTTTCTGATAGATATTTCATTTTTGTGATACAATTTCGTTTTTCTATGATAATCTATTTTCGGCAAATTTGGTTATCTATTCAACTTTCGGAAGTGGATGTTTTCATTTTATGATGGAAATTTCGTTTCCTATGATAATCTACTTAGCAAGAATTGGGTAATGTTTCCCCGAAAATTCGAAAATCTCTTTGAAAAGTCGATAATCTAATTTTGCATTAGAAATCTATCTACTTTCAGGAAGTAGATATCAACTTTGTGAGAGTAGATATTTCCCATTTTTGATGCAAATTTCGTTTTCCATGTAATCATATTTTCGGGAGAGTGGATATTTCACATTTTTATGTGATACAAATTTCCCGTTTTCTGTGATAATCTGTTTTTGGAAGTTGGTTATCTAGCAACTTTCCCGGAAAGTAGATATTTCCATTTTTTATGATACAAATTTCCGTTTTCTGTATAATATTTTTCGAATGGTTGGTTATCTGTCAACTTTCGGAAGTTGATATTTCTATCTGTTTTTCATGAGTTGAATCATTTATTTCTGGAAGTAGATATTTCCATTTTTGTGATACAGGATTTTTATTTTATGATAATCTGCCCATGAGATTGGGTAATTTTTTAAGTATTAAATCTGCTTGAAAAGTCGATAGTCTGATTTTTGAGTAGAAAATCTGTCTATTTTGGAAGTAGATAATAACTTTCCGTGTGTTTTTTTTTTGTTTTTTTTTGTTTTTTTGGAAAGTGAATATTTCCATTTTTATGATACAAATTTCCGTTTTCTATGATAATCTGTTTCGGGAAATTTGGTTATCTAAACAACTTTCCGGAAAGTAGATATTATTGGGGTGTTTTTGGGTGTTTCCCATTTTTTTGATGCAAATTTCCGTTTTCTGTGTTAATCTAATTTGCTTGGTTTTTGTTTTGTTTGTGTGTTTTTGGTGTTTCTAGTTTTGGAAATGTCTATTAACTTTCCGGAAAGTAGATATTTCATTTTTTATGATTACAAATTTCCCGTTTTCTGTGATAATCTGTTTTAGGGAAAGTTGGTTATCTAATAACTTTGGAGAGTAGGTATTTCATTTTTTGGTATTTCGCGTTTTCTGTGATAATCTGTTTTTCAGGAAGTTTGGTTATCTATCCTTTCGGAAAGTGGAAATATTCCCATTTTATGATACAAATTCCGTTCTCTATGATAATCTGTTTTCAGCAAATTTGGTTATCTAGCTTTTCGGAAAATGAATTTTTCCCCATTTTTTGTTCAAATTGTTTCTATGATAATCTGTTTAAAAGTTAGTGTATTTCTGAAATTGAAAATCCTGCTTCCACGAAAGTCGATAATCTAATTTTCCCGAAAATTAGAAAATATATCTACTTTCGAGGAAGTGATAACTAACTTCAGAAAGTGAATATTTCCCATTTTTATGATGCAAATTTCCAGTTTCTATGATAATCTATTTTGGGAAAGTAGATATTTCCATTTTTTATGATACAAATTTCCCGTTTTCTTGATAATCTATTTTCGTAAATTTGGTTTATCTAACCAACTTTCGGGTGTTTTGTTTTGGGTGTGTTTTCGGAAAGTAGATATTTCGTTTTTTATGATACAAATTCGTTTTTCTATGATAATCTTATTTTTTAAAAGTTGGTAATATTTCGCAAAGTTGAATCTTAAATTCGATAGTTTACTTTCTGGTATATGATCTATTTTCGAGGTTTCTTAAACTTTCACGGAAGGTAGATATTTCCATTTTTATGATACAAATTTGGGTTTTATGATGTAATCTGTTTTCGGGAAAGTTGTGTTTCTCCATATTTCTGATGGATATTTCCCATTTTATGATACAAATTTGCGTTTTCTATGATAATCTATTTTTTGGGAAGAGACCAGTTTATCGCTTTCTTTCATGGAAATGGAATATATTTCTCATTCTTTAATTTTCCATTTTCGCTTTTCTGTGATAATCTGTTTTCCGGCCAAATTTTGGTTTATCTATTAACTTTCCCGGAAAGGAGATATTTTCCCATTTTTTGTCTGGAGTGTCGTTTTCTGCCAGTAATCTATTTTCGGTGAAATTTGGTTATCTAACCAACCGGAAAATGGAAATGCTATTTTGTTACAAATTTTCCCGTTTTCTATAGTAATCTACTTTAAAATTTGGTAATATTTCCCCGAAAAAAATACGAAAAACTACTTCCCCCAAAAGTCGATAATCCTAATTTCCCGAAAATTAGAAAAATCTACTTTTCGAGGAAACCAGATAACCAACTTTTTGCGTGAAAGTAGATATTTCCCCATTTTTATGATACTAAATTTCCCGTTTTTCTGCGTAATCTATTTTTCAGAAAGTTGGTTATCTAACCAACTTTCGGAAAGAAGTAGACTCATTCCCCACCATTTTTTATGATACAAATTTCCGTTTTCTACTTGATAATCTGTTTTCCGGGAAAGTTGGTTATCTCTGTAACTTTCGCGGAAAGTAGTGCTTTCCATTCTTTGTGATACAAATTTCCCGTTTTCTGTGATAATCTATTTTCGGCATTGGGACATCTAACCAACTTTCCCGGAAAGTAGATATTTCATTTTTGTGATACCAAATTTTCCGTTTCCTGTGATAATCTGCTTCCCAAAAATTGGGTATGTTTCACGAAAATGCGAAAATCTGCTTCCCAAGAGTCGATAATCTAATTTTCCCGAAATTAGAAAATCTATCTACTTTTCCGAAACCAGATAACCAACTTTCCGTAGTAGATATTTCCCATTTTTATGATGTTAAATTTCCGTTTTCTATGATAATCTATTTTCCGGGAAAGTTGGTTATCTAACCAACTTTCGGAAATGAATATTTCCCATTTTTATGATTACAAATTTCCCAAATTTTCCCGTTTTCTGCTGATAATCTATTTTTCGGAAAGTTGGTTGTCTATTTCAACTTTCGGAAAATGGGCATATTCCCATTTTTATATTCTAAAATTTCCCGTTTTTCTGCTGATAATCTATTTTCCGGAAAGTTGGTTTATCTAGCCAACTTTCGCGGAAAGTAGATATTCCCATTAACATAATACAAATTTCCCGCTTTCTGCGCCGTCGGCTCTATTTTCGTAAATTTAGTTTATCTAATAACTTTCCCGGAAAATGAATATTTTCCCATTTTTTATAATTCAAATTTTCGTTTTCTGTGATAATCTGTTACCGTAAATTGGTTATCTAACCAACTTTCGGAAAATTTCCATTTTTGTGATGCAAATTTTCCACGTTTTTCTATGATAATCTGCTTTAAGGAGAATTAGGTAATATTTTCCCCGAAAATGCAATCTGCTTCCCCAAAAGTCGATAATCTAATTTTCCGAAAATTAGAAAAAATCTGTCTACTTTAAAACCGAATAACCAACTTTCCGTGGATAGTATATTTCCCATTTTTTATGATGCAAATTTCCTGTTTTCTTGATATCTATTTCTGGAAGTTGGTTATTTAACCAACTTTCGGTGGGTATTTCCATTTTTATGATAAAATTTCCGTTTTATATGGTAATTGTTTTCGGAAGTTGGTTTGTCTGGTAACTGCGGAGATATTTTCACATTCTTTTGATACTTTCCGTTTTATGATATCTGTTTCGGCAAATTTGGTTTATCTATGCTTTCCCGGAAAGTAGATATTTCCCATTTTTATGATACAAATTTCCTGTTTTCTATGATAATCTATTTTCGGCAAATTTAGTTATCTAACCAACTTTCGGAAAGTAGATATTTCCCGTTTTTTGTGATACAAATTCTCCCGTTTTCTATGATAATCTACTTCCCAAAATTAGGTAATATTTCCTCGAAAATACGAAAATCTACTTCAAAGTCGATAATCTAATTTCCCGAAAATTAGAAAATCTATCTACTTTTCGAAACCAGATAACCAACTTTCCCGGAAGAGTAGATATTTCCTATTTTTTGTGATACAAATTTCCCGTTTTCTGTGATAATCTACTTACCATTAGGTAATATTTTGAAAATGTAATCTACTTCCCAAAAGTCGATAATCTAATTTCCCGAGAATTAGAAAATTCTATCTACTTTTCGGGAAAACCAGATAACCAACTTTCCGTGAAAGTAGATATTTCATTTTTTGTGATACAATTCCCGTTTTCTATGATAATTTATTTTCGGAAGTTGGTTATCTAACCAACTTTCCGGAAAGTAGATATTTCCCATTTTTATGATACAAATTTCCTGTTTCTATGATAATCTATTTTCGGGAAAGTTGGTTATCTAACCAACTTTCGCGGAAGTAGATATTTCCCATTTTTTATGATACAAATTTCCGTAAATTTGTAATATTTCCCCAAAATTCAATCTACTTCCCCGAAAAGTCGATAATCTACTTTCCCGAAGTAGAAAATCTATCTACTTTTTCGGGAAATGAATAATAACTTTCGGAAAGTAGATATTTCCATTTTCTATGATACAAATTTCCCGTTTTCTATGATAATCACTTCGCAAAATTGGGTAATTTTCGCCCAAAAGTCGATAATCTACTTCCCAAAGTCGATAATCTACTTTCCCGAAAAGTAGATAATCTCTACTTTCGGAAAGTAGATAACCAGCGGAAAGTAGATATTTCCCATTTTCTATGATACAAATTTCCGTTTTCTGTGATAAGTAGATAACCAACTTTCCCAGAAGTAGATATTTCCCATTTCTGTAATACAAACTTCCGTTTTCTATAATTATGGGGTAAGGAAAGAAGGGAACAACCAATTGCAATTTATTTATTAAAGTTCCAGGAATTTAATAAATCATATATGATCCATTTTTTTACAAAGTAGAACTTGTATACTGTATATAAAGTTGTCAATATATGAGAAAATCTTTTCAGGCACATATCTCCATTAATATAGTAAATGTCTAAGGCACATATCTCCATTAATATAGTAAATGTCTAAGGCACATAACTCCATTAATATAGTAAATGTCTAAGGCACATAACTCCATTAATATAGTAAATGTCTAAGGCACATAACTCCATTAATATAGTAAATGTCTAAGGCACATATCTCCATTAATATAGTAAATGTCTAAGGCACATATCTCCATTAATATAGTAAATGTCTAAGGCACATATCTCCATTAATATAGTAAATGTCTAAGGCACATATCTCCATTAATATAGTAAATGTCTATGGCACATAACTCCATTAATATAGTAAATGTCTAAGGCACATAACTCCATTAATATAGTAAATGTCTAAGGTACATATCTCCATTAATATAGTAAATGTCAAAGGCACATATCTCCATTAATATAGTAAATGTCTATGGCACATAACTCCATTAATATAGTAAATGTCTAAGGCACATAACTCCATTAATATAGTAAATGTCTAAGGCACATATCTCCATTAATATAGTAAATGTCTAAGGCACATATCTCCATTAATATATTAAATGTCTAAGGTACATATCTCCATTAATATAGTAAATGTCTAAGGCACATAACTCCATTAATATAGTAAATGTCTAAGGCACATAACTCCATTAATATAGTAAATGTCTAAGGCACATATCTCCATTAATATAGTAAATGTCTAAGGCACATATCTCCATTAATATAGTAAATGTCTAAGGCACATATCTCCATTAATATAGTAAATGTCTAAGGCACATATCTCCATTAATATAGTAAATGTCTAAGGCACATATCTCCATTAATATAGTAAATGTCTATGGCACATAACTCCATTAATATAGTAAATGTCTAAGGCACATAACTCCATTAATATAGTAAATGTCTAAGGTACATATCTCCATTAATATAGTAAATGTCTAAGGCACATAACTCCATTAATATAGCAAATGTCTAAGGCACATAACTCCATTAATATAGTAAATGTCTAAGGCACATAACTCCATTAATATAGTAAATGTCTAAGGCTCATATCTCCATTAATATAGTAAATGTCTAAGGCACATATCTCCATTAATATAGTAAATGTCTAAGGCACATATCTCCATTAATACAGTAAATGTCTAAGGCACATAACTCAATTAATATAGTAAATGTCTAAGGCACATAACTCCATTAATATAGTAAATGTCTAAGGTACATATCTCCATTAATATAGTAAATGTCTAAGGCACATAACTCCATTAATATAGTAAATGTCTAAGGCACATAACTCCATTAATATAGTAAATGTCTAAGGCACAATAACTCCATTAATATAGTAAATGTCTAAGGCACATATCTCCATTAATACAGTAAATGTCTAAGGCACATAACTCCATTAATAAAGTAAATTTCTAGTTCCAAGTTTAATCAAATAAACTTTTGGCATTCTAATTATTTAAAACATTTACTTTGTTATAATAATCTAACCTAAAGCGAGGCTGAAATAACTATACATTTTATGTAAGGATAAAACGTCTTCTTGTGTCCATCCTATTCCTCATCTTCTTTACTCAATGGTGTAAGTTAAAGCACCATTAATTACTGACCAAGCTTCTCCTGAGCACGAAGCTGAGGGACAAACACATCCTCCTGTTGACCTTCAGCCATAAGTTCTTCAATCTCCTCCACACTGTACAGGGAAAAATTAAAATTAGCTGCTTCTATAGTATACCTCAACATCAATCCAATCTTTCCCATGACATGAAGGTGCAGGGTTGGAAGTGGAGGGTGTTGACATGTAGAGGGAGGGGTGTGGAGGTGGAGGGGCGTGGATGTGGAGGGCAAGGAACATAGACCAAGGTGATAAAGGTGGCAGCAAACAAAATTTGCGCTCCACTACTGATCAACCTAACAACATTCCATATATGCAAACTCTGAACAAATTCTGAGGGATGCCATCGTCCAACATATACAGAAAGTTGCCTCCATATCTCAATATGTGTTAAACAGTGAATCCTGTACACCCACATATGATATAAAATATAACTCCATTACAAATTAGGACTTAGGAGCCAATGAAGTAAACTATTCTGAAATGAGTGGTAAAGCCTCCACTTGCCAAGTCAATCATATATTTAATTATCATTGATTTTATATTGCAAATGAAACAGCTGTAACTTACGTTTGTGGAATAGTACCCTGCGCAAGGTCTTCCGTGCCATCGACAGTCACAACAATATCATCCTCAATCCTGACTCCACCAAATCCACGGAAGCGGGCTATTGCCTCGGGAACCAGAAACTGTGCCTGAGCAGGATTAGCCAATGCTTGATCCAAAAGCTGTTGATTAAAAAATAAATAAATAAAAATATTGATTAACTCTACAATGATGAGAAAAATATAAGAAAATTACACTAAATGTAACCCAGTACAGTATTTTGATTAAATGTACAGCCTGGCTACTCCATTAATCTAGCTGTTTGTAATGTTTTTCTCTCACATTTTTACTAACAATTCCTTTAAAATTTTCATGTCCTTGAGATCAAATACCAATCCTCTCTTTTGGGAATGACAGGCCGCTCACCGACAGTTTTTCTTGGTTCAAAAGTATAGCGTATGTGGTAGCAAGTATTTGGTGAAACTGATTGTAAAACAACCAAGTATAAATGTATAAAGTCGACCCTCGTTTATTCGGACCCCTTTAATCCGGATTTCGGATAAATCGGCCGAAATCTGAACTGTCCTTATCAAATTTCTGGTTCTGGGATTGTCCCAGTTGCAATTGGGGTTGTAATTTCAAATTCTGTGTCACTTCTAAGGAATAACAAAGTCTCTGGTGCACTCTAAGATTAAGAGAAAACGGACTCCTACGACGGGGCACTCAAATAAAGAGACATGGTTACATGTTTTGTGGACTACCCACTGTACAGTATTGATCGTATAATTTTCATCACTTTGTAATAAACCTAGTCATGCCTATGTGTGTTTCTGATAATTACCATAACATTATATATTTATATATTTAGCAGTTGTACAAACACAAAGCCTCACACATGCCACACAGACTGACAGATTTGACAAGTTTTACCAACCATAAAGACAGTTGAAGCTTTAAACATCACTCACAATGGATCTTGAATATTCCAACTGTAATCAGACATACCTAAGTTGCCTCAACAAAGTCACTGGTGCACTCTAAGATTAAGAAAAAACGGACGACTCAGGCGTCCTGAAGTGAGAGAAAACGGACTCCTATGATGAGGCACTCAAATAAACATACAGTACACATAGCTGTATAATGCAATATTATGCAATAATAACCCCTAAATCGGTTAATTCCGACAATCGGCTAAAACGGACACCCTTCCCCCTATTAGTCCGTTTTAACGAGGGTCGACTGAATAAATAATAATGTACCTGTATTATCTATTTCACAAAACATCTGCAACTACATACAGTACCCCATTCTTTTCAAGAAAGTTGTGGTTAAGAGTGCTAATGTTAATGACAAGGAATCATCAAGCCTGTGAGAATCCTGGAGTAAAAAATTGTCTGTCAGAATTTTTACGAAAAGAGTGGCTGGATTATTTAAGTCGTTTGGCGTGGATTCGTTTCTCCAGTCGATGTCGTTATAATTAAAGTCCTCCACGACAAGGAGGTTTAGCGCCATTACATTGTCAATTAATAAGTTTCTCTGATTTAATACGCTACAGTTTTGGGATCTGTAGATTCATCTCACAATGAGTAAGTCTCTCCCCTTCAGTTTAATTTTACACCACTTTGATTCTTTGAAAACATCCTCCCCCTGCACCCTCACCTGGCTGGCTCTTAGGTCCTGCCTAGCATAGATAACTACACCCCTCTCGCAAGTTTCTTGGGAAAGGTGCATAAATGAGTGATATCCATCTATGTTGAACTCATATTCCTCCGGTTCGATTCTCCTGCTTTTGTACAACAGTTCTACATCACCTATATTATATCGGGTTGATGTACCCTCAGTAGTGTTTCAAACTCCGCTTTCTTGTCAAGGAACATGTCAGCATTAGTGTACATGACTTTCAACCGGAAATTGTCCTCGGTAATGTCTCTGGTCTTGGTATTGACTCCGGCTCCTCTCCATTCTCTGCAGCTGCCTCGTTTACTGTAACCCTTGTGTTTTGTGGGGTCAGAGATGAGATTGTTTACATAGCGCTTGCCTCCTCCTGGATGGGAGGTAGAGCGGAATGGGGTCCCACTTTCCCCTTGCTCTGAACTGGTACACTTGCCTCCACTACCTTCCCCTTGTAAATAGCCCATCAATGTCAATCCCCATTCCACATTGACTCCTCCCTCCTCTGCTTCAAAGACTCCTGGAGATTTTTGTGCTGTTCCCTCTGCATTACCGTGCAATGGGGATTATGAATATTCCCATTTCTTACCCTCACCCACTAGTGTGATCCTGAGGGGGCGGGGCTTGTCCTCCTGTCTTTGTCCTCGCCTCCTCATGTCCTGAGTAGGGGCTGATAACTTCAGAGCCTCATCACAAATATTTCGAAATTTCAATTTGTCGTGCATTTTCCTAGTTTCAGCTTCCTCCTATGGCTCTCTAAGACTCCAAACTCTATCATGTTGTTCCTATGCTCTGAATGTTCCAGTTTCTCCTCTTATCCCATTTCAGTAGATCTACTAGTTGTCAACTCTTCAACACACTTCTGCAGAGTCCCTAGCCGCCGAAGGACCTGTTCAGATCCTGCATTACTCTCCGTCACTTTCTGTGTCCCTGCTACAACCTGAGCATGGCTCCTCATAACTACTTCATCTGTTCTGTCAGCTACTTCCCCAGTCTTAGTGAGGATCTCTTTCCCAACCAGCTCCAGCTTGTCAACCAACACGGATTTAGCTTCCTCCATTTTTGTCTCCTTCCTAGTGATCTTCAAATGCCTCGTTTACTTTGATTTTGCAGCTAAGGCAGTACCGGCAACAGCCTTCACACTTTACTGCATTCAGCACTGCCCTAAACGTTTTAGGGCCCAGACCTGCATTATGTGCATCAGACTTTGCCCTGCAGTAATTGCATGTCAACAAACTTCCTGGTGATGCTGGGGTTTTAGCCCCTGATTCCCTATTCCTATTCATATATGTATTGTCACAAACTTTCCTCTTCCTTTTACGTACTTTACACCTGTTAGGCTAGAGCCCAGTTTACAATGTGATGTAATTCTAGTCATCTCGGTGACAACAGAGTTGCTCACAACCAGACTTACCTGGTACATGTCTGACAGTTCATCTATGGGCACCATAGGGGGAGGTCACACCCGCTCGTCGTCCTCTGACCTGACTTGGCTTCAACGCTGTGTGAAGCTTGGTACAGGAGTGAGAAGTTACCTTGTGTGCCTTAGTTATCTCAGTACCTCGACCCTATAAATGTGGACTGTATAATTATTTACCATAACCAAACTGTATAGAGGAAAATACAGTGTGACGTGATACAGGGAGAGTTAGATTTTTTTTTTTAGATTGCCCCGGAGGGAGTTAGTTTATTGGGCACCCCCTTACATCCTGTGCAAGGTGAAGCGCAGAAGTGTTCACAGTGCCCATCTGGGAAGCCTGCTAAGATCATGCTTGCCTTCATGACTCATGCATTAAGGGCGTAAAAGCCTGAAGGGTCATAGGTTTTGTCAGCAAGTTACATAAAATGACAGAATAATGAGTGTGTGGGGGGAAAGTTCCCGGTACATTTCATCTGTCTATGGCAAAGCATGGTAGGTCCCTAATAATGTCAAGGGAAGAGGTGTTGGTAACGGCTGGGGACCTGTAGGAGGAGGTCAAAGGACAAGTAAGGATGTAGTTAGGGAGGGTGTGAGAGTCGGGTTGGCCACAAAGTTTACAAACAGTGCGGCCAGGCTCAGGGTTGCCAATGTAGTACTCCCATAGGTACCTATACCCTTGGCGCAGTCTCATGTACATAATCTGTTGAGATCAAGTCAGGGATTGATACTCTATGTAGTGGCGGTTGTCGTTACCGGTTACAGCGTCATAGTGGCGTAATGTGACGCTACCCCGTTGTTTCAGGTGTGTCCAATTTTCGTTGAATGCTTCTCGTTGTGCGGCGTGTATGAGATATTTGAGATGAAGCAGGGAGAGGGCGAGGGTGGCTTCAATATCTTCTTCTTGTGTCGCTTCTTTGGCAGTTATTCCTGTGTGTGACGGGATCCAAATAAACTTGACACGGATGTCATCAGTTTGTTCTAGCCCAGCGACGGCGGATAGGGTGTGTTGGGCGGCAGGGGAGGGGGGTAGGGTAATTTGAGCCTCGCTAGCACAGAAGTGCTGTCACTGATTATAAGGAGGTTCCGGCATTCAGTGCGAGCATAGGTCACCCCCTCATGAATGCCCGCGAGGATGGCTATGCTTTCAGAAGAGGATAAGAGGGTGGGAGGTCGTAAGAGAAAAGGTGACATCATTAATCTGCTTAAGGCAGTTAAGTTTGAGCATATACTGCAGTTGGGTGGATTTACGACCTGGGAAGGTGTGGACGACATCAACACTCGGGGAAGTCCACGGCGGTAGAGGCGGATGAGTGTACTCGGGAGGGAGAGAGGTCGAGGGGGTGTAGAGGTGATAACACAGGATGTCAGTAGCAGTGTGGACAGGCCAGTGTTGAGAGGGGGAGGGAAAGATAATGGGGACAGGCCGGCGCAGGACGGTGTTAAGATGTGAGTTCAGTGAGCGCGACAGGGGAGTCGGTTGCTTACTGCGAAGAAGTTTAACACCAAGGATGGCATTGAGAGCAGTAATTCGATCGCAGATGGGAAGCAGGATCAGTTCACGCTGCATGACTTCTATTCTGGTGGTCATTGGGCAGCCGAGGATGAGTCTCATAGCTGTTTTTTATTTTCTCTATGCTTTGTTTCTCGTGCTGGGAGGCAACTACAAGGACAGGAGAGGCATAATCTATGACAGCTCTGACGATAGCAATGTACATGAGGCGTAGGATCCTGACAGAGGCTCCTTTGAGGCCGTGGGTGAGGGACTGGAGGGGCCTCGTTCGTTGGCAGCACTGGAAGATGACGTGGGCGGCGACAGCGGAGGTGGTGGTGCTGGTAGTGGCTCACACCGGTAGACCAAGGTGCGTACTTGATCAATGTCTTGTCCTTGCAGAGTCAGCGATGTCTGACGCCGGAAGTGTGAGATGAACTTGGTTTTAGTGTGTGAGATGATTAGTCCGAGTGTTTGACAGGTCCAGCTGAACGTGGAGAGTATAGATTATTCATGTTGCACTGTAGTAATTTGGAGGAGAATATCATCAGCGTAGCTTATGATGTGACCATCTAGGGCGCACTCAGCAAAGATGTTGTTGAGGCGGCAGATGGAGTTCATGAGAACATTAAAGAGTGTAGGGCTGAGTACACCTCCCTGAGGCGTGCCAAGATCAAGGTCACTGATCATAGAGTAGTGGCCCTGAAAACGGACATGGGCCTGTCGATGGAAGAGGAAGTCAGCAATCCACGTGAGGAGTTTGCCCCTCACATCAATGTGCGTGAGGCCCTCAAGGATCACTTCACTGTTGGCTTTATCAAAAGCACCCTTGAAGTCGACAAAGAGGGAGGTTTTGGCTGAGGTGTTCGCCATGTAGTGAGTGATGCAGTGAGCAGTAACCTTTCCGGGGCGGAAACCAGAGGTCAGGGTGCAGGTGGACTTCAATTTTCCAGAGGAGGCGGTGGTGTATCATGCGCTCCATCATCTTTGACAAGCAGAAGATGAGGGAGATTGGACAATATTCATCTTAGTCTGCCTGGTTTAGGGACTGGGATGGTGGTGGCAATCTTCCATAAGTGAGACAGCTGTCCAGTATCAAAAGAGAGGTTAAATAGACAGAGGAGGGGGTTACCAGGGGTGGCAATAAGGGCATTTAGCACATCATATGTGACACTGTCATCGCCAGGGGCGGTGGACCGACCGCGCTTAACAGCATTTAGTAGTTCACACTATGTGAAAGGCACGGCAGTGTCTGCAGATAGGTCTTGGTACTCGGAAATGTGCTGTCGGCGTTGTGGTTGCAGTGCGAGGGTGAGGTCTCGTACAGCGGGTGGTAGCGCATCGATGGAGGCGGCCTCCTGCCACGTCTGGGAGAGCTCCTCAGCTCGGGCAGCTGGTCTGGGGTGGAGCGCGGGTCTGGCGTTGGTGCCCCGGGCACGGTTAATGGTGCGCCATATATCACCTATAAATGTAGACTGGTCAATAGAAGAAGCAAAATCAAACCACTGCTTCTCTCGTGCGAGAGTGATGGCAGATTGGAGCTCTTTGTTTGTGCGCATCAGGAAGCGTAGAGCGTCAGGGGAGCTTGGGAGATTTCTTCCACTGGTCGACTGCTAGTCGGTGCCATACTCGGATAGATTAACATGAGGGTCGCAGTTAACATTCCACTGACTCCTGGGCTTGCGGTTAGGACGGCGGTGTTTTGGGTCAGGGCGGAGGAAGTCAGTACATTGTTTGGACAGATCAAGGTAGAGTTGGTCTGCGGTGGTGACAGTGTAACCCTGAAACCATTCAGCAATGGAAGTGATGAAGGCAGGTATGTTGGCAGGGGGTAGCCTGAGCCTAGGGCCCTTGGGTGGAACGGGTATTCTCACATACTGGAGGGTAGTGTGGATAGGGAAATGGTCACTGTGGGGGGAGTGGAGGATGCGGGTGGAGTGTGGGCGGTGAGGGTCAGAGTAGAGAGCTATGTAGTCAAGTTTCCCTCCCCCGATGTGGGTGGGTGATGGAGGGCAGAGAAGACGTACAGGGTCATCAGTGGTTTGTAGGAAGGAGAGCCAGGAGTTACCCCGGGAGTTTGAGTGGGGCCCCTGGGAGCCGAGACTGGGGTGACGGGCATTGAGGTCCCCCACAAGGAGGGTGGGGGTGGAGGTGATATGGTGTGGTAGGACAGGTACAGTAGGGGTGGAGGGAGGCACATAGACATTGACAATATTGAGGGACATACCTTTTAGTGTGATTGTGATGGTGTGTTCGTCGGTGGAGTCGTCATCAAGGGGGACGTCGAGAGGTTGGTAGGCGATATCCTTCTTGACGTAGATCCGTAGTCCACGTGCATGGCCTCGTGGTAGTCCATCGATGCGAAGAACAAGGGTGAATGGGCTCTCAACACATTTGTAGCCACTGAGCACAGCAAACAGTCAATTTTCCCTATGTTTGGTGTAATGAGCTGCGAGCAGACGTGTTACCAAAGCCATCAGGTAACAATGCTATGCTGTGTATGGGTGACTTCAACTCTCATCACACTGTCCTCGGTGATGTCCAGAGTAACTCTTATGAGGCATGTAAGAAAGAAAATGTTGACCGTGACCTTGGTCTGTCCAATGCTGTACTTAAAAACATTCAAGTCAGAATCATGAACTCTGATCTAGAAGAATTGAGAAATGCAGAGACCTGGCCAGCATTAGAACAGAACTAGACAATGTGATATAGTTGAGGCCAGTATTAGGCTAGGATACAGACACATCTGGCAAGTTAATAACGCTGTACCCATACCGGAACACTCAGCATGTAAACTTTCTGATAAACCTTTAAAACATACACTTGAAAACTATTTTATTGAATGTAACACTGTCAAAGACTTCAGGCCAAGTATGTCCCAGAAAGTAGATGGGCAAGGGCAGTCTCATTGTGGCAGGGCATCTAAGGATATTCCCATGGACTGACTCTTCATTGAAATCTGCTGACCTGGCTGCAGGGAAGAAATCTCTGTGAGGGAAGGAGCACAAAGAATCATGACAGGAGGCAGCAGACTTGGCCGCCTATCAGTCTTCTTATTACCTCACACAGAGACATGGGCAGAAACCCAATAAAAGTCTATAGAAATTCCCTTACTGTGATCATGACTGCAGTGTAAATGTTGTGTAAATTCCTTGAATAAATAATGTTGAAAGTACAGTACTACATTACTTATGTATTATATGCGGTTGCAGGGGTGGATCCAGGAATATCAAAAGGGAAGGAGTCCAAGAAGTTGTGGGTGGGAAAACATGGTGAGCGAAGTGAGCCCACCCAACTAGGGGGTTATGAGGGGGTGTTGTAAGTCAGTCCAGAATTTTTTATTTAGATCTGACCAATATCATGGGAATTTTAAGGCCATTTACACTTGATATTGGGAGATATTCTGAAGTCGATAGTAATTAATTTTTACTATACAAAAATGCCTGAATGCAAGACAGCATTGAAGAAAACATATTTGAATTATATGATGAAAAGGGGTGGGGGGGGGGAGGGTCTGGATTCCCACCCCCACCTCCCATGGATTCACCCCCGAGTTGGAGCTGGAACAGTTGGCAATGAATTATTGTACAGGTACCCACGAATACAGTAATCACCTGATTCCATCACTCAAAAAGATAAGTTTTTCCTAGGTTCTTACCCTCATACACATAATATATGTTAAACTCTGGCGGAAAATATGTAAAAGGCAAAGTATGCCCAATACAGCTTATTATAAAAAAAAAATCATAATATGATGCGTTAGAAAGTTGCCATTCAATTTTTCTTCTAGGTTTCCATGACTTTTCCATGATTGGTCAGTTTTTCAAACTTTTCCATGACATTTATATGGCACCATATATTTCTAAGACTTTTCCAGGTTTTTCAAAGACTGTGGAACCCTGTTTTATCAGTAGCAACTCACACAAGCCGAGAAAAATGTCTTTAAAACACTGATGATGATGAATGCCCTTCAAAAATTTCTTCACTGAAACTACCTCTAGCACAACAAACAAAACTCTCTATTAACACCATAAACAGCATCACTGCTACCAGTACCCTCTTCAACAATACTAACATCATCACATTCTTCACCAAAACTAGTAACTCCACTAACATCACTCACTACCCCTTAACATAGACTGAATGGCCGACTTGCTTTTTACAGCTGTAAGATGAATGGGATCATTATCATCTGGTTGTCCATAAAGTCCTGGATTGAGCGCCGACATTTCATAACGGAGCATTTCTTCCTGTTGCAAGCTAGTAACTAATGGGTGTTTGGATCTTTCTTATTACTGTACCTTACAAATGCTGTAGTTGCTAGAAAATCTATAGTGGTCACTAACCCACTGAGCCAGCAGATCTGAACCACTAGATCTGTGGTTCTCAAACTCGGGGTAATTACCCCAACTGGGGTAAAAACTACATTTTGGCTGGGGTAATATGCTTCTGTTGGCACGGTGAGGTAACCTCGTATTTAACACTTATAACACTTACGTTTGCCGCGTTTGGCACACCCTGACAACGCTGCCTTTCGTGACGACAAGTTCATTGCACGCCCAGCTTATCTGTCAGACATATTTAGAGACACGAATGTGCTGAATTGCTCTCTACAAGGAAAAAATGCTTTCATCATTGATGTCCAGGATAAGATGAATGCCTTCTGTCAACAAATGGAACTACAGCATAGTCTGGATTTACGCGGTCAATTGAACCCGTGGAGGCCCGCGTAAAATGAGAAACACGTAAATGAAATAACAGAACTTATGGGATTTATTGAAATAGAGACTGGGCCGACCCCCAAACTCCACTTTTTGCCAACACAATACGTACGTTGTAGTAAAAATAGTATCTTAACTTTATGATGGTATGCACACACACATAATATAGAAGATAAATATCAATAGGAGAATAATACACTGTACCAGGTAAAAGAAAAATCAAGGTTTAACACTTACGTTAGTAGAAGAGATGGGTCGGCATACGTGGATGGGGGCTGGTTCCGAGGCAGAGGGCAGATTACTGGCCCTCAAGTGAATCACCATCACTATCCACCATAGTTGTCAGGGCCTCCCTGACAAATCCCTCAAAGTCAACATCAATGTCACTATCACTGACTTGGGCTGGCTGTGGTGGGTTGCAGGCGAAGAAGTCCGTGATGTTACGCTGACGGCTAGTGTTGATGTGTTCGTGATACATCGTGATGTACGGCTCCATAGTTTGCAACAGATGGTTACTGAAGACTTCTTGGCGATGATCGTCAGGGTCGTTGGAAAGGACGAGCTCGAGTTTCTCGGCAAACTCGAGCTCGTCCTTTACATTACCGTGTGTTAACTTATGTTCTTATCGGGCTGCGGCACCACCTGTATCTTCACTGACGTCATCGTCTTCCAATATCTCGTCGGCAGTCACCTCAGGATCCCTGATTACCTCCATAATGTCTTCGTTGGTGGTCTCGGAGAAGCCTGCAGCTGTAACACTCTGTGCAAGGTCCACTGCCACTGCAACAGACTGAACCTCACCAGTCACAGGTTGCCTCTGCCTCCCACCTGGGATACCTTGCAACACATGCCGCCACGTGTGACGAATCGTTGCCACAGACAGCTGCCCCCATGCCTCCACCAAGAAATCAACAGCTTTCTTGACGTTGAATTTCTTCCAAAACTGTTTGACGCGAACTTCTTACTCCGCCAACTCCTCTTCCTCGTCGTCGTCGCTCTCGCTATCGGTGTCACCCAGGTTCCGCAACTCATCTTTGGTGTTGGTCAAGTCATTAAGGAGCCGAAACTTCTTTGCAGAGAAAGCAGCCTTCACATTACAAATTAATTCTTGATCCATGGGCTGGATTAATGACGTAGTGTTGTGAGGAAGGAAGACCACTTTTACGTTGGGGTGACGATCCAACAGTAGGGACGAGTGTCCTGGTGCGTTGTCAAGGAGCAACAAAATGTTGAATGGAACATTCTGTTGCTTGCAGAATTTCTTGACGTCGGAAATGAAAACAGTCGTCAAACCAGGAGAGGTACAGACCAGTGAACATCCATGCCTTAAGTGCGGTTAGCCAGTGGACATTTAGCTTGGTCATGTCCATGTTCTTGTAGGCGTGCGGCTTGTGGGCTGTGTGGATCACCGATGACTTGAGCTTACAGGAACTGGAAGCATTGGTGGTAAACAGGACGGTGATGCGCTCCTTCTGCAACTTCCGGCCCCGACACTTGCTGGCAGACTTGACAACGAAGGTCTTGGTAGATAGCTTTTTCCAAAACAGACCGGATTCATCCATGTTGAACACCTGGTCGTCGGTGTACTGTCCTTCCTCCATAACTTCTCGTAAGAATGGAGGAAAATCACTCGCCGCAACACGGTCAGCACTACCCCCTTCACCAACAATGCTAATGTTGGTAATCTTGTTCCTCTTCTTAAACCCAGAGGAAGCAGTGAAGGGTTTGGGCTCTGCAATTTCCATCTTACGTGCCACTGCTACGTACAGTTCACGTGCATACTCCTGAACTGACAGAGTGTCCACTGCCATGTTCCGTCTTGCCTGACTAATCAAGTAGCTCACCAGCAAATTCTCAGTCTTGAGCAGCACCTTCTTCTGACAGTACTTCACCATTGAAGCACTTGCAGACTTTGTGATGCTCATGTGTTCTTTTATCTTGGCGGCATCCTTCTTGATCATCCGGATCGTAGATTCGTTCACGCTATGCTGGCGCGCCAAATCAACTTGTCTCATTCCTTTTTCTAAATCTTGTACGATCATGTACTTAACTTCCTAACTTCAAGCACGTCGTATCTTCTTTGGCTTGGGGCGGCTGGGTCCAGGTAATGCAAGGTTTTTCTGTGGTGGTGGGGGTCCAGCGGATGCCATTGTTGCGAGATTAGCAGGCACAATAGAGCACAGTATACACGCGGTGACTGGGAACAATGCGACTGACGCGGGTAGGTCAGCGGCTTCTTCTCTCTGGTGGCAGAGCACGTCATATTACATTGAACCAATCACAGCTAGCAGGAGAGGGAGGTAAGGATGCGTGGACCAATCACAGTCTGATACGTCGTATGATGTCACCGATAACGCAACAGCGACATACTGCGCAACCTTACTCGCGCCGCTTCCCCCCGCTTATGGTCAAGCATGGGCCGCTTGAATACAAAATGGCACGGCGAGTCTGGACCTCCAGCCGCTCTCCGCGTAAATGACCAAATTTACCGCGTAATTAAAGCATTTCAATTCTGGCAAGGCACTGCGTAAATAACCAAACGCGTTAACCAAAACCGCGTAAATCCAGATTATACTGTATGGCACAGGCGAGTCAACGTCAACAACATAGCTATGTTTACCAGGCTAGACCAATTTTTTCAAAGTAGCGAGGTTCAGTGACCGGTGACCGAAATTGGTGAGCATGTGCTCACACTCAAGATGTCAATGACAAATATTTTCCTGAAAGCAAGGCTCTGAAGCAACCATTTCTTGTCGCCGAGGATGTAATTTCTGACAACGACCTTGCAAAAGACGAATTCCTGAAGTTGAGAAATGATTCCGTGACCCGTAGCACATTTGACACTGTTGAGGATATTGCAGTGGGATACCCAACTCTAATGACTCGGGCAATCGACGTACTTCTTCCATTTCCCACGACCTATATGTGTGAACTTAGGTTCCCAGCAATGTACTACATCAAGTCCAAGACAAGAAACCGGCTCGTTCCAAGCTCAGATTTGAGGCTGGCTCTGTCAAAGACTAAACCACGCATCCAAAATCTGGTGTCGGCAACACAAGTTCATCATCTCAGTAAGACTAAGTCTATAACAGCACTGTAACTGTAGCACTATTATTGATTTTTGTATAAGACGGACTAGAATTGTACACTTGTGTTTTGTATAATAAACTTTATTGAATAAGAAGTAGGGAGTAAAATTTTACGTTGGGGTAATTTGAACCTGTCAAACTTAAAATAGGGGTAAAACTGGAAAAAAGTTTGAGAACCACTGCACTAGATTAACACAGGTAAACGAACCCACCACCACCTGAGGGAGGAGTGGATTAACCATAAACCAGGGTAGTATCCGTAGTTTAAGGCCTCGGCGGCAAACCTATCGCACCTGCTCTGAGTGACCCAACAATTAGGCTGCATTTACACCAAACGAGTCGAATCGATTCATTAGAGTCATTTGACTGGAGTCAAAACGAGTCAGGTGTGTCACTAAATTGTCAGTACCCAGCCTGATTTTGAGCAGTATGGACACACATTCTCTCACTGAACTACAGCGTATGCTCTATTGTGGGTTCGGCGCCATGGAAGGAGGAGAACCCGATTGTGGAAACATGAAATCAACATCAAAAGACCAGATTTTGGTGCCTTTAGTCATTTATTCCCAGACTTGGTGAACCATCCAGACAAATTCTACAATTTCTTTAGGATGACAACAGAAAACTTCAAGAAGTTGGTGGACATGACAGGACCATCTGTCAAGAAATTGGACATAAACTAAATTTATCAAATCATCCGCCTGCATGATGCTGCTCAAACCACAATGGACATGCGGTGACTGACGAAAAAAATGGGTCCAGCCGTATACAGTACCACGACTCGACTCGACTTGGCGTGCCTGACTTGACTCGACTCTCCCGGTGTGAACGGTTTCTGGAGAAATACATATAAATTAATGTGAACTGCAATGGCGAGCCGAGACGAGTCTTGACTTAACTCGACTCGACTTGTTTGGTGTAAATGCAGCCTTAAAGACAAGCAGCATGTGTACCCAGAGTGACCAGCAGAGTGTATGGGGAAACTGAAGTAGCACCTGTGATCACAAAGAGTCACAGATCCAGGTGATCCAGTCCAACGAACACACTGAACCCGATGTGATTTAGTTTAACGTGATGTTTTCTCATCATTCATGGGGTTGATTAGTAAGTGGTATACGAGTCCTTGCACAATTAGTCAGTGACCATTACAGACTTTCTAGCAACTTCATTGAATCATCAGTTGTAAGAACATAAGAATGGAGGAAACTGCAGCGGGACCTATTGGCCCATACAAGGCAGCCCCATTTACTTCCAACTCATATCGCTCATATGTCAGTCCAACCTATATATGAAGCTTCCCAGCATGTTCGACTTAATGATTATGTTCGCTAACTTATTCCACTCATCCACTACTCTATTTTCAAACATCTATCTCACGCCTAAATCTAAAGATCCAAAACCCTGCTGTTAGGTTTAAATATTGCATGAGTAAAAAGTTAACCACCAATCTGACATCATTCAAACCCTGTGTTGGACTCTGCTGTCTCACGTGAAAAGGCAGGTTTGACCGGTCCTCCCCAAACCCCCTAGATCTACCACAGCACCTACCTAGGTGAAAAATTTAAGTGCCATATTCCAAGAAAAGCCTAACAACAATAAATGTACCCTTTCATGTGTGTTGAGGCTATAATAACCGAACAAATTGTAAACCTTCCAGTCATAATAAAGGTCAAAAACATTTACATTACAAAGTGAAGTGTATTTATTTGTACATTTCTCATCCAGGCCTCCAGAAAGGGCCGCAGGTTTGGAAGTTATAGCAAGAGTATCTACTGATCTGCATGTCAAGAAAATAACATGTGAAATATCCAGCACTGAACAATGAGATTTCAGACATATATTTTACACAAAAAAACACATAGCTTATGATCAGTCAGAAAAAAAATACAACAAAATTACATTACACTGAATGTTCTCTTGATTTTTAATGACATCAAAGTTATATAACTGGGATATTTTAGTAAACATTAAACATTCATGAAATGCAAAAAAGAAAATTTAATCAAAGTATTGGAGAAATTCACAAAAATATGAATAATTCCCTATCATTAAGGAATTACAAATATCAATTAGGGATATTAATATCTCATATCATGTGACATAGCAAATTTACCATAAAAGATTCTTATCATTTACATCACCGAGCTCTGAAAATATCTCATTTATACTCAAATCACCATCAGGGAAACCCATAACAGCAACATACTAATCTCTTATCTCCAAAGCTGCTGCTTAGCCATTTCAAAATAAATAGCAGAGATAAGTTAGTAAATGATAATGAATATATCCACCATGGCAGGGGATGGTTGCCTTCTATTAAGCATCATTAGCGGTCCCTGGGTTGGGTTGGATTTGGACGACAACATGGCTGGCTGGCTTTATCTTATTGAGGGACAGACATTAGGATGTGGATAACCTAATCCACTAATGGTCATTAAGGAGTCAACATCTCAAGTCTTACATTTACCTTCCATATGGCATATTTTTTATTTACAGTGTTAAAAATTTCTCATACAGAAGAAATGATTAAGTCTCAAAATTGCTGACCTCATTACATATACCTAGGCATTATGCTTAAGAGCTAATCATATGGACATGGATATATCTATCTATATAAATATATACAAGAACATCCACATATAATCATGATCTACATGTATTTATATCAATAAAAAAAAAATTACTGAAGCTGTGCCCCAAAAGTATCCCACGGCCAGAGAGCTGACATAATGGATCAAAATCTTGTTTCATCCCAAGTTTGATGCAACTCTTATCTCACAACTGAGTATCAAGAACAATCATCAAATATATTTTGTCTACAGTATAATACGAGCGGTCTTTGTGCCACACACACACACACATGTATTCCCTTTACAAAGTCATGTCACAGCATCCAAAAGTCAACTCTCTCAGCCAATGGGAACCATCTATCTTTGGCTTCTGAACTTTCAATCCCACAAGATAAGCAAATCTGAGTTCCTTAGTTGACTTTTATGCCTTAGACTAAGGCAAAAGATAACTACAAGAAACTCTACAAGGCTAGTCTTGTAAAGTTTATGGAAAATACTTCATGTCTTCCAATTATGGAGGCCAAGCCTGTGCAGGACTAGGTTCATCACCCCAGTGCTAAGAGGTTTAGCTCTCACACAGCAGAAACTTGAGCATCCTCTTCTTCATCTGTAAATTGCAATTGCAAGATAACATATACAGTATGTTTTCATAAACATATAAAAGATTAATTTTGGTTTTATATCCACTCCTAATTCCTATCTATGGAAGATATTCATATGTCAAAAAAAAAAAACTATTTCAATGAGTTGTCTGCATTCTGAGCCAACTACAGCACATACAGAGGATATTTTAGTCCCTCTACTGTATATAATACTCAATGTGTCTAATATTCCTGGGTGAATTTAACTACAGTGGTCCCTCGGTTAACGAGCACAATTCGTTCTAGAAGGTTGCTCGTTAACCGAAAAATTTGTTAACCGAAACCATTGTTTCAATGGGTTTTTGGGTAATTGGTTCCAGCTCACCGAAAATTGCCCAAAGTCAACAAAAAAGTTAGTAAAGTACACTTACTTTGAGGTGTGTATGTAGAAGGCTCCTGGATGATGATGATGATGATGATGATGGGAATTAGAATGGGGGTGGAGGAGAAGGGAGAAGAGAAGGCATTGGGGTGGAAGAGAAGTAACCCCATGGCACCATTTCACCCATAAAATTTTAGTTCTCTTTGTGTAATTCAAGATAATTTTCTTTAAATCAACACTGCACTGCATTATATACTGTCAATATGTAAAATAAATTTTATAATGACCAATAATTTGCTTGGAAACACAGAAAAAAAGCATTTATGTTGAAGAGAGTCTGAAGCAAGATGTTACCTCCACTGAAAAGACACAGAGACTGACGCCTGTATGGTGTGTTGACAGGCTGTTTGGCGCGCAAAAAACTAGCTTCCTATACTTCAATTATGTTCAATAATTGTTAAAATGACTAAAAAATTTAATATAAAACTTTTAAAATTATTGAATAGTACAGTGTAACCCTGCTTTACGCGGTCAATTGAACCCACGGAGGCCCGCGTAAAGCGGGACACGCGTAAACTGAACAACAGAACATATGGGATTAATTGAAATAGAGACTGGGCCGACCCCCAAACTCCACTTTTTCAGACACAATACGTACGTTGCAGTAAAAATAACATCTTAATTTTATGATGGTATGCACACACAATTAATAATTAAAAGAAATATCAATAATATTAGGTTTTTTAATACTTACATTAGTAGAAAAGATGGCTGGGCACACAGGGCTGGAGGATTGGTTCCGAGGCAGAGGGCAGATTATTGGCCCTCACCTGTATCACTTGTATCAATGTATCACTATCCACCACAGAGGCTTGTAGGGCCTCTTTGTCAAACCGCTCAAAGTCCATACAAGTCCATATCCTCACTATCACTGACTTGGGCCGGCTGTGGTGGGTGGCGGGTGAAGAACTCGGTAATGTTTTGATGACTGGGCGACCTTGTGCGCACCCTGCCCGAGCCGCTTCCCGCGTATATGAGTAGATGCACCGCGTAAAGTGGGAATTCCGGTTCTGGCGGGGTACCGCATAAATGTAGAAACGCGTAAAACTGAAACGCGTAAAGCGGGGTATTACTGTACAAACTTCTTGATATTTACTAAAATAGTAAGGAATTTAAGCCCTAGAACCGATTACTGTATTGGCAGACTAATACTACAGCTGATGGGCCGCCAAATGCAAGCGAAAACATGTTGAGGGGCGCTCGTAAGAAATTCGTTAATCGAGGGATTGCTCGTTAACCGAAGTCAAGAATCTTATGGAAGGTAATTCGTTCACCGAAATCTCGTTAACCGAGGCGTTCGTTAACCGAGGGATCACTGTATAATAATGCTTATATTCAAGAGATTCATCATCAGATGTTAAAATAAGATCTTACCATCATGGTGTGTCTGAGAATAATATTGAACACCGTCATGAGAAAGAGCACGTCCCATCTTCTTCATTCTGAGCTGGGTTGCTACATAGTCTGGAGGAACACCTGGGGCTCCACGACGAATACGTGCACTACCCATACACATACCTGTTGAGACTATTGAAATCATTATTATTATTTCCCATTTTATTGTAAATCTACTACAATATTAGTTGCTTGAGCAATATCTACCAACTATATCTAGACATGTCTTCTATGTTTGTGCAAGAGATACCTATTTGGAATTCTCTGCTGAGACCTAACATTGTAACAGTTTATATCTCCACATTCAAAAAATTTCTACCAATTATGGGTGTCCAGTACTGATCCCTTGATCTTTCACCCTCTTATAAAAGTACCTCAAAAAGTTCTTGAATGCTCTAAGGGTCAAACAACATGACAAAACGATCGAGAAATCTGGACATGCTCTCTGAGGAAGTTTTACTGTAAATTAAATTACTTTTCCCTGTGAATACTATAAAGATGAGCAACATATACCAACCATTCTGAGATGACATAAGCCATAATTCTCATTCTGAAATCTGTTGTGCCCAGCCGTTTGAGAACTTTTTGTGGCAATAGCACACTGGCTATTTACTGGATATACAGTACAGTATTGTATTTTCATCAGTATAGTTTCATAGGTAAAAATCAATTGAATGGGATTACAAAAAAATAATTTTCACCAAGGTCTCTGATCCCCTTGAAAGAATCTTTAAAATATGTTTGCTGCTCCTACACATCTAAAATTTTATTTCCTCTATTCAAAGTTAAATTTGCTTCTCCCTGTCTGCTTATCTATGAATGACTGTACACATTTTAAGTCTCATTTAACCTATCTATTCTGAATCAATGCAAAAATTTGAATACAATGATATTTGCTTAATAAATGTCAAAAGTTGAAACATGTCCCAAGAAAACTGTGATCTTTCCTTATTCCTGTTATTCATCTGCTGGGATGCAAACCATCTCTGTGTTGTATGTTTAACATAACCTCGTACAATGTCACTCCAGCATTGTAAGTTGCATTATAAAGTAGAACCTGTATATGCAGACTATCTCAGCATTGTGAGCTATTATCTTAACTCAGATGCCACATCATTTATAATAAAATGCATTACAATAACCCAAACAGATTATAAACATGCTACAAGTGCAGTAAAAGCTTTATTATCCACATTCAACTAAATGGAAAGCTATTGCATATGGAATTTTCTGTATCTTTCTATACAAATGTGACACTGGCATGTGATTATCTACCACTCTTTACTTATTGCTTTATACATTCTTTTTTTACACTTAATGTGCCTTTAAACCAAAATTTTCCCAGAATTGCCAAAGGAGTTATTTTAACAAGCAAATTCTAATACAGTAGCTGGCAATTCCTAGGGTCAGCAGATACCAGATAATAAAACTTTTTTTTTTTTATTTCCCATCTTATAATAAAAGTATCACAATGCATGCAGAATGGAGACAACTAGAAGGAACACATAAGAAAAAGGTATCTAATGCACACTATGTAAATGTAGTAGTAATTTGGGTAAGTACATAAATTAAATGGTCAAAAATTTTTGTGGAAATACTCTACAGTTATGTGTGTGTGTGTGTGTGTGTAAAAAGTAAAGCGTGAAAAATAGGTAATGTGTGAGACAGAGAGGAATGAGAAAAGAACAAAAGACATTCAGCTGGTGATGCAAGATATGAGAGTTTGTGAAGACAGGATATAGGAGGAATTAACAAGACACCTCATAATAGGAGAGGCAATGAAGTAAGAATAATTTGGTAGACAGTTCAATACAGGAATAGTTTATTGAGAAGCTACAGAAACACTTTACAATATCAGGTCATAACAAAGGAAAGACCAACTGCCTGAATGGATAATAAGCTGATATTTGGGTAAAAAAAAAAAGATAATACAGTACAATATATGAATTGCTGGCTGAGAGCTATTGGAACAAATTTCCCAGGATCCTGTTAAATGTATTTCCTTTAGACGTGTAAAAATTCTAATGATAAAACTGCACAGGAGGTCCCAGAGTTACGAACAACTGCACTATTTAATGTGATCCCATTATATTCATAATAAAAATCCAGTTCAACCTTTGAACATTCCCCGGTACAGTACTTACGAGCTGCACACTATTTTGTTCACCTGATCCCCTCCACCTTTCAGCCACGTCCAACCCAAGTAACTTCCCAGCAAGAACTACATCCAACTCACAAAACTTCCCCAACAAGAGAGCCACATCCAGCCAAAGCAACTTCAGCAAGAGAGCAACATCCAACCCCAAGAACATCCCCAACCTCTTTTAGTAACTGATTTATGCACCAGTCCTATGAGTAAGGCATTTTCAGGGCTCAAGGTAATTAAAACACTTTATATGTGCATTATTTACAAACATCATTTACATTATTTGTTGTCAGGTATTTGTTATTTTAGATTATACAGGTTGACCACCGATTTCCGGCAATCACTGGTCCGGAACCTCTGATGGTCCAGTCAGTTTTACGGTGGTGGAATTTCAAATTTACTGAGCAAATAGCTTAATGAGCCACCTCTGATGTTTTGGTGGCGCTACTCAAAGCTTGTTTACATGCGGTAGCTTTGTATCTTCTCCGTTTTCACTGTTCTGTGGTACAGTAGAACGTCGATTTATGACGAGATAAGTTCCAAGAGAGGTCGCTTTCAACCGAATTTGTACTAAATCGAAGTGTTGATTCAATGGAATAATATAGTTTGGTACTTGAGAGAAACACAAAATACTAAAAAGACTGAGAGTCTACCCAGATGCACCTCAGCCCATCTCCTAGAATAAACAAAACATTGTTTTTTGTAGTATTATGTTAAAACAAACACTCATAAATAAACACAGCTAAAATTATGGGACGTGAAATGGTCTGTTTACTAGCGATCAACTGAGGGGAAGATGGGGGGGGGGGATCAAATGCAGCTGGAACACACAAGTGTAAGTTAATGGTCATTGGAAAAAGTCTGCATCCTAAGAGCTTTGAAGGGTGAATTACCAATGCCCTTAATTTGGAGTGGTTTGAAAAAATTTCGTGCCAGAAGCCAGAGCCCATTTTACATCTGTTGGACTAGACAAAAATTGCAAAATAATCTTATTAATGATAAATTTAAAGCACATCCCAAGAGAGAACTCCCTGAGAAGAATATTGTCTACGGTGTATACCTACCTCCTAATTGTACATCACTTATTCAGCTACAGGATCAAGGTATTTTATGCTCTCTTCAATCAAAATATCGTTTACAATTCGTGAAAACAGCTATTGAGTGTAGTGAATTCAGGAAACCAGTGCAGTCATTTATTAAAGAATTTAACATCAGAGATGTGCTTTGGTACGTAGGTGCTGCCTGGGACATGGTAGATGCGGCAACATGAAAACATGGATGACATAAATTACGCCCTGCCTTGATGTTTGAGAATAGCCCTGGTGAAGATGACGAAAATGAATTCACTGGCTTCAGGATATCAAGAGTAAAACAAGTTGTGCATGACCTACTAGACTATGTGAAAAATTTAAGTGCACCTGCTGCTGTGAAAGTTACACTAAGTTGAATAAAGAAAACATTAGCGAGTGGATGGATGTGGACGCACAGTTGATGTACCTACTTATGCTATGTCATACAGTATTGATTTTCTTGCAGCCCAGTGTGTATAACTATTGTATTGGGTCGGAGGTCATGGGAGTGGTAGCTCCCCAAGGGCCGTGACCACCCATGGTTCGGCAAAATCGGTGGTCCAGCATGGATCTGGCCCTGATGGTGCCAGAAAATCGGTAGTTGACTAATTGTTATGATTTTACAGGTATGGGTAGGTTTTATTCATATTTTATAGTGAAATTAACAAGGATTTGAGTTATGAACAGGATCCTAAAACACAACCCATTAGTAACTTGGGAACCTCTTGTACTGTACTAGAGGAAGTATAAAGATGTGAATTCAACACAAATTGTATGTTTAAAGAAAAAAATGTGATCTTTTGACTTTTGCTCCAGAAACTTGCATCCACGATCAATAAGCATTTCAATTATTACTGCTCCCAGATAACAAAATACAGTAGATACTTAATATTGGTGGGGGGTTAGGTTTTTGAAAACCTCCTGAATGCAGAAACTGCAAATTTAGAAACCTTAGTTCAATGTGAAAAAGGGAGAGGTCAGTTTTCTGGTACAAGTGAACATAAGGGGAAGTAATAAATGTTTAAGAACAATGATTACTATAATTACTGTATAGTACCTGTATATAATGATCATAATAATAATAATCAATCAAGAGAAATGTTTATTTTTTTACTTATCTTTAGTGATGATAATGATGATTAGAGGTATTCTGTGAGACAATGATGAGCGTGTGAAATTTACATTTTATTAGGTGTGCATCAAAGTTTCAAACACATAATAACCATCCATTAGGATAAACAAAACAGTATTACTGCATTTTCATCTTTTTTCCACACTTCCACATATTTCTGTCTCTTAAAAAATTACAAGATTAACCCAACACATTAGGCTGCAAATTATTATAAAAACTATGAATGCAAAAACCATCAATTTAAAGGAAATATTGCAGCAGCATCAAAATTTTAATATATGCAACACAGACAGAGCGGGAAAGTGGCCAAATCCAGAAGTAAACTCAATGTTCTCACTCCAATCCAAGTAACACTTAATTTAAAAAAAAATTTCTTCATTCTTATATAATATTCCACACAGACTGGTACAGTGCTGATCCCTTTTCTTGAATGGTGTATTTTAAGCCACTTTCATTAATAGTGAAAGAGGGGCAAAACACAAAATCTTTAAAATTTTAAAATTACATTACAGCATAGTTTTAATATTCTTTATGTACAGTATTTATCAAAATAAGCCATATACTTGTTATTAATTTTATTATTTATATCTAAGGCATTATTTACCGTTTTCATATCTGTACAGTACAGGTAACCCTTGAGATACGAGCATTCACTTATACAAATTTTCTAAATTGACTCCAATATTTCGTGTGCCCCCAGGAGTCAGCTGGGGCAGCCAGATCCCCATAGCGCTCTCCCTACTAGGCTGAGGTAGGAGTTATGGTTAATACTGAACTCATAATTTTGGGTAAATATGTAAACATAACTATCTTCATATATTTTTTTTTGCTCTGTTACATGCACACACAATCCTACATACAGAATGTGCAAAAAATAAAAATAAATAAAATAATCATCATAAAGTTAAAGAAAAGGTAATCAATATTTCTTCGTACACCAGCAAGAGTTAGCAGGATGAGCTGGGGGAGTTATGATTATTTTTCAACTCATAGTTTCGGATAGATAAACTTAACTTTCTTCATTTTTTATAAACAAAGTTACATGCACATAATCCTACAAACATACTGTAATGTGCCAAGAAAGAAAAAGAAATAATAACCATAAGGTCAAAAACATAAAGGGAATAAACATTTCTGTGCGTGAGAGCAAGGGGATGAGCGTTGCAAGTTGGCAGAGGCGGACGGGGTTATTGTTATGGCGAAGTTTGAGGGCGGCCACATGTACAACAGCCAGCGTCACTGGTGTCACTGGCGGCTATGTTAAATTTTGATTTAGCTTTTCCTCAATTGATTTTGCTGCATATTTTCATTTAGATAGCATTTTATTAATATTTTTAATGTGTTAGGTAGGAAATTACAGTAACTGTGTGCAATCTATCATTAGTTAGGAAGGGTTTTTTCTTGTTTGTGAACCGTTTTCATGTTTTGGGGGTATTTTTGTCATTGGGGAACTGAACCTGTTTTTCCTATTTGATATACTAAAATTCACCTGATGAATGTTTTGTTTTTAACCTAACCCATTTGTATCTTAAAGGACACCTATACTTAATTGTATGCATCTTTCCTTTACTGAGATTGACTCCTGAATGTTGATATGTAAGGTTAGGTTGTGCTATGATAAGATTAGTAGTGTTCATAAAGAAATGTGTATAAGGGGATAAGTCATCATAATGTCACAATGTAGAAATCATAGTTCACAGGTAAGTTCATTTAAATAAAGTTTGGACAAATCTAGTTGCTAATCAAATTGGAAACAATCAAAACGAATGAAAATATCTAGAACAGACACATTGCTTCCAAAAATACCACTAATGAACACTTCCTAAAATTTTTTAGTACAGCACATTAGTATTCCTAATCCAAGTTTATAGCAAATGAAATAAGGCACTCTTTAAATGATAGGAAAGTAGCTCAAAGGTTACCAAGTCACCTGCAACCAATATACAGCACACTGATGCCATAAGACAAAAGTTGCAACTCAGAATATTACTGGTAGAGGCATCAACATACTTTCCTAATACTGTATGCAGAATAAAAGAAACTTCAGGATTACAGTACAAGTAATACAAGTTTGGAAGTAGAACATGTTGGCCTGCATAAAGCAATAGGTAAACAAAATTTGGAACCTTGAGGTGGAAGGTGAATACCAAATGGCATCAGATGAAGGAAAAGTATATGACTCATTTTGGACACTAAGTATACTGTATATTCAAATGCTTTCACTTCCTAACTGTAGAAATAGGTATTCATTTACAGCTGAGTCTAAAGGGGATGTCCCAGGATCAAATAAGAGACCCTTAAGATGGGAGGTGAACATTGTATCCACTCAGTTGCCATACCTAATGTTAGTATACAGTACTACACAGTACTGTACAGCATTTAATGCATATACAGTGCAACAGTATATATGTAAGAGTTCCGCTCCTACAGATGTTATTAAGTAAAAAATTTAAGGAAGTCAAAACACATACCTAATGTGCATACCGTACTTACAGAACAATTTTTAAAATACCACTACTGTATATCATAGCCCAAGCCCGTGTATACATTTAAAATCACTTAATTTAAGAGAAGAAATAGAATGACAAAATACAGTACTGTAAATGAAAGTAAAAAATATGAGTCATCAGGCAAAGGTATCAGGCAGCTATCAAACAGGGAGGTACTACCACCTGGGAAGATATTGGAAGCATAATGAGCCTGGGTGGCCTAATCCCCATATTAAAAAAAAATTAAAGTTTAATTTAGTTGGACGTATGTAATCAGGGGATTTCAGATTATTTTTAGTAAAAGAGTGTGTTTATAAATTAATTAGAACTGGCTTTATAGACTCCAGACCAGCATGTCCTTAAAATTTGCGGGGGCTTGGGTCTCAAAATGGCCGAGAATTGCCAAAACCACAAATACAGTATCATTTTACGGAAAATTCCGGCTTTGGGAACGATTTTCCGAGAAAATTTCAATTCCAGCTATCGGAGAGTTCCGGGTTTGAGGGATTCCGGCTATCGGAGAGTTCCAGGTTTGAGGGATTCCAGCTAACAGAGATATTACTGATTTTTTCCAGGGATGAGAAATTTGTCTCCATACCTGGAAATATCTCATTCCTGAAACTGCTCTGCACAAATTATTCCGACTAACGAGGACATCTCTTGTACATTGGTTGCTTGAATTAATTTTTTGAATTGAAACTTGGGTGACCTTTTTTCCTGGTGTGCTCAACAATTTTATATATTACTAAGTAAAGGCTACATTTTTCTAGATATATCACTGCTGGAGCATTCATGCATATTGTTGCATTCTTGTTACAAAACCCTTAATGGTGGGTTGGCTGTTAGAATATGGGAAGTTCTTCTAAACATAAATGTAAACACAATGAGAAATGAAGGAGCACTGTCACTTCAGTAGTTGAGGAAAAAGAGGAAAAAATTATATATGAACACGAGACATTTGATAAAAAGACTATATGGTGAGATAATTGGATGGAGTTATACAAGAAGCTTCAAGTTAAGTACCAGGAACAGCATGAGGAAGTATCTAAGTTTATTTGAGGAGGAATCTTAACAAATGTGTGAAGTGTGGAAGAAGTCATGCCAGGGACAACTTCTCTCAATACAAGAGGAATATAACAAGACATAGACAGACCAATAATAAAGGCCACTCTGTATGGTTATACTGTACTACTCAGAATGTATAAATGTGTGTGTGCTTCTCTTCTTACTTAACTAACAAACACCTTATGAAGAATGAGTTATGATAAAATCACTTTTTTCTAATGAAATTTTAAGTATTTTTTTATTTTCATCACACAAGTTATTCAATAAGTGTAAAGCTTCGGGTCACGTAACATGATGTTTTGATCTTTCGCAGGACTATTTGAATAAAAAGGGCAGGCCTGGCTAGATTATGTTGCCAAGTAGGTACTGTATTTATCTTTCACTCGCTCACACATGAGAGCCTTCCAGACTCTTCTCAGTACCTTCTAAGATTTTGTTATGTAAGCATCTCACCCTTGGACTTGACTCACTTCACCATGTATTTCTACCCCCCAACCCTAAAGCACATGTCTAGTATTGTGATCAATTACTGGAGCAGTAATAATGATTGTTAGTAGTGTAATAGTAATAACATATTGAAACAAGTGTCCTGTACTTCATACTACGTACAAATTACAATAGTGTTGTTTACCTCATTACTACTGTGTCACACACACGCCACTTCATGAACATTCTCAACTCTTCCTAGGAAATTTATTTATTTCCTGTTTATATCATGCATGGCCAGTTTGTAGGACTAGATTTGCTTTTTATTTGTGTTTTAAATGTTTCCAAATATACCCACAGAAGTGTTGCCTACCATAGCCCGAAGCCCAGGGGTGAATGAAAAAATTATTTGTTTTAGTTTGTTTTGTTTTAGGTCTTGTACTTGGGTCTCCCGTCATTTTTAGTGTTGGTAAATTGTAATGTTATGTTGCTTTGAAGAGTTTTGTAGAAGTTAAAGTATAGAATAACGTTTAGTTTTTTCTTGTATATTAGCTGTATTGTTTTAGTTTTTTACTTTTTGTTTGTTTTCTAGGCTCTGATGATAAAAAATGAATTTCCAAAACATTACAAATAAAGAAACCCAACATAGTCGAGATGTTTGTGTTTTCCCTGGTTCTCCTCTTCAGACATGGATACTACTGATCAGGTACAGTATATTGGAGGATATTAACCCCTTCACTACGGGGATGCCACTTTAAGATTTCATTTGGTTAACACCAGATAATTTTATTCAGCTCAGAGGGGAGCCCGTACAGAAGGGGTTATTAGATTACCTCCACTAACCTCTTCACTACGGGGACGCCACTTATAATATTTTACGTTAACGCCAGATAATTTTATTCAGCTCAGAGAGGACACCGTATACAAGGGGTTAAGCATATAATTTCCTTGTTTTGAACATTTAGATTCAATATATTCAAGAGAATACTTAAGAGAGCTATGTGCCTGACTTTATTATTAACAATTATATTTTCCAGGCATATAGGAGTGGAAAGTAAAAATTTGTATTGGAAACCTCAGATGTGTCAGTCTGCAAGTCACTATACATTATTGATAGAATTGACAGTACCAATGCATTAAGTAAATTTCTCAATATGCATCAGACTGACTGGCAGTACATGAAAAAAAAATAAATAAAAAATGTGCCACAATCAATTTCCTTGATGTTTACACCTTAAAAAAAATGCACGTGACCTTAAATTAACAAAAAAGCGTAATTTTGTTAGTTTGCTTCACGAAAAATCTTAAAAGTAATCATAGCATTGTAAGTTTTACTGTTTTGATAAAAGGAACCACTCACCTGCTGCTGGGACAGGTGGCAGTACGGCCACTGCATGCGGGAAAGGGGGCCGCGACCGAGATTCTGTTGTGCATATAGCAAGAAGGCAAGTCAAGATAAGCCATTGTGCAGCCATAGTGGCAAAGGCAAGCCAAGAAAAGGAATCGCTTTATGATAAAAAAACACTGAATTACTAAGTTTTGTGAAGAGATTTTTTGCAATTCTTTAACCTCAGAGCTACTTAAGATTTTTTAACATAACATAAATCAAAATTCTTTATTCTCTTCTTTTTCTTATGAATTTCAATAAAAAATCATTAAAGCATTAAACCACGAAGGAAATGTAATCAAATTATCTTAAGAGTAATGGCAGGCTCAATGATACCTAGGAGGGCCACCTCCTGGAAGTTAAGTTTAATGCGTCGGAGGACAGCAGTGGTCCATCTATGAACCACTCAGTGGGCAGTAATATATGCACGCATGAATATTTGTGCACTTTAGGTATACAGTGCTAGTGAAAATATACAACTTTATGTTTGACAAGTGATTCCTCCTTACAGTGTCCCATTTCAACCAAATGTCTGAGGTGCCAATAACTAAACAGCAGAGCACTGTATATATGCAGTTTTTACATTGAATATGAGAGCAGTACCAATCTGGGGTGCCAATTCTAATGTTTTTGAGCCAAATCAAGGTTCTCAATGACTATTGTTGTAGTGGATGGTGAGGACATGAGTAAAGGAGACCAGGAAACCTTCATGTTTGAATCCAGGAGAAAATGCAAGGTCACGGATATTTTTTAAAAACAGCAGAGAAGAGTAGTTTGAGTATTAGCAAAAAATTAAGATTTATATAAATAATGGTGGGGAAATAAGGTAGAGCAAAATAATCAATTACAGTAAATAGAATAGTAAAGAGCAAATGAAGCGTTCATATGAAGGCAGGTGAGACCATAATTCTATTTTAAGGAATGTAAAGAAATGTTTTTCATACTGTAGATAGGAATGAACCTGTCAGCAGAGAAACTGGTCAATGCAAATTTAGTCCTAAAAAAATGACAAGATTTGAAAATAGCTTATCAAACATTTCTAAAATCCTAGAACTTAAGCTTACACAAGGTCGATTATTTATCATTACGCCTTCACGTAATTCTGCTTAAGTCTTAATGTTTCTTTACATCATCCTCTTTCCCAAACTCTATTTTTGCCCATAATTATAGTCTATTAGTCAAATCTCTTCCTCTAACTATTATGTTCCCTCTAGTGTATATGTATTCAACAAATATGAGTTAAAGTAATGTAAAAAATACAAATAAAATAAAATAAAATAAATAAATAAATAAATAAATTCTGCAAATCCTATAAGCACTGCTAATATTTTCAGGGCTATGGGACTGTGAAGTAACTTTTTAGTTCAATAACATTCCACATATGTATGGGAGTCTTTAGAAATACTGGAGGTTTTGAAGGTTCATTATACATGTACAGTATATTACTGTATATAACTGTGGATTGCCTCACCGAGAAAACATATTTTCGTAAACTCAGTGGAAAAGAATGTGACCATACAATACACAGTAAATCCATATTACCCTTCATAGGAGATATAACACAGCATGAGAGGTACACTGATGATTAATGAGAACAAAGTTAAATAATTTCTGGAAAGGTTTGAAGGAAGAAATGAATTGTTAGAATATTTCAGTGATATTATTTTTGGTGCAGTATCAGAGGTAAGTGGTATGGATTAGTGACGAGAATGAAAGTATAAAAATTAAGTGTTTATCTGATGAGGTGGGTATGAATGTACCAACAGTGGGGAGGAGAGAGGTCAGGTAAAGACAGTATGCCAGTTGTGTGAGTAAGGAGGATTATGTATAGATGAACAAATATGAAAGACACAGAAATTAACATAAATTTCCCATCTTTATCACACACATACAAAATGGTGACTCGAATACCAAAAAAAAAAAAGCACAAGCATATGTTTTTATGCAATATCAGAGGATGACAATTTGCCATTGCAGTGAACAGAGGATTGGTATGCTGTCAGCAGCTCTTGTTTAAGCTTGTTCTTCAGGGGAAGTTTATAATGCTGTACAGTTATGCGAGGAGTAAGGATTCTTATTAATTTTCATGTGAGGGAAGGGGAGGATAGTAAAACATGAATGGGACTGTGGAAATTCAGCCAAAATGTAAAAGTATGGTATGATAAAAATCTGGATAACTGCACAAGAGGGGACAGACTTGCAGATAAACATTAATAAAGGCAACTATTTTCTGCTGTCTGAAAGCTTTTACAAATATATAGTCCACCTAAAAATAATTTTACTCTTAATTTCATGGACACTTATCTGAGCTTTCAATTCTGTTTAAATGTGACAGACCTGGTTGGTGTGAGTATCGTCGATGGTGGGCTGGAGGAGAAGAGTGATGATGATAGAGACACTCGTAGCCTACAACTCCCCCAACTTCCAGCGAGGAGGAGGAGTGACCGTCAAAATGGGTAGAAATGCCAGAATCAGATTCACCCAGGCCAACATGACATTCAGTTGATGTCATTGAACCTGTATAATAATAACAAATTTAGTATTCTCATAAACTATACTCATCAAAAACCTCATTGCTTACTCATTTAAAGTTTGTGTCTTACAAACTCAGTTGTCTTAGTTTGTAGTATATTAATGTGGGATACACTTCTACTTAAAATGAATGCATTAAAATTAATCAGGAATATTTGAAGAATCTATTTGGGATATTTTATAAAGAATGGGAATTTATATCAAAAGTGATAAAAACACAGTTACATAAAATATGTTAAATATTTGAGAAGGTTATTAAATGCAAGAAAATTATTCTCAAGCATTACATCTCCAAAAAATTATTCAATTAGTATATTAAAGCATGCAGCAATTCCTCACTTCAAACATTAAGTTCAGTATGTGATTGTACACACACTGTATTGACATTTAATAAGTTCATAGAAATACTGTACTGTATCACTCTATAAAAATTACTTGGAGATCATTAACAGAAATATATCATCCTTCTCAGATGTATATAGCTTTAAAAAATATGCACTTCTGAAATGCACATGAACATTTACCCATTAAATTAAATATAGTACTGTGGGCAGTCATGCAGCCACTGAAGTTCTCCACAGAGATTCCATGCAGTGGTACAGGAGACACAGAGATGTAGATGCAGAAGAGGAAAGGGTGGATGGCAAAGGTGATTATATCTACTATTGTGTGCATTATTTTATGAGCAAACAAATTATTAGGATATTTATCGTAAACTTGTAAAAGGAAATACTATATCAGTACAGTAATTTTTACATTAATCTCAGTACTGTTTCCATTGATAAGAGATGTGGAAACATACACAGACTGTATTTTAGACATATTCAATTTCATTTTCATTGCCATAGTGGTCACAAAATGTTGTGGGAGCTGGATGAACAAGACTACGTGGTTGTGGCTCGGTATCTTCAACTGGCAGGTGTGAGAAAGAAGGCTCTTGGTTATTGAAGGTTTTATACACAGAAAATGGCACTTGAGTGACATTGATAGGTGGCTGATGAAAGTAATGTGATGAAAATGTTTGGAGATCTTCTTGTGTACAATTACTTTCATCATCCAGACTTTTGCTTTTCATGGTTGATAACAAATGCACATTTTCCTTTGAGAGAGAAGCCAGTGGGGCACTGTTTCTACGTAGAACACCAGAAACAGCAGAAGATACAGCTAGATGTTTCAATATTTTGGGACTACTGTTATGTGATGAAGGAGAAGTTTTAACTTCTTCAATTGGGGACAACATTGGAGCACTGTTTCTTCTTCGTTTGTCTTGCCTGTCAAGTGGAAGGGTCGTTGGTCTAGTAAGATGTATATTTGTTGGTTTAAGAAACTGATCTGAATTTGAGTGGCAAGATTTCCTCACTGGCTGATACAGTCTGTTAGGTTTTGAAACTGGGTATGGGCTAGATGGAGTCACCATATACATCTCCTCTTCTAACTCGCGTATCACTGCATTAAGTTTTTCTGCAATTCGCTTGTGAACTTCAGGCTGATCTTTGAATTTCATCAAATTATTGACAGATTCAGACAAAGAAGTACTATTTGGCTGTACCTGAAGCGGATTACTTGATTTTAAGAAAATTTCAGGAGATAAATTACAGGAAGCACCACTAAGTACTGAAGAACCATAAGAATCATTTAGCTGGTCTGAACTATCCAAGCTTTCATCTGCCTGGCAAGATATTTTTGATCTAGTTTTTTTAAACTTTTCAAACCATGGTGGCTTTTTTGAGAATGTTTGAAAACCATTCTGCCCTTCATCAAAACTGTTGAGATTACCTGAATTCCCCGTTTCATTGCATTTCTTTTTTATCTGAACATTTTCACTATTAATCAATAATGATGGATCTGGTATACTATTTGTCAAAAAAAAATTATGTAAAGAAGTACTATTTAATTCTGTACTGACTGAGTCATCAGTAGTAAGAGTTTTGGGTTGGTTAACTTGATACACTCTCTGGGCTTCACCTTTTTTTTGTGGCTTTGTTGGTTTTAAAACAGCTGGAAAATGTGTTTCTTTACCATCTGGGAATCTCTGAAGAGTATGATACCGTTTTTCAGACATTTCTTCTTGGAAATCCTGACATGAAAGTTTTTTTTCCAAATAGAAACGTGATGGTAAAGAAGTATCCTCATCGTAAGTAAAATTATGACTTTTACTCATTTTCATTTTCTTTCTGAAAATCGTACTCAAAGAATTAGAATCTGAAGCAAACAGAGCTTGAAAAGATTTTATCTTAGGAGGTTTTACTTTAGGAGATAATTCTTTGATGCTTGACGACGGAAAATCCTTCAGAGAATATTTCTTAGGGTCTTCCCTATCAACTGCCTTATCTAAGAAATCTTCACTATGACTTTTCCCAAACAATGACCTGGTTAGAACTGGGGATAATATTACTTCCACCACACTGTTTGCTTTGCTACTGCTCTTACTTCTATCATTACTCAGAAGATCCTCACTCTTACTTCTAAAGATTCTTTGAAATATCCCAGAGTTGTTGCCATTTGTAATTTTTTGCTTTGTTTTAGCCAAGTGCTGTATTTCCTTTTGCAAAGAAATTGAAGTATTGTTTTGGAAAGGTAATGATTTATCCTTCTGACAATTATTTGAGGTATCTTTCCAATTTTCATTAGTAGATTCTTTTAGACTGGTAAAAGAGTTGTCCTTTTCTTTTGCACATAAAACATCTTTTTGGCTCGTAAATGAAGTCTCTTTTAAGCTTGAAAATGAGTTAACTTCTAGATTATTAAATGAAATGTCTTGCTCTGTAAGGGAAATATCTTTTTGATACAAGTTGTTCTGAAACATAATTAAGTTATCTCTTGGACTGGAAGATGACATAACTTTTTGGTTGTGATGTGAAATACTATTTTGGATTGTAAAAGAGTTTTCTTTCTTATTAATATATGATGCACATCTGCTGTTGGTACTAGCCGAGTTTTTACGCTGAAGATTAACATCCTTTTTATTACAAAGCATTTCTTGACTTGGTGATGAGTGACATACTTCATATTCATGTGCTTGGTGACAATCTCTGTCATTTGTTATTCCAAACACAGGTACAATTTCTGTTGTAGGAGTAGAATTTAGAAATTCATCATCATCAGGAACACTTAAATCAGGAGTTGGAAGACTACGAGAGAATTCACCAACTTTACATACCAAATTTAATCTTGTTTTTGCTCTTGATGGACGAACTGACAGTGGACTGGTAGCTCTCTCTGGATCTAAGTCACCAGAATTACTACTGTAACTGCTATCAAAACTGCAGCTGAACTGATTTGATTTGAGCATAACTTTGTTTTGTTCTTGTTGAGGTTTCACTCTATAACTTTTTACAGGTACTAGAGGAGTCGAGTTATTCGAAATTGATATGGACTTCCTTGCCCGAGCATTATTACTAGTAGTGGAGAGTTTCTTGACAGAGGCTATAAAGGCAGAGCAAGCTGCAGCATGCACAAAGAGGGGGGATGCTACTGTGGGTGGTGAGGTTATTGTGTGTAAAGGTAAAGTGCCAATATGTGAAGATCCAATAGGTTGAGGTGCAGGTTCTAGCAGCATACCTGAGGTGTGGGATTTGTGGAGTTTGGATAGGGAGGTGACAGAGGAAGACTCTGCACTAAGGTCCACAGGAACTGCATGGGTGTCAGAATGGGAACGCTCATGAGTAGAGCGAGAATTATTGTTGGTCAGGGCTCCCCTGCGGGGAGGGCCAGGGGAAGGGGTGGGAGAGAGTGAATGGTGGGTTGTGGTGGGTCGTGGGCCGTGATGAGGCTTCGTCTTGGGCTCTGCCAGGGCCTTCATCTTGCTTATGGACTGGGGAGATGTAGCTCCTGCAATGTGAGGAGAGTGCTCAGAGAAAGTAAGCTAATCATTGCACTTTAATAGCTAGAAAGTGTTAAGCAATGTTTAAGTAAACTCAAACAGTTATCACTGAAGCCATAAGCTAAGCAAGATGTAATTAAACACCTTGGTATCATTACTGCATTAACTTGCAACTGAAAATATCTCTTTACCAAATTTTGCTGTCTGTTTCTTTCCATCAGATGTCTGGGATGTTGATGATGTTGAAGAAGTAGTAGATGGTGTGGGTGAATTAGGACGCCTTCTAGGTGGAGGATTAGTTGGTGGAGCACTGTTAGACCCACTGTTGTTGTTATTGCTGTGACCAACCGTTCCACCAGTTGGTTTGTGGCCTTCTGAGCCAGCCTCACACTCATATGACATGTTGCGGAGCCGTTCTTCATCCGTAATTATATTCATGCGAGATAAGTAAGCCTTCACTCGTCGAACCATTTGAGCCTGTTGATGATATGAAATTAATGAAAACTAACACTGGCATGTTACATATCTCACTCATAACTATGGGAACAACACCCAGAAATATATTTTGTAATCTGACATATGAAGACTGTTACTAAAAGCACACAGTTTGGTGCAAAAGTTCCTCTATCAATTAAACCATCTATCTTCATCAGTCATTCTTTCCATCATCATCTATTTACACCACAGAATTATTTCACCCTTAACTTTTCTTACTCATTCCTTCTTCCTCTCATATCTAACAACATTTCAATCATTTATCAATTTAAAAAATCTGAAGTCTGCAGCCATTATTTTATATAATATTCATGCTCTTTAAGCAAAGCATTCAGTTGAAGAAACTACACATATTCCTTCAACCCTTACCACATCGATGGACTTGCTATTTTTCCCTTGACTGCCATCTACAGTAGCATCTCGATAAATCGGACTAATTGGGGCAGACCCCAGTTCGAAAAATGAGTAAGTACGAAAAAAGTGAATATAAGGGGAGGGGGAGGTAACACTGCATATCCAAACTGTTTAAAGAAAATCAATTGTTGTTATGGTATTACTGCACTTCAACAACTAAGGTCTTTAAGTGTATAACAAGGTTATTAAAATAACATTACATCAACAATAAAAAAATATGCATAGAACTCTCTGGGTTGAAAATGACACTTAAGTCTAGATGTCAACGATTGTCTTCATAGAGATGATTTTTATTTACTGTAAAGTGTTACATATAAGCAACCACAGAATTTGTCTTTTGAATAAAGAGAAAACTGTATACTGTACGGTACTATAAAGATAAAAATAAGAACAAATAAGTGCAGGAGTATATTGTATGTGGAAGACAAGTGTTTATCTAGGAGCAGCTGGCAGAGGAGACGGGAGGGGGGTAACACAGGTGGGTGGCTTCCAACCCCCAAAATTCCTTTAACACTTCTTCATGCATTTTCACCACAATTCTCATATAATCTAGATTCATTTGGTACCAGGTTGATGAAATTATCCTAAAACAATCAGCTTTCCTGAAAAAAGAATCTCACCATGAGACATTTGTTTACAAAGGGCAAACAGCTGATTGGCTTACCACGTCTGTGTTCAACACTTAGTAAATTAGTACAGTACAGTTGTGTATACATCATCACTTAATAAATACTATTGTAGTGTAATTATCATCACTTAATAAGTAATACTGTAGTGTACAATATTGTGTATTTGCATATATCCTGGTTTATCCATTAATCATTTGTCTAAGTGTACAAATAGCCAAATTGAGCCATCATATAACACTCAAATGTAGTAAATAATGTTGTTAGGAGGGTACCTTCATATCAAATATTATATAGTGTGATATTGTGACCCCTGTTGTAAGCTGGTCTGCTGAAACCTCTCACACGAGCGCATCTTGAGTAAATAGCCTTCTGATATAGTTTATCCTTTTATTTTCAAGTCACATTACAAATTACATACAGTATTGAATTTTGTCTCTATTACTGAAGATGTTATATTAATCATGATGAACCATAAACCATAAGAGGCCAATCATATGAGAATATAATACTGAATCAATAAATAAATAAACCTGACAAATGCTGCAACACCTGACAGCCCCAGCCTGCTTACATACTCAAGTGTCTTAGTTCTCATTAGGCCTATAGCAAATATGATCAGACTACTGCACAGTACAGTATTCAGCAAGTGTGGTTCTTTTCATAAGATTTTTTTTATTGATCTTCCCCATTTCTGAAAATGTGTTTTTTTTATAGTATTTCTGGTGACCGCAGCACCTCAGAGTCCAAAAAAAGCAAGTTCCAATATATTGAAGTCCGATTTATCGAGGTTTTACTGTATATAATATAAATCATCCACTTCCTGAACATGAATTTCAAATAATACATGATGCAGCACCCTGCACATTCCTGGGTCATACAGAAGAAATAACAACATAATATACAAACCTCTTCATACATCTTCTTCTTATCAGGAGCAGCAGTAGACTTCTTACGTCTCTTGACTGTAGCAATCTGGTGTCCCCCACCAGCCATCTGGTTAAGTGAGATTAATGCCGAACTTGGAGGCTGTCCTCCAGCATCCTGGATAGTAAACAAGTCCTGAGGAAAGGATGAAATTATTAATTCACTACCAATTATGTATTTTGTACTACCAATAACTTGTTTTGTATTCTACCCTCACATACAGTATTATTCCCACAAACTTTCTTGCCACAGGATAAGATGAAAAGTGAAAGTGGGTCCAACAGGCATGATTACCCGTTAGGTAGAGTGTGGATACAGCTCACTGCATACAAAGCCTTTGATACACAAGGTGGCAGTATTGCTGGTACTGTACTCAACAGCATTCACTTCCCCAAGTTGTAAACTTAGGTACCCAATTTACATCAGAGTGAACTGGGAGCTCGGTGATTGAACCACTTACCCCTGAAACAGGAGGCAAGTGCTGTAGTCACCTGACCACTACACTCCTTACAGGATAAGACAACAGGCAGTAATAGTATTATCAACTTACATAAGGAGCAGAACACATGTTCTGAAGATCTCGAATGTATCTAGAGATCATTCTGAGTTTTTCAAAATTGATGAGGCCCTCAATCTTATCATCATTACCCTCGTGAGTGAAGGTTAAGTCCCTTGCAACTACTGGGTAGAATGGAATCTGTGGGAAAAAAAAAAATCAATCAATCAATAAACAAATCACACCATAAAAATGCTTTCTATCAGACTGAGAAATTGGAAATTGAGAGTATAATAATTTCTATTCAACTACAAGTACTTTATTTTCATTTTAAACTTTAAAGGTCACTCCAACAAATATTGTATAGATAAAAATTTCACATCTGCTTCCTCATTCAACATGACTTTCTTTAAATTCAAACTGAAACTTTTTCAAATTCAAACCATCCTGGTAACCATCATCCTTCAGTTAATATCATTAAATTCCTTAAAATTACTCCTTTACTTCCATTTTATAAGATGATACTGAAAGATATTAAACATTACAGACTATTTTTGACTTCTCAAAATTTAAAAAAAAAAAAGCTTATCTGTCTGTTCACTTCTTTACTACAGTACATATTCTGAAATATTCTTATGGATTCCTGTAATCTAGCCCTTGCACAGTTCACCAAACACTCTGGGATGTATTTCCAAACCTATGCATGAACTCTCATAGTGCTTCTATATCCCCACTTATTCTTTATACTGTAGGTGCTTTCCACATTTTTGAAAACACAACTGTCATCAACTCTGGTTACTTTATATGAATGTATCCTACTCAAACTTCATAGAAGATCAGCAAATAAGATTACACAGATAAATATCACATAAGCACTTACAATTGGCGACTGTATATTTTCATTCTGAACTAAGTTACGATATTTGCTCATGTTCCTTGAGGGATCCATTAGCTCTTGCATTTCTTGGTACATTCGCTGATATTTTGATGGCAGTCGTTCCCAAGTCTGTTTCAGTCTTGAAACTGCACCGTGGCCCAAACCCGAGAGGATGGCGAACATGGAGTTGAAGTTTTTACACTCTTTGCATTGCCCTGAGAAGAAAAGTTTTATATATATAGTAACCTCTAAAAATTTTATTTGTCTTCCTGCACTAACAACATGGTATGAAAATAAAACTATATACAGTATTGTGAAGAGCATATAGGTATTTAATATTTTCAAACTTAGTTCCCATTAATAAATAGGGCTAAAGTTTTTAATTATTTACAGAATTAATATATTTTTAATATAATTTGTTTTTATGTAAGTCTTGTATATATGTAAACTGGACCCTCACTTTATGCACATTCACTACGTATTTGCAAATTCGCATTTATGTGGCGACTTTATTTCTACCCACAATTCATTTTATGCGGAAAAGATTCCATATTATGCGTTCTGTAGAAGACATGGTGCATTACATTAGATTATTTTAATGATTTTTCTACAACTTTTAGAGCATTAATGCTCCAGAAATGGTTGTGAAACATGACAGTGTGTGTGTGTCTATTGCACTGTATGTTACATCACAGGATGTGGCTGGAGTGGTGAGTCAGCCACTCCACACACTTTCACTTTCAACACAAACACCCATTCTCTCCATATGTCTTAGTTTATAGTCTTATATTCGATTTTATAGCATTACTGTTGACTTTTAGTAGATGTGGAACATAACCTAATTTTCCCCATTAGATTAGGTATTCACTATATGCGGATTCCTATTATGCTGTGTTGTCACACAATGCAACCATAACATAAAGAGAGGGTCAAGGGTACATACAAGTAGAGTCAGAAACAGTATTTTTTATATATTTTTTATTTTATTTATTTTTTATGGGGATTAGCCCACCCGGGCACAGGTCATTGACCCACATCGGGGCCTGGGGGGCAAAAATGTAATACAGTAATAATAATAATAATAATAATAATGATGCCCCCCCCCCCAGTAACCGGGGCCACATCCAGTGAAGGCCGATATTGACACAAGGCAACATTGCCAGCCATAATACTGTAGTTCCAAAACTACCCAGCAATGTTAAGACGGGATGGGGGAAGGGTTTGTCCGACTGCCAGGCCTTCACTTGACATGAAGCAGTAATTGCAGAGTTGCAATTACTGCTTTTGACTGCACAGTATCAACTAGCAATAATTAGTCAACTCTTGCAATATGATTTCAGAGCTTTTAATACTTATTGACCAGAGAACCATATTACACTGCTTTATACATCAAATTTATCTAGTTATAGTACCAGCATTTTATGAGTTTCTGTTTTTTCTCAGAAACTATTGTGCATCATTTCAAAATTATGTAGATGGGATGGAGTAAAAATTATAAACTGAGAGAAAAATAAAATACAGGATTCCAATAACAGGCATGCATAAAAAATGTAGAAATATAGTAGGCAATACAAGATAACCAAGAGATATGAGGGAAGAGAGGAAAACAAAGTCCACAGTAAAATATAGTACAGGTACAGGAATATAGGTGACATATAAGATAAAAAAGTACAACTGAGTGAATTTTCTCAAAGGAACTTACTTGCAACTTTAATAAACTGCTTAATAGTCTTGGAACGCTTGACTAGATTGTGTTCCGAGCAAACTTCCGACACCACCCAAAACATTTCTCGATTCACAAGCTGCAAGTGGGAACATAATTAAATTGTTAATTTATTAAGATAATTTCTGAAAATAAATAATACGTATAACTACTGAACTGCTGTGCATGAATATAAAACTTTGCAATTCTTATTTTCTTCAAGCATTTCCATTTTCTTATAAATAAACAAGTAACAAAGGATTAATCTAATTATTAAACTAAAAATAAAGTTCTTTAGGAAATTCTCTGAAAGAATTTTAAATACAATAGTCTTGGACAAGTTAGGTCTGATGATTGTAGATAAATACAATGTTACATAAATAACTCTGCATGTGGTACTTAGTCTTAAATATAAAAAAGGGGAAACCTACACAAAAGATAAAACGAGTGTAATTTCTCTAAAGTAAGATATAGTTGCCATATTGCATTAAAGACAGAAAAAAAGATAAAGTACAGTTGGTGATCTTCTACAGTGGATACATACCTCAGCAAACTGAGACAGAGCAGGGGTTCCATAATTAGATTTTAAATTAAAGAGGTAGTCAATATATTCTGTGGGCTCAATCTTGCGGAATACTGTGTAATCCTCGAGAGTAAGTTGAATGGCCAGCTCTACAGAGTTGAGTTGAAGGAAATACACTGTCGATTCTCTGACTAACTCATTGACAATATCATCAGGAAAAAGTGTTTGGGAGACAGTGATGTTCTTCAAATAATACCTGCTGCTCAGTCCTGAGAAAATATATAAACATATATCATTAATATTTAGTGATAACACAGTATTTTATGGACAGAGAAAGAGAGAAAACAAACACATCTAATTTATAGTCAAGAATAAAGGTTATAAATTCATACACAAAATATCATAAATGACAATTCCCCATACCTATTCTCTCTGCTAAGTTCTGTAAAGAGTCTTGCAATCGTTTTTGTTTGGTAAATCCTTCTTCTGTGACAGTGATCTCATACAAAGCATAATTGGATGAACCAGTTGGGTCATTAATGTTGAAGATTTGTAACGCCAGCATCACTACCTCACGAGCTGTTGTCTCCTTGTGGACCGGTAGGAATCTTGCCGACTGGTCTGTTGCTCGATAAACCTATTCGAATAATTAAAAATCACCATCATATAATGATATACAATTTGAAAATACAGTTGAAACCATAAAAATTAGAGCACTGTACTGTACCAACATTCAGAAAATTCACTATGAATAACATTTCTGCATCGAGTATTAATTTCTGCTGATTGTGTACTGTATCTAAGTCATTTACATAACATACAGTATAAATAATTGTACAGTATTCATTACATACATATATTCATGAAGTGATCTTATTTTCTTGGATGAATTGGAGGCATTTCTACTCTGTGTTTTAAGGAAATATTTGTGCTTCAACCTTAAAACCTTGATGGTTTAATTCCATTGTTAAAATAGAAGGAGTGGGAGTTACAAAAATATAAGGAGGAGGAATAGGAAGGAAAGGAGATGAAACTGGCAAGATGAGTTGGAGAATTGGTCTGACCAATATAAAGACTGTACTATTATATCTATAATAGCTAATATACGACATACCTTTAGCACATGCTCTGGGAACTCGGCTCTAACATCATCAAATGCACCTGTTGTGCTAAGATCAGGGTTGCTGTGACTGTGGTACAGTCCCCCACCCACACTCGAGTGTGAAGATACACTATCATCGCTGTTAGCTTGTGAGTCTCTGTAATGAAACAATTAATTCATTAAATAATATACCAGGTAACTTTACTTAAAAATAATATAATGAACATAAACAGTTGCTTTTATTATTTCCCTTATTATTCCCATTCTAGAAAAGTCGATTCCTCATAAAAGTTTATATCACACAGTGAATTAAATGAAAATGCATCCTCATTTAAATAAAATGGTATTATTGAAAATAAAAAAAAATTAAAAAATCATGAGTTTGATCAAACAACAGTGAAGAAAAGTACTTACTGATCACTGATCATGATTGTTAATAAGGAAGGCACATGTTAATACTGAGTAATATAGAATATATACAGTCAACCAATAAAGTAGTTAAAAAAACAAACATCATAAGTCATGTGTCTATGATTGGTACTGTACGTACATCAAAAGACCATAATAAAGAGTAAATTTTACAAATTCAAATGATTTTAAAACTAATTTAATCATGTACAGTATATACATGCAAAGATGAAAAGTAATATGGTATATATATATATACGTATTTAAATATTCATATTTAATACTACTGCAAAAATATTTACTTACTGTTGCGGCTCCTAGAATAGCAAACCTATCTCACCAGTGGAGCATGAACACTTGGAGGGGTTGTAGGGTCACAAAATATTTAAACATTTCTCAAATACAGTATTACCACACCAATGAACCACCTGAGTCTTTCATTAAGAATGAATCACTTGGGGGAGGGAAGAGAAATAGTGTCGGAGTCTTGAAAACACAGAATCACCAGAAATATTGTCTATTTCTTTAATAATAAAAAAGGGGTATTTCAAGTTTACTTCATGAGTGTGTGAGAGATTAAAACTGAAAACAAAATGAATCAATCATAATTTGGGGGCCTTTTATTTGTGTGAACCAGCTCTGTGAATAAATTCTAACTAACTAACAATGAATGAGAAAACTTTTTGTCCAGGCTATGCTGACCAGCAAGAAATGATGTTCTATAACCAATTTTTGGTCATCATTATTGCATGAATGCAGAGATTATGTAATGACCATATGAATGTAGAATTTTCAGGGTTAACCAAATTCAAACTTCACCATTTAATTGATGACTGGATGGCTCATAGACTATGGTTACCTGTCTCCCTGTCACCCCAGCTTTCTCTCAAGGTGCCACCACAAAGCCATGGTTAAATTCCACTTACACAACACCCCTCTCACGAGTAAATTATTATTATTTTTCATTTCAATAATTCTAATCTTGCAATGATAATTTTCTTCCTAACTAATACAGTATGCAATAAACTTACAATGCATTGTTCCTTGGCATGAGAGACTCGATGACTTTCTTCTTGAATTTGTTGGCTTTTGTGGTCATGGAGGATCCCTTATTATTGTTACCAATTTTGCCTTTATCCCTAGGAGACTGTTGATTAGGATCATAAGGTATATTCATGGTGGAAGCAAAGGTGGCATTAAGTGGCAACTGATTATTGTCACTGAGGCCGCGTGCATCTGAGGTCCTCCTTGACCTTGGTCTTGGAGAGTTGTCTGGTGTCATGAGCATTTCTTTAAATGCTGAAAAAAGAAGAAATGCTTTTACTACCTGGTAATGTGATAAAAAAATAATAATAATCATTACTGCATAATGGCCACCAACAGCTGGATTTGTTACATAAATAAAATGTATTACAGTGTATATTTTATTTTTACGTATCTTCTAAACTTGTGAAATGTTTGTCAAAAAAATCTCCAATAATTTCTGAGTCATGAGCAGTGTTAACAGACAAAAACTAAGTGTCGAGAATATTCCCTTCAGTCAAACCCAACATATGACAACGAAAAAAAATTCTTCAAACAATTATTTTTTTACCTTGTTAAAAAAAGTGAAAAAATACTCTACTTAATAAAGAAGAACTGGGAAGAATAAATATCAATTAAATAAATTAATAAGAAAACAAATAAAATACTGTATATCCATAGACCTGACTACATTTACACAAAAAAATAATTAAGTTTTAGGATTAAAGTAATAAGAACATGAGAAACAAATTTCAATACTGTAATATGCATTGACAGTAAGACTTACACAGGTGCAGGCATGGATGCACATCCTGTAATGCAGTGCAGAAGTGGTGGATAAAAAGTGGAAAACAACATATGCCTAAGGGCGGCCATTCTTCTCTCTCAATCCTTTAATGCTACAAGAATTTGCATACTTTACTCAACTGCTAAATAAAGCCACTATACTATAGTCCTGATAATACAAAGTGTAGTGCTTTGCATATTATGCAGTTCCATGTGTCATAAATACTTTTCTCTATACTCGAGTGGTCAATGGCAGTAAAAATATCTTTAAACAAAAATAAAACACAATTATATTACCTAATAAATTGCTCTTCACAGTAATAGATAAATGACAGGTTTGTCGAAGAATTTCAAGAGCCTTTGCATGATTCATGTGATCAAAGCTCTGTCCATTAACTTCCAAGATCTGGTCACCACGCTTCAAACCAACATCTTCTGCCTTGCTCCCTTTCTCAACCTGAAATTTTATCAACATTTAATTTTCCAGTCATCATGGATATCACTTATACTGAATGCTTTTTCCTTCAACTCTTGTTAAAAAAATGGGCATTGTTCATTTTCTAATTGGCATATGCTACAACATCAAGCATGAATTTATTTTGTTATCTGAAAAAAATAAATAAAATCCTTACCATGGATATAAATATACCATATCCTCTTTCATATCCTCCTAAAATGGAAAATTGAAGGATTTCGTCCCTACTAGGTCTTGTCAGAGTCACAGTTCTTGCTTGGGCCTTTGTGGCGCAAGCAAAGTCTAATAGACGAAGCTGGCCAGCCATCTTTTCTCTCTCCAAACCTTCTTCGAATTGTTCCAAGAAATTCATCATGACCGGGTCCATCTCAAAGTCAGTGAAGTGATTGTTGACCCACAGCAACACTACCCGAGTCACTCTATCTCGTAGGGATGGTTCTTCAAACCTGCAACACATTAAAATGAGAAGGTAGCCCTTTGCTAAATTGCAACAGTACAGGACAGCATATGGATATTAATAAACTCTAACTTATCTTCATAATAAATTCATTTTTATATGTTGAATTCCATGAATTTCTTGGCAAGAAATTAGACTTCTTAACATATTTTCTGATTGTAAGAATTAAGAGAATACAAACTTTTGGAGGAGTAAGGAGATTAAGTTTCAAAATTACTGCAGTCATAAAGTACTTTAAGTTGCTATCTATATTAACTAATACACATGGAGTTTATTAATTTCAGAAAATATCCTTTAACTGATTGATGCCTCAAAGAAATAAGTAGAATACTGTATCATCTGCAAAAGGTGAAAACTTCCCTGTAACTTCTGTATATCTTGCACATCAACTTTTTCATTTTTTAATCACCATAAATAATTCATACTACAGTAAACCCTTGCGATTCGTATTTCGACGATTTGCGGTACGCAGATAGTGGCTATGATGGCTAGCTTGCGAGTCTCTCCCGCAGCGCAACGAGTCGCCTTATGTGCCCACAGTATCTCCTCTCCCTCTCTTCGTGCTCAACCATTGCCTGCAATGCAGCATCTCTTGTGTTGTACTCTCAAAACTTTAGTGTTTGTGTGAAAATGGCCCCTAAATGACTGCCTAGTGTCAGTGCTAGTGGAGTGAAACGTAAAAAGTAGAAATCATTGACGACCCTGATAAAGAAAGTTGAATTATTAGACAAGTTAAAGGAAGGGATGAGTGCTGCCATAGCAGGTCGGTTCTTTGGTCCGAGAAATCAACCAGACATTGGTTCCCTACCAGGAAATGTTTAAAGAACTCAAAGACAAGAGAAAAAACTATCAATTACTATGTTTTTCAAGAAAGAACCAGCCACTCGTTCAGCTGATTTGTCACCCTACCTCACTCAGTCAGCTGCTGCTGCTGTTCCACCACCCTCCTCCCAGCCACCAGCTACCTCACCACCCACCTCCCGGCACACGCGCTTATCCACCACCCGCCTCTCCACCAACCACCACTGCATCACCCTCTTCCAACAGTGATCCTGATAATCTCCCTATGCTTCAGTAACCAGATTTCTTCCTATGTACATTATACCACTTTATCAAACTCCAAACTTCCACATACTAAGGTAAGCACAGTAAAAACGACTTAAGTTTTTCATACACAGTATGGGTAAACATTAGTGCACTTAGGCAGTATAAGTAGCTATTCGTGGTTTTGCCAATTCACACCATTCCTTGGAACCTAACCCTCGTGAATAGCAAGGGTTTACTGTATATACTGTAGTCTCCAAAACTCTTACCAATGTAACAACTTGTTGGCAACTGTGAGTGGAGTTACAATAAATGTTCTGTGGGTAAGTAGGAAGTCCTCCACATAAGTTGGGTCTACATTATTCTCCACCTCCACTAGTTGTTGCATGAGTCTCTCAGCTGTACCCTATAAATGTAAATGTTTTTAGCTAGTAACAACATACTATGAGACTGCAGAACAAAATGGAAATTAGCCATGTAAAATAAATCAAGAGTTAACACAATAAGATAAAATACGTACAGTAAAAAAATGTTCGTTACACACATACAATCTTTAAAAAGCCTTCATAAAACTACAGGCTACACAGATTTCTCTCATAGCAAATTAAAGGATAGTATTTAGGATAATGTATAGTAATAATTTTTCATATGCTCTCATTAATGAATGCAATGTACTGCAATTATATGTTATATGTCAATTAGAATTTTATATACCATTTGAGTTGTTGTCACCCAAGACTATTACTGTATATGTATTGGAGTCTTTCCATAACTGTGATTCAATTCCTCTCCTAATCTGAAACTGAGGTATATCCATGCAGCCCACTAATATTTCCCAATAATAGTTTTATTAGCTTTATCCATAAGAGTAGTAGTTCAAGATACAAATACTGTACTGAAACATACAAAGTCTAACAAACCTTGATGACAATATTTCCTTTCCTGTTGCCTGCATCTATTGGTCTCTGTTCAGTTATCAAAACCAGTACTCCATTTTCTTCAATACGACGAATGTTTTCTTCCGACTGGTGCAGTATGCGATAGTAGTCAGTCTGACGGATGCAGACAAACTGGCAATCATCCACTTTGGAGCGCATGATACCCTGGTGGTACAGTTTCTCCATCGTTGGAGTGATGCCAAAGCTGGCAGAAGAGAAGGAATTTTTGGTGATCACATTTTGTCTCTTGACAAGACTGCAAAGAAAAATTGTACCATGCAAAAACTATTTATACATGTACATGCTCTATTCTTTCTGAAATTACTCAAACAATCTTAAGCTGGATTACAGAAAGTCTTCTGGAGAATAGTAGCTGTAGTACTCTGCTGCAAGTAAATTATTAGTCTAATGAATTTCATCAGATCATTAATAGGCAGCCGAGCATTTCCAGAGACATTGTGAAATCTAGCCTGTTGATCAAATAGTTTTGTGTTACCTGTCTCCTAAATGAAGCTCATGAACAGAGCCATCAAGCTGAGTTACTTCAACATGACCATTGATGATCACACTCCATGAGTCCAACTCCTCACCATGATTCATGAGAACTGTACCAGCTTCCTCAACTACTGCAAAAACCTGTAAAATAGGATAACTATTAGAGCAAGGAATTGGTGGATATTCTCTAATAATACATTAAATTGAGACGGTCTAGGGCGGCAAGTTCAAGTCTCTACCAATCTTTGCTGGTCCATCACCCAGGGCCAGATCCAAGGGGGGAGGGGGGGTTCCTGAGGGTCCGGACACCCCCCCCTTTCATAAAAAAATTCCCAATACTTTTTCTTTAATGCAGAATTGTACTCAGGCATTTTTGTATAATAAAAAGTAATTAATATTGACCTCAGAATACCTCTTAATATCAAGTGCACATGGCTTCAAAATGACCTCAAAATGCCAATGATATCGATCAGATTTCAAAAAATAATTGGGGGGTTACACTCCACTCCCCCACACAAAAAAAACCTCCCAACTGGTTGGGTTCACTGTGCTCGCCATGTTCCTCTACCCACAACTTCTTGAACCCCTCCCCCTTTTGAAATTCATGGATCTGCCCGTCACCACTCTTATTACGCCTTATTACATCACATCAAGCTGCCACTCTTAAGCACAAGAAGAACTATCACTGGGGCATTTAGGCATGAATGTGTGGAGCACACTAAGTTGGGGGGGGTTGGGGAACGAAGTAGGAGACACATGTGAAAAAGCGCAGAGAGGCAGGAATGAGTCGGCAGTATGCAGAGCCCTCTTGTGGCAAGAATTCACACCACGCCACTGCCCACCAAATTCAAAACAGCTCGGCCGCTCCTCCCCCAATCGTCGGATCTCCAGGGAATCAACGAAACTTGCGGGGTATTTCCCCAATATGTAATCGTCCGTTATGCGAATCAGCGGTTAATGGGACGTAAATTTTCAGGGTATACCTGTACTGTACTGTATTGTATTGCAATACACTTAATTTCATACCTAATAATTATTGATTATTTGTATTTAATTGTTTATTATAATCATATGACTTTCAATAATACTTTACTGTACATGTACTATACCTGTATAGGGTAGCATTGGGGGTCCAAGCATTAAAAAAATTTAAACTAAATTCAATTTTTACCTGCAGCTCATGCAGAGTGATATCAAATGCAATAAGGCTATCACTATTGCATGAATAAAATTTATTCTTTATTTCTACACTTCGTTTATATTTTCCATTTACAGCACCATTTTTCATTAACAAATAAGAGTTATAGCCTGTACAGATTATATGAAGTTGCACAAAGATATTAGAGTACAGTACTATACAAGGGGTACTGTACTATCTTCTTTCATCCAAAGTTCTATGAAAAGAATTTTATTTTTAACATATACAGGGTACAGTACAAACCCAAATGTGGGTTGTGAGCTTTTTTTTCAGTTTAAAAAATTTATTGACAAAGCTTGTGCCAATTTTCAGTGAGTTGCAATGACCCAGCAAAGTTATACTATTTGCCTATTATTTATTTAAACTCTCTAGGTCACCGGTACACAGTGGGAGCCTCCACCCACTTTATTTACTGCTAGTTGTGCAGTACCTTGATATCAAATTGCTAAATGATATGGCAATAAATTTGATCTGATAGTTAATTTTTTTAGTATCTGCATTTGAATTAATGGGTTGAAAAGTTCCGAGATATTCAGAATTGGGTTGCACTCAAAAAAATTTGAGAACCACTGATTGTAGAGTGATCTGACAGGTGTTAATCTGAGTTATAGCATACAACATCTAGGACACTTTCATTTATATTTTTGTATAAAAGCTCTACACCATAATTTCTTCTTTTCATGTAGGCACTTCTGCTTCAGATACCCAATTTATCAATCCAATCAAAAGTGATGAACCAACTCAAGAGGCTACAAAAGTACAAACAAGTACAGTAGTTTGTAAGATGGAACTGTTCTCTCAAGTACAGCATTTAATTTACTGATCACTCATGAAACATTGAGAAATTAGTTCTTGAAATACTGTACAGTACTGTATTCAACTTCACAAAGCTCCTATGAGAAACAGCAAATTTTATGTCATGCAATTTATTTGACATAATTCTCATCAGTTTTCTAAGTTTCATAAAAGACTCAAGTGGAGACTGACTTTTGTACTACAGTCCAGTATTACATTAAGGAATGATTAATGTGTAGAATTTCAACAACAAAATTATGTCAGCTTAATGGTACTGTATATCAATCTTCCAATGTGAAAATTATCAAAACTTAACAATGCATGTACTGTACTGATTTCTAGAATATACTTTAAATGGTGGGAAAAATGGTTTCCTTTGACTCAAGTACTGTAGTATGACTGAAACAATACTGTGTGTGTATATATATATATATATATATATATATATATATATATATATATATATATATATATATATATATATATATATATATATATATATATATATATATATATATATATATATATATATACACTACTGTATATGAGTGAGTGAGTGAGTGTGTAGTACAGTACAGTACAGTACAGTACAGTACATAATAAAGGAAAATACCTCCAGGGAGACCTACCATGGCGGAACACATAGCTTTCCTCACTGCCAGAGTCATGTTGGAGAAGGCTCGTAGTCGCTGTGTAAATTCCAACAGTACTTTTATGTCGTCCTCGGTGCGTTCACTAGGATCCTTCTCCAGGCACTCCCGCACCGCATCACGCACAGCTAAACTCTGTGGGGAACAGCAATTATTATTATTTTTTACGGGAATTAGCCCACCTGGGCACAGGTCGAATGACCCACAACAGGGCCTGGGGGATATAAATCTGTCACTCTGCTACTGGTAATAATTACATATATACTGTACACAGTAATTCTCAAGTAAAAGAATAATGTGCCAAGAAAAAAATCAGTCTAACCATGAGATGATATATACAGTACAGTATATAATGCAAAATTTAATAAAGTACAGTACTGTATACTGTATTGCATGTATGTGCAGTACCTGTAGTACATAAGATAGACTTCAAACAAGGTTTAGGACTGGGAGTTAACATAATTATTATTAATATGAGTAGTAGTAGTAGTATAATCATAACACGTTACAGCTGTAATGCAGCTATTATTTTTACAAAATACAGGAGTCGACAAAAACAAGTACAGCACAGTATGTATTTGTATGTGAGATGAAATAGCTGTAGAATCACACTGGCACCACATATAATAATGCACTAGGTATATCCCACACCATGAAATGGCAGTCAGTAATCGCCTCAAGAATGGTAGCATTAAAAATATGTCTTGCTTATCCCGACTTGTTTTGGTTTAATATCATCCTCTAAAGTGTGGTTAAGCAAGTTATAATTACCTAAAAGGCTGCTTTATAACACACTCTCAACAAATACTACTTGAACATAGTTAGGGATCATGTGCAGAGTAGAAAAAGAAGTTTGTTTGTGACTTAAGGGGCTATCTGTATCTCAATCTTGTTCATCCTAACTTAATATCCTTGAAACAGGAAGTGTGGTATTTCCGGGAACCAGAAACAGACCCAGTGCATCACCTGCTAGTACACCAAAGTACTATACAGTATATATATACAATAGACAGTGTAGACCATTTCACTTTTTAGGTCACGACCTCATCACTACAGTTTTGTGAAAACAGTTACTAAATACAATTCAAAATATAATTAACTTAATTGGAATTATGTATTTGAGTTTCCATATGAATACTATACATGGTAGGCGACATTTGAAAGGTAACATGAACCAAACTACTGTACAGTATAGTACATCATTTTATTCATCTACTTAAAAAAAATTAAGATCGTTAAGTTTGGTTGCTTAGGTTAGTTTATATTATGTTCTTGTTGATATAATATTTAACTAACTCTGTCTTCTTCACACATTGCCAATATGTCGTTCAACAACTTACTCCAGGCTGCCTTTTCATGTATATTTAACACGATTCTAAGAGACCTGTTCATGTAATAAGAAACAGAGTGGAAATTTATTTAATAAATTTTGAAATAAATGTCTAGTATGGGTTAAAACCTAAAAGACTGCCTGATCCACAAAATAGGTAACACCTTTAATTTCAGTATTTATAGGAAACCTACTAATGTGTGTTCATACATTCATTATTATTCTGCCCACCATAATAGTCAAACAGTCAGTAGTTTCATCAATGTTTTTACGTGCTCTAAGAATATGCAGTCCGGAATTTATTGATGAGGAATATAAATATATCTATAATATTGGCTTGAACCTTAAGTACCCTAGGTCTTATATAGACAAATGCCTTAACATTACTAAGAAATCTTTTTATAGAACTGATCCTAAGCCTTATGACCAGAACATTGTGAATTACACGTAAGCGCTTGGGAACTTCGTGTTTTCTTCTTTCCTTGTGGTTATCAGCATATACCTAGATCACGCGCACCTACAGTGATTTACTTGCATATATATATATATATATATATATATATATATATATATATATATATATATATATATATATATATATATATATATATATATATATATATATATATATATATATATATATATATATATATATATATATATATATATATATATATATATATATATATATATATATATATATATATATATATATATATATATATATATATATATATATATATATATATATATATATTACCTCAATGTAATTATCATGAAGATGTGAATTATATTTTTCTTCTTTTGGTTATCAGCATACGATCAGTGATTTGCTTGCTATATATATATATATATATATATATATATATATATATATATATATATATATATATATATATATATATATATATATATATATATATATATATATATATATATATATATATATATATATATCTATCACATGCTTCATTTAAAATTTAAACTGAGAATCTCACATGAGAATACTAATACAGTAACTACTAGGTATTTTTTTTTACATGAACCACAGAAACCCTCAGCGCTCGACAATAGTTGCCAGTTATCTAGCATTATTTACTACACTATCAGTACAGTACTGTACTATGAATGTTGTGGAGCGCTTCATAAGTTGAAGGATTATGTGAGAGTTACAGTAGGTTTGGGCTGGATAGATGAACACCCTAAAATCAACAGGTTATCACCAAAAAATGATGTTTGCTTGAAAGGGTTTTAACGAAACAGTTTTTTCGTCTGCTTTAAAAGTATTTAACCCTATCATTTCAATGAGTTAGGATACCTGTGACTTGCAGTGTCTTACCTCAATGCTTTCAGCCAAGTCCTCTTCGTCAGAATCTACGGCACTTTCTGTCAAGCCTGACAAGTCAACGTCATCAGGCTCGAGGGAGGATTGCAGCGAGTGGCACATGGTGTCGGAGCCAGAATAGGCGCTGGAGGTGTCAGATCCGTCACGCACAGAGGAGCCCACACTTCCGCGACTCCTAGCACCTCGCAGGATAGCGCTACCTACCAGGTCGGGCAGGTAGGTATCATGGTGGGAGTGGTGGTGGTGCGGGACATGGTGGTGATGGTGATGCTCAGGGTCATACTGGTGGTGGTGGTGGCCAGGTGGAGGGGGAGGCGCTCCCCGACCCACCGGCCTGATGGTGATCTCATCCTGCTCCAGAGCCAATAGCTTCTCTAAGTTCATGGCGTTACACGACACCCGCTGCCCAGGACGCATCAACTGCACGTCTGGGTAGTCAATCTGCATAAACACAAACAAAAACATATTAAAACCAATATTCATCAACCTAAATACATAGCATCAACCCATCACATCATACTGTACACACTACACCTGTATTATAAATGGAGACGTGACATCATAGTTACTCACATTGTAAATCACCAACAATAAAACACTCTTCAGCTTAAGGAAGATGACTGGCCCACCGCTGTTTTTTCATAAAAAAACAATTTTAAAAATGTCGCAATTTCACTATATTTTATGGTGGACACTGATGTAGTTTTGGAAAATGTATTTAAAAAGTGCTTATTTCTCAATTAAACCAAACTGAGTTGAAAAGAAAAACAAGGGGCAGAAGTGTTGTTGGAAGACCTCACCAACTTAACCAAAGAAATCTACCTAACCTTACCTAACTTTCTAGCTAATAGACGTACACTGGTGTTGATCAGATTCAGAGCGTCAATATGATTGGCTGTTTACATACGGAGATGCTGCATCACCGCCACATAACAGCCGAGAAGACAAAGTATTGTGCGCCTAGGCACCTAATTATCTACCAAATGAATCATTTTCCAAAGAAATGATTATCATATCAGAACTCACTGATGAAAATGTATAGTAAGAAAATAAACATCAAAACAAATAATGCGTCGGCGGGTCAGTCATCAATATTAGCCAAGTATTATAATATATTGCACGATTAAAATATCATTACAGTAATTTAAATCATAACTTTAGATTAACACCGACATTGCAAGAATTGCATTTCTGTTCAAAGTCAATGGCAGAAGATGTCTAAATAAAGCAAACTTTGGCAACTAACTTTCCTGGGGTCATCAACATATTTATCACCCCTTACAACAATATTCACTCACCTCTGTTTCTAACTACATCACTACCTTCGTCTTTTTTTAAGTATGGTGTACTGGCCAAACCTACTTTCAATATACACTTGCTAATTTATACTACCCTTCAGAGAACACATCCACCACACCTCTGGGTCCATCCAAGTAAAATAAAACTTAATGGCCTGACACACACACACACACACACACACAGTACAAAATGGCCTTGGGGTCACAATGGATTAAGCTTCAAGTTAACCCTTACATCAAACCTTACTCCAAGTTAAGACCCTCCCCCTCCCTATTAACCTTCAGAAGCTGCCAACACTGCTCGAAAGTGATTCTTAACATTTTTACAAGTTATAAAAGGTTAAGTAAGGTTAAGGTTTTCAAAGGTTTGTGTGGAAGATATTGGAAGCATATTGTGTTGTCTGTGGTAGACCCTGCTGCCATATGACATCTCAAAGACTGTGACCAGGTCCCAGGTTGGTGCCTCATTAACACACCTGCAGGGTCTCAATTGTCTCTCTTACTATTGACAACACAACATACTGTACATAAATCGTTTCTCACTATTTATCTTTCTTTTTAATGGTCCTTCATTATTATTACTATTATTATTATTATTATTTAATATTTTTATTTAATATTTTTTTATTATTTGTTTTTATTCATTATTACAGTATTATTATTTTTCCTTCAGGACCTGATGTAGGTCATTGACCTGTGCCCTGGTGTGCGAATCCAAAAAATTTTATTTATATATATATATATATACATATATATATAATTTTTTAATTATTATTATTAGTAGTAGTAGTATTATTATTACATGTTCGCCCCCCAGGCTCCGATGTGGGTCAGTGACCTGTGCCTGGGTGGGCTAATCCCCGTAAAAAAATAAATAAATAAATGTATTTTACCCTACATTTTCCTACAACTTCAAAGCTCTGCCAACTTTGAACAACTAATATTATGAACAATTTTAGCAGTTAAAATACTTGAAAAATGTCAATTTCTGACAAAAACGTTTAAGAATAAACAAAGTTTATCTATTTTTCTCTTTCTCCCGATATAAGACTCAATATATAAGTGGGTGTTGGCAATAATTAAATACCTCCCCCCTTGAGAGCTCAACGCCAGTAATTTATTGATGGCAAGACCTTGGACACTACACAGGCACAGAAGGGTGACCACAATCCTGCTCCCCAGGTCAAAAGACACAGATCAGAAGGGCTTGTAGAGACATGTACAGAGCTCCGGGTTTCTTCATCACAGCACCCGCACCAGACTTCTCAGACTGTACCAAATCGTCGCAGAAGGTTAATAATGGAGGGTGAGAAGTGAGGGCCAAGATGTTAGATAGGGCACGAGACTAAGTCATGAGGGTTGTGTATGAATGACTAACGACAACACCACCGCCACTATACACGTCACATCCCACGACACAAATAGTGAGCCTTTCTCAGTAAGTGACCTACAGCTGGCGCTATTAAAAGCAATAATTTCGTTCAACATATATAAATAATTAAAAAAAAAGACCTGGCTAAGTAGAAAAAAGTTAACATTGCCACATCCTATACATAAAAAACAAACAAATGTATTGTCACTTTCACCTAGTCGATTATCCAAGGGAACAGTTTGCTTGTTTACCTCTACACGCGTTTTGTGATCTCAATATGAAAAAAACTAACATTTTGATTTTCACATATCGGTTTATGACAAGTCACTCGCTGGTCATTCACAGGACGCTCACAGGTCACTCGTAGCACATTCATTGGGCACTCGCAGGACATTAACCATACACTCACAGTACACCCCAGAGGACATACACCATACACTCACAGTACACTCAGAGGACATTCATCATACACTCACAGTACACTCAGAGGACATTCACCATACAATTACAGTACACTCACCATACACTCACAGTACACCCCAGAGGACATACACCATACACTCACAGTACACTCAGAGGACATTGACCATACAATTACAGTACACTCACCATACACTCACAGAACACTCAGAGGACATTCACCATACACTCACAGGACACTTGTCTTACACTCACAGTACACTTACAGGACACTCACCATACACTCACCGAACACTTGCCATACACTCACAACACACTTGCCATGCACTCACAGGACTGAACTGTTAGGTAATATTATGGAAGCCAAAACGTCCTATAAGGAAAAAATGCACACGTAACAAGAATTATTTTTACACAACTGACAGTGGGAAAACAGTGTATGTTTATGCGCATCAATGCATGTTTATATATATACATGACGTGTAGGGAACCAGTTGAGTCAATCTGAAGTCCACCTACCCATGGACAATAGCATTCAAAAGGTGTGACGGTGAGGTTGGGCCACGATCTTGTCTCCGTCGCCCAGGGCCCACGAATCCCTAACTGGTCGAGATAATAACTACCGCCTGCCTGTAGCCGCCGCGCTCTCCTCATCCTCACCCCCATCAGGTGAAGTGAATCAAGTGAGGAGGCTGATGGTCGTCTTTCCTTCCACATGAATTTCAACATGGCTGTTGCATGGCTTGCACCTTAGACGAGTATCAGTTCTCATATATAGATATTTCACCGTTATGTCCTATATTCATCACTTACTCAGACGCCCTGAATATTTTGCGCGACGTCCAGTTCACACTAACACATTGAAATTACTTTTATCAATTGGCTTAACCACTAAACACTCTGCAGCTATCCTGTATCACCAACTAGGCACAGGACAGAATATTGAACCCGTTATTTATGGAACAGTCTCACATTCATCTAATATTCAAATTCATTATTTCATGTTCATATATTATTTAAATAAAATATTTTCAGGTCCAACTTTTATTTAAGTTTAATATTGCTACACCTGTGGACCCCAGCACCACCTAAGGTGACGAGAATGTACAGTCACACCTGGCTGTGTCCTCACATTACATATTTCCAAGTGACGTGCTTGTTTCTCGTGTCACAGTTTGCCTAGTATACATCCACCAACCACTGTCGCTACACTACTGAAGTCCACGAGCTTTGCTCCGGACGCATCATTATCATGTAGCGATAAAAGTCTACGCATGAGCTTCCCCCCACCCCCCCCCTTCTGCTGGGTACTCCTGCTTATGCGTACATGTACGAGTACGCGCCAAGGCAACGCTCACTCGACACCAGAGATGCTGCACAATACCATCCGCTATGTGCACATGACTGGATTTTTTCTCCGATTCACTGGCACAGAAATTCCTGGGAATGGCCATGTGCCTTACAGTTGTTAAAATATAATCTGCTCACTTGCAGCCCTTGAAGGCAAAAACATCGGAAATACTGGAAAGAAAACCAAATTACATTATGAATTACTTCATAAACATTTAATACCCATCTTAACAAAAACTAGTCGTCCAGTCTTAAGACAGTTAAACCAAACCAACATGGTAAAATTAAAAAAAAAAAAAGATCACGTGAACCCTAGGCACTCCAGCTACCTGGGAGAGGGGGGGGGAGGGTTAAGCTTATATTGGGTTAGCTACCGTTAGCACTAGGGTGTTTTATCAACAGGTGAAACAAGCTGGAGTATAATTTTCACGTGATACATAACAAAACGCCAATGTTATCTAAAATTGTTTTCTGAAACAAACAAACAAACTGGTTCACAATAAAAAAAAGATACAAGGGGGGGTGACCAGATATATCAAACAATTCTCTTTCCTGCTTGTGATAAGTTTGCTGAGGTGAGATCACCAAGCTTTGCACACACAAACAAAGGCAATGCAGATATAATGGTAAAGGGCAATGCATCATTATAAAGGGTGCATAGCAAGGGCAAGGCATCATTAAAGGGGTGTATGGCAAGGGCAAGACATCCTTTAGGAGTGTATGGAAAAGGCAAGGCATCATTTAAAAGGCATATGGCAAGGGCATGGCATCATTTGAAGGGTATAAGACAAGAGCAAGGCATCATGTTAACAGTCCTGGCAGTCACGATATATCCGTCGTGACGGAAATTTCTTTACAGACAGGTTAATCAACACCGTGTGGCGAGCGGGTCCTTTAGTCTCTTTTGTGATGATTCCCATGAAGGACGCCGGTGCCAGGGTGTCCTCAGGCAGCTACCATAATGACCAAAAACACTCCTTCATTATTTTTTCTCCACCGAAACTATCACAAGAACAAGAAATTCAATGTACCGAGTGAGTATCTACCACCATACGCATTTAGGGAAATTTCACTTACACAGAGGCAACGTGGTTCAGCATTTTCATTGGTGGTAAACACTCACCTCACAGTAATTTACGTTGGAGGACAGCACCGAGCAGGCCCCTCCATCACTATCATTGTTTTAACTCTCATCGTAATATATACCGTACACTGAAGGTTTAGACACCTCATGTTAGGTTAGGGTAGGAATATGTTGGGTCTCGTTTTAGGGGCTCTGACTGTGAACAGAAAACGTGCTGCAGCGGAGGGGGACGGGGGGCCAGCACCGATGAGGAGACTGGACGCCCACTGGGCAGACCCAGTGAAATGTCTTCTTATATTAATTTTAATGAAATGAAAATAAATTACTGAGTTTCAGGATACTGTATGAACGCTCAGTGATGCATTGAGATGTGCATTTCTGCATTCTGGTGTCTGGGGGCAACCAAGTTGAACGTCTGGGATGAATTAAACGTCACTGTTGCCGTTAACGTCTAGTGTCTGTCCAACCACTCATTTCCCTCGAAAGTGACACCCCTCTTCTCCAGAGAACACTTGTCGTCTTGCTGGAGCACCCCTCGGCAGAGATGGTCCCTGACGGCACTGGGTCTGTCAAGGTGAGAGACCTGGGGAGTGTGGGAGGAACCTGGGAGTGTGGGGGAGCGTATCACAAACATCCTCTCCAACACACACAACCCTCAGCCGGCTGACCAACCCTCCATCCCTCTCCCCCTGCACTGCTGCCCAATTAACTTCATTTACGTGCAGTTGTCTGGCGTAACACTCGATGCTGCTGGCCGACTCTCTACAGTAGTGTACATATTCTTAAGATTTGTCCGTATGTTTGAACGTTCTTATACAGTACATGTGCAATGAATTTACAGGAGCAAACGTGCCAATCGAGATACAGGGAAGCTACCGTGATGAGTATGTGTAGGCTACATTCAATCGCAAGTTAAGGGACAATTTTGTTGTTTTTTCAGCAAATGGCAAAAGCGCGGGAGATTGAGGAAGTTTCCATTGCACGGGAGAAAGAGCCTGTCAGTGACGTGCTATATCTGCCCAGTTACTAATTACTCTTCCATTATTTCAATTTGGAAACCGTGATCTTAATATACCTCGCCGGTCTGAAGAGTGGAAATAATCAAAGTTAGATAAGAAAAGATTAAAAGCAGGAAAAGAAAACAGGAAGAACAAACAACATTGACTAATGATATAAACTGACAAATAATATTCAAACCAGTTTTTCATTTTATTCGTAACCGGAATTATTAACAGATATGAAACACTTTAATGAGCAGTGACAAAGTCCGGGAAGGACGAGAAGGGTACAAAAATGGCCCGGCTACTTCACTCCCAGTCTACTGCCGCGTAAATGTCGTAGGCAGGTGACGCAAGCGGCTCTCCTCCTCCACAGGAACTACCACACTACCACACCTTACCACTCTACTACACCTCACCACACTACCACGCTTCACCACACTACCACCCTTCACCACACTACCACGCCTCACCACACTACCACGCCTCACCACACTACCACGCCTCACCACACTACCACGCCTCACCACACTACCACGCCTCACCACACTACCACCCTTCACCACATTACACCACATTACCACGCTTCACCAAACACCAACAACCACATCACTAGTCACCTCACCACACTCCAACAACCACATCACCACTCACTTCACCACATCCCATCCTGGGGAGGGAGGGGTGGTCATGGTTAAGGTTTGTGATGCAAGTTTTCACTAACGTTCACCACACTTGATCCATTACTCCTTATTTAACCTGACCCCTTCCCGATTCCCTCCACAGTAGGAACCCTTCACTATAGGGTCCCTCCACTGCAGGGTCCCTCCACTGTAGTCCCTCCACTGTAGGAACCCTCCACTGCAGGGTCCCTCCACTGTAGGAACCCTCCACTGCAGGAACCCTCCACTGCAGGGTCCCTCCACTGCAGGGTCCCTCCACTGTAGGAACCCTCCACTGTAGGAACCCTCCACTGCAGGGTCCCTCCACTGTAGGAACCCTCCACTGTAGTCCCTCCACTGTAGGAACCCTCCACTGCAGGGTCCCTCCACTGTAGGAACCCTCCACTGCAGGGTCACTCCACTGTAGGAACCCTCCACTGCAGGGTAGGGTCCCTCCACTGCAGGGTCCCTCCACCACTGCAGGGCACTCCACTGTAGGGGTCCCTCCACTGCAGGGTCCCTCCACCACTGCAGGGGTCCCTCCACTGCAGGGTCCCTCCACCACTCCTCCACTAGGAACCCTCCACTGCAGGGTCCCTCCACCGGGTCCCTCCACTGCAGGGTCCCTCCACTGTGAACCCTTCACTGCAGGGTCCCTCACACCCTCAGGAACCCTCCACTGTAGTCCCTCCCACTGCAGGGTCCCTCCCTGTAGGAACCCCCCACTGTAGTCCCTCCACTATAGAAACCCTCCACTGCAGGGTCCCTCCACGGCAGGGTCCCTCCACTTAAGGGTCCCTCCACTGTAGGAACCCTCCACTGTGGTCCCTCCACTGTAGGAACCCTTCACTGTATTCCCTCCACTGTACGAACCCTTTACTGTAGGAACCCTCCACTGTAGTCCCTCCACTGTACGAACCCTTTACTGTAGGAACCCTCCACTGTAGTCCCTCTACTGTAGGAACCCTCCACTGTAGTCCCTCCACTGTACGAACCCTTTACTGTAGGAACCCTCCACTGTAGTCCCTCCATGGTAGGAACCCTCCGCTGTAGGGTCCCTCCACTGTAGGAACCCTCCACTGTAGGGTCTCTCCACTGTAGGAACCCTCCACTGGAGGGTCCCTCCATGGTAGGAACCCCCCACTGAAGGGCCCCTCCATTATAGGGACCTTCCATTCAAGGTTCCCTCCATCGTTAATTTGGTCTTCCTTTCATACAATTAATATACTGTACACTAGGCATCTCCTACCCAAATACAATCACTACATTCTAGCCTAAATACAACCAAAAAACCCTAACCAAAATACACCCATTACATCCTGCCCCCCCCCCCACACAAAAAAATATTCAGTGCAGTCTGCAAAATGCAGACAATATACCTTAATGAAAATATAATAAATATATTACAGTTTTTCATAACGCAACATGAGGAAGCCTCTAAGTGTGACTCAGGTACAGAAACGCTGACATGTGTACCGTGGTGTGGGGGAGGGCGTCGTGGATAATTGTGCTTAAACTATAATACTTACTGAGGGCTGGATGAACACCTTGTCAGCGTGAAGATTTAAAGATATATATATATATATATATATATATATATATATATATATATATATATATATATATATATATATATATATATATATATACTGTATATATATAACTGACGGAAGAGAGAGAGGTGGAGGTAGACAGGTACTCAGTAAATACGACACTTCTCTCGTCATCCAAGTCAAAATTTCAATTCGCTGTATTACAATTCCACATCTTAAAAAGAAGCCCAACACCTACATGGCAAAGCTGCTTATCCAACACACTGGAAATTTCCTTGTGACAACTGTCTACCAAGTCTGGACGTACGGACAGACACTCTGTGCAGTACAGCGGAGGACGTATACAACAACAAGCAAGTGGTTGTTCCCAGAGAAGAAGACCTACACCAGCATTACCACTTTCTTTTCATCCGTGGCCTTGACCTTTGACTTGTCGTTTTAAAATGCACTTATGTACAGTTTCACACAGACTACGGGACGTACACAATCAAACAGACGGATTACTAGAAGGATAAATATTCAATGCCCCGGAAAGTTTCTGGGAGGATTATAATCATGTTTTCTGAGAAAACATTGATTTTTAAAGAGGATAACACAGAGTGGAAAGCCTGACAGGTGATGCAGGTAGACTGTTACGTGTGGTCAAGGAGGAGAAGCCACTGTTCACGTCATTATCCCCTTGAGTACAATGACTTAATTCCTTGAATATAATAACGTTCTCCTTGGTCACAGCGTTCTGCTTGAGTACAACGTCTGTACTCCTAGAGTACAATTTTCCTCCCTGATTATAATGTCTTGACCTCTTGAGTCCAATGGCTTGACCCCTTGAGGACAATGTCATTATACTTAAGAGAATCGGTTATCGTACACAAGGTATTAAGTTATTATACTTATAAGAGATTAAATCACCGGCCTTAAGGGAGTAATACACTACACTCAGTGGGTTAAGAAATTCATTGTACTCATGGGGTTAAAATGTTCCGTTCATAAGCAGAAGTGACCCCTACTTTCACCAGTGACTCTGAACCAATATCCCAATGATACCGACTCGAAACCCGACCGATACTAGAGGTGAAACCCGACCGATGCCGAACCTGCCCCAAATCCAACATCCAAGGCGACAGGAGGATTCCCGGCGGGGCTGCGGAGGGGGGGGTTCTGGGTCACTCTATTCACGAGGCTCCAGTTGGGTCCCTGAGCCTTGGCAAAATATTCATACCAGTTACGCTAAGACTGCACTTACACAGTCTCACGTACCATTAGTATAGGTGAGGCTATCCTCATTCCCTACACACCCACTCACATCTACTACCCCCCCCACACACACACACTCACGTTCCCCACTCACATCCCCCCACACCACACCCGCCCTCATCTACACCACACCCGACCTTAAACTTAGACACAGGCACTGCAAACTGAAGCCTTGGGCAGTCCAACGGAACGAAGAGAGGAAGAGTCCGCGAGTGAGTGTGAAGATGAGAGGGGTCGTTTTTACTGTGGTGTGGAGACGGCAGTAGATGAGGGTACTGTGGTGTGGAGACGGCAGTAGATGAGGGTACTGTGGTGTGGAGACGGCAGTAGATGAGGGTACTGTGGTGTGGAGACGGCAGTAGATGAGGGTACTGTGGTGTGGAGATGGTAGTAGATGAGGGTACTGTGGTGTGGAGACGGCAGTAGATGAGGGTACTGTGGTGTGGAGACGGCAGATGAGGGTACTGTGTGTGGAGACGGCAGTAGATGAGGGTACTGTGGTGGAGAGGCAGTAGATGAGGGTACTGTGGTGTGGATAGATGAGGGTACTGTGATGTGGAGACGGCAGTAGATGAGGGAATTGTAGTAAGGGCGATGTGGTGAAGGGAGGGCTGTGTGTAGCAGGTGGGGGGGTGACGGTGTGGCAGGTGAAGGAAACATATATAATGTGTTTACTGATACTATACTGTTTGGATACTGGCTCACATGGCCTCTGCAATCTAGATTAGAGTCATGCCGTCATATATGTCTCGAACATGGTATATAATTATGCAGGTGGTATTTAAAAAGAAGCTAGTTACTTGGGTTTACCTACGCACTGATTACCGTCAACCGTCACCCCAAGAGGTACCGGGTAACTGACAGGACAAAAATAGGTTGTAAAAGTTACGAAAGTATAAAATTTCTGAAACACATTTATTTTAGTGTGTGTTGTGTGTGTGTGTGTGTGTGTACAAGAGGACAAGTAGATATTCTCTCCAGACGTACCTCAACCTGGGTATTGTATCATTAATATCTTCAGATAGTCATGAATTCCTCCAGAATATTATGCCACAGGTATCAATCGCTGACAAGCGGTATAACACAGCATTCTTTCTAAAGTAGTTGTTGTCTCCAGTTAATCCTCCGTGGGTCGTCCAGATGGTGAATCTGACAACCGGGGGCCGCTGTGCACCATGTCATCCTCGGCTCATTCGGCATGCGGACAAGAACCTTCCATTCCCATGACTTTTACCCGGTCGGGGTCACCAGAAGGCAACAGCATCATCTCCAAACACCGCAACACTCCACACCATTCCGGAATGTGTGTGTGTGTAATCTGAATTGTTAAGTCAATTCCCTGTTGAAATCTCGTCAAGAAACAAAACTAGACAAAACTTAATTAACTCAATAAAACCTTTACTTCCTCCGCGGCAGAGAGAGAGAGAGAGAGAGAGAGAGAGAGAGACTAGCACACGTCTCACGTTCATCCATGTCAACAGTGGTGACGACCATCAGCTGTCAGATCGTGGGGAACATTTATAAACCTGTATATAAACTAAATTGACACACCCTTACAGCAGCTAATTTTACGCGCTCTAGACTACGGAGCCATAGAGAGTAATTTTTATGGGTGAGTGACCTTCATGCTCGAACTTGACCTTGGCACCCTTAAGGGGGATATAAACATATCAGCTCTCATCGGTTTTTTCCGCCTGAAAAGCACGGAGAGAGACACAAACGGAGGAGACGACTGTTTTATTGTTCTGGGGACGAAAATTCACACCACAAAGTTGACTTATGAGCGAAGGGCCGATGAGCTTCCATCAGCGAATTAAAGAAGTAAAATTATCCTGAAAATTAATGGTATATACATCAGCAACAGGGCTATTTTTTTTACTCTACAAAAAACAACACGATTCCCATGCTGGTGGTGAGCGCCGCCTGTACCACCTAATTACACGGTGCTCCGGATCACCCCACCAACACAAAGTTAACAGGTTGTGGTGAGAGAGAGGACGGGACGCTCACCTGACTCGTCTCTCCGACAGGTGAAGCCTTAAACCCTAAGGTGCGTAATGTGTGACCAGGCTTTGTCCACACTACCTTCATATGGCTTTATCATCTAGATATGGCGGTGCACACGACCACCAACACCAAGAAATCTTTTTAACATCGTTGAGACCATGTCACAGGTCACGTTGCACCCTGACAACGTTAACACACCGACAACCACAAACTAGGGTACGTAGCACAAACTTGCTCACACCACACGCCCACTTCAAAAGATAGGTAGCGCCACCATTATGTCTCTCTCTCTCTCTCTCTCACACACACCACAAAAAACACAAGGCCACAAAGACCCCCCCCCACACCTGACAGAGCACACTGACAGTAGCTGCACACACGCACGCGCACACACACACACACACACACACGGGGCCAGGGGTGTAATAAAGGAGGTGGCCACTCAGCAATATGGCCAACGAGATGAGATGAAAAGACACATGGCCAGCCTGATGATGGACTGATCCGCTTAAACAGTTGAGGAGAAGGCGAGAAGAATAACGAGGGGAGGGGAGAGATATGAAATTAAAATGACTAAGAATTCAGCAGTAGAGTTGGCGAGGAACAGGGAAAGTTAAATACAGGTAGTATGTAGAAATGAGTTTGAGTTCTGGTGGTAAGTGATGATAATGATGTACGGGGGGATATGGAGGAACGCAGGCTGGGAGACACGTAAGGCAGGCCGCCCACTGTATCTAATCAATCATATTAGCGATTGAGGGTGAGCGAGGGAAGACCGCTGGCTTCATCCTCGGTATCGTCGTCACTCCGTCCACTTCCGGGTGCCAGATTAAGTGAGCGCCCATGCCCAACACCACAAATTAAGAGCCTTACTGTAACTAGCAGCACGGCCCAGATTTGCTTGGAGTACACGGCTGGCTACCTAAGTCCCGGCAAAAGCAGCGCGGCTTACTGTAGTTGTGTGTATTCGCAGATGAGGTTTTTTCTAGAAACGAACGGCTGGCGCTGACTATAAAGTAAGAGATATCCAGGTGTTTTACATTCATGGTGGTGCATTACATTGCTCTTATTACAAATTGGTTCGTAATTAATCATCAGTATAGCAAAATTCAGACATTTTTCCTCAGATAAGTTAGCATACAGCTCGCCCCGTCCTGGTACCTTGAACCGGAAATAGGCTTAGTGGTTTACTCAGCAAAAATAATGAAAGGTTTCAGCATTTACCTGACTTTTTGCGCCATTACAGGGAAAGGAGGCGGGGTTGAAAAATAAGCTTGTTTCGTTAATCCCGTAGAAATCTGGTGGTCCGTGGTCCAGATCACGCGGAACCACCAGATAACAGTATTAGGCTCCTTTGGTGAAGCTCCACGGGACACTTGCTTAGTCCAGCTTTATTCACGTAGCGTGTAGGAGAAACCAAGAGTACAAGGGGATATACACCACTTACGCCTCCTCTACCTAAAGATGGCCTCGTGAGGTAAACAGACCACTGAAACAGACTGTCGCTCTAGCCAAAGCCGCCACGGAGAGGGGCCTTGTCGAGTGGAGGGACGACAACTAGAGCTTCATGGCGGATTACTACACTCCCCTCAGGACAAGGCCGGTGGGTCAATAGGTGAAGTTGTGCGTGTTTCTTCTCGGCTTTCCGATTTTAGTTTAATTAGGAGAGACTTCATAAGGTTTTTGTCGTAAGCTAAATTACCTTGACACCAAATTTCCCTACTACTGTCATGCCCGACACAAACTTTCCCTACCACTCATGCCCGACACAAACTCTCCCTACCACTCATGCCCGACACAAACTCTCCCTACCACTCATGCCCGACACAAACTCTCCCTACCACTCATGCCCGACACAAACTCTCCCTACCACTGCCCTTTAGCTCTCTACCACTCCTTGCCCCAGCACAAGCTCTCCCTACTCATGCCGACACAAGCTCTCCCTACCTCCTTGCCCGGCTTTAATCTCCTCATGCCAGCACAAGCTCGCTACCCACTCATGCCCGACACAAACTCTCCCTACCACTCATGCCCGACACAAACTCTCCCTACCACTCATGCCCGACACAAACTCTCCCTACCACTTGATGAGAGAACTGGACAAGTACTCGGTAGACTCATCAGAGGATACAAATGAGCTCGAAAAATTAACCCAATTGACGCACGAAATGAAATCCACGCGAGTACAGTCTCTTGACCTGCTGCAAGCTTTCCGGGGGTAACACTTATTATACGGTGGCGGCGGTGTTCTCTGATGACGAAGAGCAAGAAAACTAATCCAACTACCCAAGGGGAACATAGCAACATCAAAGGGGAAACTTGTATTGGCTGCTAAAGAAACTGTTGAGAACAATGAGGTGGTGGCTGAGAGAAACACACACACACGTCAAAGTGCCGATATACAGCCTAGTCAACTCTCGATAATCCAGGTAAATAACAGTTAAACTTTAAAAAAAAGAAGTTGTTTACAAGTCTGGTAAATTACCGATATGAAATATATATATATATGATAAATACCCGATTAATCCAATATGAACTATTATCCAGCCTCTAAATCGGGTGCTTTCTCATACTAAACCAAACTCGGCAATCTGGCTACGTTACCAGCCTCATTAATATAATATGCAACTGACTGCAGTGCCTTCGGTGACGGTGGTAGCCCAACGAAGGGGTTCATTGACAAGGGCCATGATGACAGTAAACTTGACCTCGGTACTAGCTCAGCCAGACTGATCCTTGTGGCATCCAACCCGGCCAAAACAACTGACCAGCCACCCTCACTACTACCCCTCTTCCATTACCTATCTTACCTTACTCAGTATACTACACATCAGTTCGCTACGATATGTTCACTCCACGTCTGCTTTGATTATTCCACTTCTTTCATCGGTTCGCTAAGATCATCCCACTCTACTGCAGTTCGCTACTATCACTCCACTTCCCCAGCCTTAGTAAGCAAGATGTACGTGAGTTTGTTCGGTAACTACACAACTACCTCCTCAACTTTCATAAGGAGCAGAGCAAATTGTTACTGTCTCATCAACAGCAGTATATATATCACCCACTAGCGCCAATAGAAACTTACACTAGCACCCTCCCCTTGGCTAATAGCACATTTACACACTATTTACTTCTGCATAAAAATCGCGCGTGAAATCCCCCGTGATGGTTCCGGCCGCCCAACCAGCGCTAAAAATATTATGATGATCAGCTGCTACTCGGTTCATTAATATTCACGCAAATGAGTTAACAAACAAAACAAACCCAACCCCCTAAAGCTGGCGTCAAATACCATTTATAGGGAAAATATTTCATTATATAATCACTCATAAAAATATGCATTACAACTAATTATTTTCATACACACGAAATCATTTAACTGTAAGGTACTGTACGATGATACTCGAAATTATAACAAAACAAAAAGTATTGTTGAAAAATACACCCAAATTATTATTTAATTTGAATATAAAATGTATTCTATAAGTGAATGAATTTACAGGCAAAACATACGATTGAGTCATCTGCCATATAAGCAGTTAATACATACGACCTGTATAATCAGTGTTTTGGGTCATGACTTTAACAAGTGACTGCAACTACCAACACCACAACGACCACATCCTAACCTGAGAACTGTCACACGATGCTGGCAATAGAAAGTGGTCAGGTATGAAAAACACTACTGCCAGGCTTCGCACGGTACCCCTTAATGAAGCCCTGACCTAACACAGCTAACGACAGGTAACCTAAACTTAATAGAAGCACTTAGGTTTCATAAGTTTGTCCTTAAAGGGTTTGCAGCTCCTTGGTAATGGCTTTCATACCTGACTCCCACAAAACTTCATCCAGTAGCGGCGGAAAAAAGTCACTAAGATAGCATATGAGATGACATTCCAATCTCCCAGCAGTGGCACCATCCCTCACCAGGAGCACCCAGGGGAGATTCACAAACGAGTCTTCCCTCTACCTGTTATTTTTAAACCATTTAAATTTTACTCGATGGTCAGGAAGTCAACCCCCGTGCATGTGAAGGACGGGTCAATGTTTCCATGAACACTTAAAATAATACTTAATAAAAATTCACGAAGATAAATAGTGAGGGCGTCATGTGTTGTGCCAGTGAGAGTACAGACGGCGCCGCCAGCCCTCGTTATCACCCTTAACAAAGAGACACCACACTTAAACGGACCCGGATCATAATAACTTACACAGGGTCCTGTTTCATCCCGTGTTAAAAATATGAATTATTCCAATATGTAAAACAGAGATACAACATGATCATGGGCGACACAGCGGTTCCTGGTATAGTTCAATAAACAGGGATGGTTTCTAGATCACTACAAAGGACAACTTCTTTGCGAGAGGAAAAGACCTTGGTACAGTACACAAAGACAACCAACAATAAGCGCCGTTCTCTCAGGCTACAAGACCAGCTCAACCCGGTATACAGCGTTTAGGTTACACAGTATTCCTGCTAAATATTAATTCACTTTTGAGAGGACTAAATTTTCTTCTGAAATAATGCGGTTTGTAAACAGTCACCTACTACATATGACTGACACGATGGCACGAGAACTATGAAGACAAAATCTTTAAATTGAATTGAAACAGTTTATTTAGCCAAAAAAAACACAGATACAGAGTGGATAATAATAACAATATTAACAAGGCTGAGCTAGTTGAGAACCTAAGCTCTCTTGTAGGCACCTGATATATACTATACATTTATCTCAAGGAAGTATTATGTAACTGAGGTGTGAAAAAGGAATATCTAAGAAAGTTATATTAGTAGGGGGGTAACGTACTCACAAGTGCTACAACCAACAGAATTTTGATGACCGGTACTGTTAAGGGTGATTCCCAGATTGAGTGGGAGGTGCTCCTGTCACTCGGTTTTGAGGGTTGCTGGTTTCCACCACAGAGGGTAGACGTGTAGTACTTGAGTTGGCCGGCAGGGGGCGAACTCTCAGGTAATAGCGACAGTGGCTGGTTCCCCCTCAGTGGGGAGGGGGTTCTTGAGGGGCTTGGGGGGGTTGGTACAGCGGGTGGGTGAGTGGGCGGGTGTCTACTTGCCCAACCCCTCACAACAAGGGTTTTACGACTGAACGTTACGCGTTTCCCTTGTTTCCCGACTTCTTTAAACTGGTTCATTTGCTGTAGACGGGCTTTAGTCGTACCTGGGCATAGGTCCTCGTTGACGAAGAGAGTGGTGCCTTTCAGCTTAGTATGTTGATAAAACACTATGTCACAGTCACAGGGGGATGAGAATTTTATGATGTCGCGGGAGGGGTTGGGTTTCCCGACGCGTTGAACACGGTCAAACTTGACTTCAGGAAGTTTAAAATGTTCATTCAGCAGACGTGAAATTTTGCGCTGGGTTGACTCCCTGTTCTCGTGGGCATCTTCGGCGACTCCGGCAAACCTGAGGTTGTTTCGCCGCCCTATGTCATCCACATAATCCACCCGGTCTGGTGTTGTCGTTAGTTCCGTTTTGAGCTTGGAATTCTCCTCACTCAGCTGTTGAACTTGGGTCTTGAGTGTTCGGTTCTTTAAGCAATGAAAGCATGAACGAAGAACACTATCCCGCTTTAATATAACTTGAGTCAATAATAATTAGGGAACATTATAAAGATCCAGCAGGGAAGGATGAGAGAGAGACCGTCTAAATTATTCGTGAAGCGGGTGGGGCCACGAGAGCTCCCGGCCTCTCCTCACCTCACCTGAACTTTGACCTCTCCCGCACCAGTTACAGGTCACCACGCACTACAGCTGCAGGGCCGAGGGAATGGTGGGGGTAGGGAATAACCATCTGGATGGAAGTTATGACAAATGTAAATAACACACGTCATCTAAATAGAATATATGGTTTTAATAAAAATAAGTTCGGCAATATCATTTTTTTGAATCCTACACATGATCGTCAATTTATATTTGTCTTGCAATGAAGTAAAAAAAAAATCTTCTAGTAAACATCTACTCTGTTTGCTTCCTTTATATATCACGACACAAATAAGACGGTAACAATATTTGGTAAACACGGTGATGGCGAGAAGGGGAGAGACGTGACCCAGAATGAAAGAGGAAAATGCGTCACCTAAATACACACCATCCAAGACAACATGACGCCCAACACAGGTTCAAGAAGAAAATATTATCTATATACGAGTAGATTAAAGGGGCGAGTCCAGAGTACAAAAGTTAGCACAATACTGTTTTTGGAGCCTAAGTGAGCGTGTTATAGGAACACAAGATTGGAGGAAACTGCAGCGGCCCTATTGGCCCATACTGGGCAGTCCCATTTACACCCAACCCCTATCGGTCATATATCCGTCCAACCTATTTTTGAAGTTATCCAGCGTGTTCGAGTAAATATTGATGATTGGTAACTTGTTCTACTCATCCACTACTCTATTTCTAAACTAATGTTTACCTATCTTGCGCCTAAATCCAAATTTCATCTAATTTGAAACCATTGCTACGAGCTTTTTCCTGGTTGGATAATTTAAGTACCTTTGTTATATCTCCTTTGTTTAACCCTGATTTCCATTTTTACACACACACACACAGAGGGGTCCCAAAACAGTACTCTGCGACCTGTAACCTTCTGCCCTGACCCTTTAAGAAGGCTTAAGTTGAAGAAAATCGCTGGTGGCAGTGGATATGGACAAGGAGAGGGTGTGGTCTGTTATCTGAAGGCGGTATATGAAGTGATAACTCAGGACTTAAATAGACTGACCGAGACTCCCACTTAACATGGCGGTCGTGTACCAGTTGTTCAGATCGCAGGGCCATGAACTTACTGGAAGGATATCAGAAGCAAGAGTAACAGTAGCAGCAGTTGTTCGTGTGTGCGTGTTTACCTTGTGTTTACCTTGTCTGCCACGCCCACCACCACCACCTCAGAGGCCAGAATGACACGTCATGGATGAATACCAATGAGCTTAAGTAAACACGACGACTACCCCACCCCCCTCAAGTCACCTCCAACATGAGCGACCACGAGTTTGGAGCCACACTGAGCTAAATAATAAAATGGGTACGCCGGGGGTCCGGACAAAACTCCCCAGACAAAAGCCCCCTACGGAAAAAAGCTCAAGGACAAAAACTCCCTCGGACAAAAATACCCAGAAAAAACCCAAGGGCAAATACCGGTAATAATAAAAAAAATATTTAATAATTATTATTTTTCTTTATTACTTACATTTTATGAACACTTCTCTGACATGTAAAATACTATATTTATTATATCATAAGACTGCAATACCTAACCTAACCTATTTTGCACTTCAACTGAGGGGTTTTTCTCCAGGGGTCTTTTTTCCGAGTTTTTTTTTTGTCCGGACCCCAAGAATAACACAGAATACTTATCTCCTATCCGGCTAAAAGACCAGCCTCTAGTTCGTCAGTATCCGCTAATGTGTGTGTGTGTGTGTGTGTGTGTGTGTGTGTGTGTACGTATTTCTGAGTAGTCCCATGTGTGTGGAAAAACATAACAATTACTACCAGCCATATCCGTCACCACCACAACAACTACTACCACCAGCCACACCCACCACCACAACAACTACTACCACTAGCCACACCCACCACCAGTCACACCTACAGACACCCCATCTCACATCTGGTACTCAAACTCCATGGAATTCACTATCCTTGCCTCTAATGTTGCTGTGTATTTTATTAATACTTAGTACCTATAGAACCCCTCAACCTGGATCAAAGGCAAACATGTGGAAAAAGGCACAGGTACACCTCATGTACACCTTCTCATTAGACAGGTACACCACCTCATTAGACAGGTACACCTCCTCATTAGACAGGTACACCTCCTCATTAGACAGGTACACCTCCTCATTAGACAGGTACACCTCCTCATTAGACAGGTACACCACCTCATTAGACAGGTACACCTTCTCATTAGACAGGTACACCTCATGTACACCTTCTCATTAGACAGGTATATCTCCTCATTAGACAGGTTGACGCCGTTGTCATGGCTACCTGGTTCCTTCCCCCTCACTACCTTCTCCTGGGCTTGGCTATGGTAGTCTTCCTGGCCCCCCTCCCTCCTCCCGTACACCCTTCTCCCCCCACCCCTCCCTACATAAACAGACACACGCACGCACAGACGCACACACACACCTTTAGGCCTAATGCTCCTCCCAGTTATTAGAGTGAGAGGTTACAGGTTCTCGAGGGAGGAGGGAGGAGGAGGAGGAGGAGGGAGGAGGAGGAAGGGAAGGGAAGGGAAGGGGAGGGAGGGAAGGGAGGGAGGGAAGGGGTGGGGGAGGGAGGGAGAGGTAAAGGTGAGGGAAGAGTCGTGAGGGAGGGTTTTTCCTTTTCCACTACACTCACCTGTGTGTGCGTGTGTGTGTGTGTGTGTTTTAGCGAGGAGGTTGACACTGTTGATATGACAGTAAACCTTCGATCCACAATAGTATGTTTGTGGTTCAAGTGACAATGCGAGAACTTAAAGGTGTTTTATACAAGAATTTCGTTTACCTCAGACTTGGGAACTGTTGTCAACGTGTGAGAAACAGTGAATGGTTACATCAACACGCATACCTGTACAGTGTAGGCGTGTGAGAGAAGACGATTCAAGAACAAAGAAATAAAATGAAAAGAATCTCTCTCTCTCTCTCTCTCTCTCTCTCTCTCTGATTAGGCAACCCCACGGAACAAGCATCACACCATAATTCTGCACTACACCCTCTCGCTCTCCTCCGTACAACCCTTCCTTCCACACACACACAGACACACCTTAATCTCCCCTCTTCAACCCTCTCTTCTCCCCCTCCGTCCCGCTCACCTCTCCCCTCATTATCCCCTTACTCTTCCCTCCATGAACACAAACCTACCCCCGTCCCCCCCCCATTTCTCTCCCCCCTACTCCTACTCCTCACCTGACATCACCTCCTACCACACCCAATGATGTCCACCTGACTCATCCTCTCCTCTTCACCTAACCAACACCTCTGTGGGTTATATCTATCCTTTCATCGCCTGTTTTCACTTCCCAAGCCCACCATACCTCTGCTGGTGGCCATCATCATCCACCACGCCCACATGACCTTCACCACCCGCCACGCCCACCACCTACGTTAATCAAGCGTATCTGACCATCATTGGCGAGTTTATTAGAGTGGGGCGTGTGTCTGTTACCGGAGTGGACCACGCCCCCATCATCGCTACTCTCACTAACCACGCCCCCATCATCGCTACTCTCACTAACCACGCCCCCATCATCGCTACTCTCACTAACCACGCCCCCATCACTGCTACTTTCACCAACCACGCCCCCATCACTGCTACTTTCACCAACCACGCCCCCATCATCGCTACTCTCACCAACCACGCCCCCATCATACTCTCACTAACCACGCCCCCATCACCGCTACTCTCACCAACCACGCCCCCGTCACCGCAATTCTTACCAACCACACCTCCATCACCGCTACTCTCACCAACCACGCCCCCATCACCGCTTCTTTCACCAACCACGCCATTTCACTACTACATGCCACCTCGACAAACCTGAAAACTCTCTTCCACAGAATTCACAAAGAAATCTGGCTGTATTCATAAGCCTCGTGGGGAAAGCGTAAATGAGACAGACATTTGTGATAGTCGACTTTTCTTCAAATAGGAAGATGTACAAATGGCCAGCAGGGGAGGACAGTGGGTGTTCTACTATCCCCCTCCCCCTTCCTAGTGGCGTGGTGGAGGACAGTTACCCATCCCCACCACTAACAACTGCCTTATGTACGCCCAAACACAGTCAGCCCAGCTTCTACACCTAATAATCTCACTGCCAAATGAAACGAGCAAAAGTTGTGTCCACCACCACCACATGCACCGTGCGGGGAGGAAAGAACGCAGGATTGCCGTCAATTTCCCCCCCGAGCGAGTTGTCCGCGCCAAAGCTTGGGATCGATCCAGATGGAGATGGTAGGGCCACACCCTCACCCCCCGCTGCCTACCCCTCGCTGGAGGCTGGTGGAGGAGGGGCACCGACCCGCGTCAGAGGACAACCTCTCCCAAACCCAGATGTCAACAAAAGTAGCAGCTGATACTTGGAGGACACGGACACGGCACCACACCAGAGGACTAGGGTATAGTATGACAGCTGGGCGTGAATGTACGAGTCGTTTGTGATGTGGCAGCGCGAGCTGAAGAGTCAGAATGGGAGGGGGACGTTGTGCAAACAGTAGCTGAACGTTAAACAACATTAATACTGAAGGGGGAAAACAAGGTGAAGAGGTTATGGTATTTGGAGGGTAGCTGATGGAACACAGTAACATGACTGTGACAGGAGACAGAAGTTAATTAAGGTCACGGTGGAGAGCTGTCCAACACCACACGGGCTGGTGACGTGTGTATGTGTGATGGCTCCTCCTCCAACACTGTCATCGGTGACCCTCAACACTTAATACTTCGCAGTAGCTCTTACAGCTCCCAACCACTAAAACAACAACAAAAATGTAGAGTAAGAGGCAGTTATCAAACATTGAGGTACTACCGCCTGGGAAGATATTGGAAGCATAATGTGTTGTTTAATGGTAGACCCTGCTGCCATATGGCAACACAAAAATTGTGACCAAGTCCCAGGTTGCTGATCTGACTTTCTGTCTCATTTACACACAATTGCAGGGTCTCAATTGTTTCGCTTACTTTGACAACACAACATACTGTACATAAATCGTTTCTCACTATCGATATTTTTTTATGGTAATCGTTATTATTATTATTCTTTTATTTTTTATTAATTTTTATTATTACTATTATTATTATTATTATTATTATTATTATTATTATTATTATTATAATTATATTTTCGCCCCCCAGGCCCCGATGTGGGTCAGTGACCTGTGCTCGGGTGGGCTAATCCCCCCAAAAAAGACTATTTGGTGAATCTAGCAATCCCGTAAATTAAGCATTTTTTAGATAAATAAAAATGTGATTTAAAAGAAAATGTCTAAATTCCCATAAGCTAACAGTTCCTTGTTCAAGATACTGAAATTATCTGTACCCCGAAGTTGTGGTTCAGAGTGAGGGATGATCTGACGGACAACAAACACACTTGGCCAACACCTCATCAGCGCCACTATACACTTATCTGTTCAGGGAAAAGACGATCAAACTTTCCTCTTAAAAACAGCTTTCTTGCGTAATATTTTTCAGGCGAGTATTGGCAATACCATGAACCTGGGAGATTCACGACCTGGAGGTGTCGGAGACGGAACAAGGAGGAGTGAAATACTGATAGTGTAGAGACCCGATGATATTGGAGAAGGGAAACGCTTGATAAAACAAAAGGACAGAACAGTAAAAACCATACGTCTGAAAATATAGTGAGAATCGTTGAGTTAGCCCTTGCCTTCTAAGTCAACCTTCCCACAAGTTATGAGCTGTTGACAAGTTATAATGAAAAGGGTGATGAATACAGGCGAGGGAAGATGCACAGTACTGCCGCATAAATATACAGCTTAAACGTCTGACTGAAAATAGATACCTGTGTGAGCCAGGCTTTAAGGGGGAGCGGCGGGGCGTGAGGTCAAAGGTGAGTCCAGCGAGGAGAGCGCTCAAGGCCACAGCCGGCGCAGGTAGGCATGGAGACCACCTGTAATAATTGATGTCTCGCTCTCCCCTCCCTCCCCCCCTTCCCTTCGTCTTCCAGCGCCCTACTGACAGTGTCAGCACTCCTCTATCCCTCCTGCTGACAATGCCACGACATCCTCCATCCTTCCTGATGGCAATCACACGACCTCCACCATCCCTTCTGCTGACATTGCCAGGACCTCATCCATCCTCCTGAAGGTGCCAGGACCCCCTCCATCCTTCATGTTGACGGTGCCAGGACCTCCTCCATTCTTCATGTTGACAGTGCCAGGACTTCCTCCTGAAGGTGGCAGGACCCCCTCCACCCTTCCTCCTGAAGGTGTCGGGACCCCCTCCATTCTTCATGTTGACAGTGCCAGGACTTCCTCCTGAAGGTGCCAGGACCCCCTCCATCCTTCATGTTGACGGTGCCAGGACCTCCTCCATCTTTCCTGCTGACATTGCCAGACCCTCCTCCCTCCATCCCTCCTGGTAACGGTGCCACGGCATCCCCCATCCTTCCTGCTGACGGTGCCAAGACCCCCTCCATCCCTCCTACTGATGGGACCTGAATCTGCTCCATACTACTGAGTCACGATCACCACAGCCCCTCCACAGCCACCCTATAAGCGAACATAAGGCTCTCCTCTAATGGTGCTACACAAGGACCTCTTCCCGCTGCCTCGACACACAACACCAGCAGCTACTCCACACACTCATCTTTTGTTTGGATGGGGGAGGATATTCAGAGCCAATGAAGAGCGGCAAACTTTAAATCAACACTTAAGAGGGGTTGACAGGGGTAATACACTTATCTAACACAACGAAATTTAAAGATTTAAACGAAATACAACGATCCAAGCGTTAATCGATAGTACTCGCTATGATCAGCTTGTTCAGTCTATTCAAGGAAGAGGTGGTTAATGTGCTGGTTAAGGCATGGGACATCATACAGAGAGATACCCAAAGTTACCCCCATGTAAGTTCAGGGTAAAAACCGCAAATCGGAGATGGAGGTCAAATTCAACTCTTTAACAATGATATTTTAGCACGGAGACTGAACCATGCACTCCAGCTGCTCACCACAAAACCCTCGAGAGCAGCAACACAAAGAATACTGCAGTAAACTAAAAGTAAACAAAACACTGGACTATAGCACCACACATGTCAACAAACAGAACAGGGTAAACTATGAGCAAATAAAACATTAATGACAATGAAAACAAGGATCAGAACAGAGCCATGAGGAACACTGTAGTACGGCATATAACTCTGGAGTACAGGAGTGATAAAACTTGTCATACAGAGCAGCACAACACATACACAACACCATCCTACTGTATCAACACATACAGTACACCAACACCCTACTGTATCAACACATACAACACTACAGTATACCTTCAACACAAAATAAATAAATATCGCCAAATTTATTGTTAAATTTTCGGGTTTTCTAGAGAATGTATCGCGAGAGAACCTGTTGACCTGGGCCTATTTATGACCAACGAAGTCACCCAGGTGATGACGACCCGCCACGACCTGTCGCTCATGTCTTGGTCGTCGAGGCCAGGGTACTGCCTCCAAATTTAGTCACAATCGATTCATTTCCAATTAGCATTAAAGACGCAGGTCCCGCGTCTTACACCTGTCCACAGTCATTTTCACCTGCGGCAGTCTCTCTCTTTTGGGAAATTGTGAAGCGGCAAATTGTTTTAATTTTAATAATAATAATATTAATAATAATAATAAGTATTATTATTAGTAATAGCAGAAGTAGTAGTATACTTAGTTAAATCATCGATATTATTATTATTATTATTATTATTATTATTATTATTATTATTATTATTATTACTGTTGAAATTATTACTAATATAATTACCATCACTCATAATTATTACCATTTTCATTTATTTTTTTATTTATATGTATTAGTTAATAAATATGCCTAGGAAGGTAGTAAGTGAAGGCAGCGACACACACACACACACACACACACACACACACACACACACACACACACACACACGAAGGGCCATCCCCATCCCTGTACTTTTGCGTTAAAATTTTGAGTACGATTAGAGCATCCTGAGGACAATATTTTTGTACTTAAGGCAATTGTATTCAAAGGGTAAAGTTATGGTACTCATAGGATTGAGTTCGTGTACTCAAAATGTTACGTCATCACATTCGAAGGAGTCTATGGTCTAGTTTAATAGACTCAGGGGTTTAAAACTAAGAGAAACTTTCATGATTCTATATATTCCTCCTTCACATACATCCAGAGATGAACTAGCCTGGGTGAGCCCCCGGCCCAGCTCCTCGACGCCCCAGGTGATCCCTCAGGTGTGTATGGCATCCGAGGCCATCAATACAGCGGTGCCAGCGACCGTCTACACGCACCCCACCACCGCACCTCCTCCTCCACTTGGTCTGTCTCCCCTCGTTCACATGCAAGGCCACTCACCCTCCACCCTCATGTCTTATAGCCACCTACTCAAAACTGAAGCGGCTCCATCTGGCTCTAGTAAGGCAGGGACATCCCCTCTCCAGAATGGCACTCAACCTTGGCACCTCTGGGTCAATATGAGAGCCGTCCTCGACCGCTCACCTCGTCACACGCGCGCGCGCGCGAGTACAGAGAGCAAACGTACACAAATACACACGCATGTGCGCGTGCATGAAAACGCATAAATATATAAACACGCGCATGCGCGTTCAAGAACTACACTTACTCCACACGTTGAGCTCTATAAGTCTATCCCTTTAAAAATGTAGACACGTTCACATTTAACAAAACTGACGTTTACTTACAACTTAAACAGGTAACAGGTTGATGACGTCCACTAATATTATAATATTCCCGCTAACTACACTGTGAGGGAGGACGGCACAAGACCCTCACTCAGACGAGCCAGAATAAGGAACTGTCAAGACACACAGTGACTCCTCGCTCACCACACGCCACAATTCACACACTTTTCCTTTCCCCATGACAGAAAAAAAAAACATTCTTAAGCCATCACATTACCTAACAAGAACCTAGCAAATCATGATCACCTGTACATGTCTCAACCGAGATGAACACTTGTCCTTACACCTGGTCCTTTCAACACAACACCTGATGTTAATTATAATTTACCTGTAACTTAACAATCAAAGCAAATAATTTTTTGTTAACTTCGGCATTAGTTTGGAGAAGACAAAGAGTACCAGCATTTGAAAACAACTTTAAAAAATATAGTACAGTGAAAACACGAACCAGCCCGAGATGTAACTAATTAGGGTAGACTGAAGATGTGGGTTCTGGCAGCGTAACATGTTAATCTCAGGCAGGAACGTACCAGATCCTACGTTGAGGCTGACAGTGATCATCCAGGTAAGAGGCGGCATGGTGCGCCAGGGCGTGTCACCAGGTCCTAGCCACGCTGCTCCTCATCTCTCTGTTGCCTCCTAGTAAAGGTGGCTGATGGTCGATAAGCTCTCAATGGGTGTAGCGTTCAGGTGGTGGGGGCGCACATCACACCAGGCCGCTCACTCGCTACTACCACCATTAACACTTGCACTAACGTTAACACCTCACTCAGTATCACCATGAGTGGGTCGGGCATTGCACTCATTACTAATCATTACATCATACATCCTTCCCGTCATGAGAATTAACAACAAATATCTGCGTAGGAGTAGTAGTAGTTTGTGATGGTAATGATTACTGTACAAACACTGGCAGTACCACGTGTTGGCACTAGTTCCGAAAAGACAGACCCGCCACTATTGTTTCTCTTAGACACACCTGCACACGGCAACACAAACTGTTCACACCAGCTTTAACATAAGTTTAATAAATCCACCGCTCTCGACACTACTTGTTACTACGGGCGTTTGTTCATCTTCATTTCAAGACAACTCTCTTAGGCATAATGTTCCCGCCACGAAGAGGATTGTACAGCTTCCCCAAATCACTTAATAATGGTAGTGTTGACATGAGCGAAGTGGGTGGATGGGTTTGTGTGTGTGTGTCGGGCGACATGTGATGGCGACAACCTGGCTGACGGCGAGTGAGCGAGAGCCCGTGTGCACCAGCCCTCCAGTCAACAAGTCACCACTACTCCGCGTACATCAATGGATCAAAATATCGTCCGATATCCAGTTTAATTATTGAGAGTTTTCAAGTAAGTATTCTCTAAATGTTGAACAAAACCAGTACGCTCTTGGCTGGTAAAAGTACACATCCACAAGGGTCTGTAGTAGTAGTAGTAGTAGGTGTGTAAGGGGAGAGTGAGGGCGCTCCACCCTCGCCCCTCCGTGCTAACTTGCTCCAGGCTGCGTACTGCACTCTGCTTGCCTCGTCCCCTAGCTGGCTGCCGCGTGTGTGTATGTGCCAGTAGCTTCGAGGGGAGACTGAAGCAGTGAACTATGAGTAGTCGGGGTGATACCGCTCACTTTTACTTCTCCACCAGCCTAGCGAGGGGAAGGCTAATGTTGTACTCGCTCTCACCATTCACTTTTCTCTTTTCAATTACAGTTGATAACAAACAACTGTGTAAATAAGAAACCGTTCAACAGTGTTAATATTCGCATTAATACTCTCTCTAATCAAGGCAATTTATTCCTCAAGTAATTACAACGGGAGTTGTCGTTTAAGTAGCCTAAGTTCTTCGTGGTCAGCGACATACGAAGCTCGGCCGTCTTGGCGGTAAACTGATCCCTTACACTAGCGACGGGGCTACTACGGTGGTTGCCACGGCCCTACTGCCACATAGGTCGTCCCAACTCCCTCACCCCCTCGCAAGTCTCCCCTCGCCCATCCCCTTCCCGCCTCGCACCCCTACACTCCCCCATGAATTGTTGACTTGTTGACTCGACCCCTCCCTCCAGCTCTCCCTGTCCCCTACAAATAGTGTTGATGTGTGTTGTTCATCCTTCAAACCGCCTCATTATACCCCCAATCCTCCCCTATCAGCTGTAACAGACCGCCTGGCCATGTGGCAAGTTTACGCAAGACACAAAGTGCTAATCTACCTGTAACTCAGTATATTTCCTTTAATAATTTAGCAACTCCCTGGTATGTACGAGCATGTTGCGTTTCTGTCCAGAATTTACATAAATTCAATCTGTGAAGGTTGCAAAGCTGCCTGGAGGCGCACTGCAGCAATATTCTCCCTCTTGTCTCCATTCTCTTTCAAGGCGTACTCTCTACAATTCTCATCTATAACACGGACTCGTTCAATGTACAATCCTCTAGCTGCCATACATTTCCTGTTTCTATATAGGGAAGTACAAATCATTTTATAAACATGATAATCGATACTGTCTCGAGTCACATGCTCTTCTACTTAATTTTTTTCAAGAAGCTCGTTTATTGTGTGTAACGTCTGTTGTGTGGCCGTGACGCCCCGCTGCTGCTGTGAGGAAATACCTTGTTAGTGATGACAGTCAACAAGTCTGAATTTCTGCAGCCATCACCATGATTTGGGTCACTGAAAAAATTTGACAAGATCCTCCTCCAGTTTATACAAGAGTCTGTCCAAGATATTCCTTATATCTGTTGAGAATTTCTGGCGAAGACACCGCAGCCTACCTCTATTTCACCGTATTTCTATCCCTCTTTCATTTTATTAATTTTTCTTTCACTGCCATCGTGTCATGCCTGGTTGCCACACGCTGGTGGAACAAACCCCTACTGTACCAGGAGTCCTTGTCATACCCCCACCTTGCACTGCACGGGGAGAGGGGGCTCCAGGAGGTGTAACACTGACTCGCTCTGATGATGACGACCCCTGTTGCTGGACTGGCGTGTTGTAACGTTGGGTAAACACTGGCCAGTTCTACGCTTACAGTGAAATTTCCTTGAGTGTGTAACAGAAGGATGTCTGCCAGGCTGCTCTATAACAGTCAAACAGACAGACGGATAAACCGGCGACGAAAACAACTTGGTCGAGGATACGGGGCTAGGCTGGATAGGAGGGGGCAGGAGGAGAGGAGGGGCAGGAGGATGGGAGGGAGGCTGGAGGGAGGGAGGAGGGGGAAGGAGGGGATGGGGGAAGGAGGAAGGGAGAGGAGGGGATGAGGGAGATGAAGTATGGAGATGGGGGGAGGAAAGGGGTAGAATTAGGGTAATTAACCGTCAAGTGAAATGAGGAGGGGGTTAATCTTCATGTGATCCCATTTTTGGAAGCGGTGGTGATGGAAGAAAAATTTACGAGTAGTCACAATATCAGAGCACAAAAATACATAGTTCCATTATATTAAACCACAATACAAATAGTAAGACACAACAACCAACGTATCTTATAAGTCTTCAGGTGTCTAAAATTCATATATAAACAGACCTGACCAACACACGGAGCTTCCTCCCACGAGAGCAGGAATAATAACTCGCCGAGTGACAGATAAGACCATCCGTATTTCTCCAATATTATCCATTTCTGTCATCTTATACGGCGGCTCTGAGCATAAATATATAATAAAATATTCAGCTTGTTATATATAGCGACTATACAGGTGCTATATATAACGGTAATAAAGAAATATTCAATATACACATCCTATAATACATTGCCAATCGACGGCAGAGGTACAGCCTCCAGCTACCAATTCCGGCACTTTCTATGTTTTATGCATTTTTCCATAAAACTCCCCAGAGTATGGAAAAATATAGCTTTTTTTATACAACGTTTTAACTTACAATTGTACTGTATGTGATTCAGTAACAGTTTATATAGCTGATAAATTATAGTGTTAAATATACAAGTGTTATAACACCAACGTGTGTGACGCAGATATTCGCCGTAAGCTTTGTAAGAGAGCGAGTCAGGAATGGCATTCATAGCGCTAGATTATGCAGCTAAGACGCACGCACACACGGGGGGGGGGGGCACCATTAATTAATCAGCGGGGGACAGCAGTTCCCAGGGTCGTTCCCTTTACCATAAGGGGCTCCCTTACTGTCCTACCTCCTGCTCCCTGCACCCGATACCTCCCCCATCCGCCCTCCTTCCCTCCCACACCACCGAGAGCACACATCAAACAAACACCCCACGCCGCCTCCACTATGCAATCACACATAACACAAGCGGATACAGTGGAAGGTCTACAGTAAATCAGAAAGTCAAAATTTGTAATATAATTTGCATATGTGGTAATATTCGTGGCCTAAAGCACCCTTCCGCACCAACGGTCGGCCAAGATTAATTAAAGGGTAATATTGCCAACGTGTAATTCCCCCTGGAGCCATTCCCCGCCGACCTCTGTAAAACTGGAGACTGTTGGCTCTACTGGGCCAGACACCCGCCTCCCTCCTCGCACCGCACATGCGACACAAACTTCATCTTTTGTTTTATTTATTTAACAGTTCTTACGTCATACCTGAATTATAATCCACCTGTACTGAATTAGCAAGATTTAAATTTCTCGTCAACCCAAGCAGTCTGATTTAATTACAGTATATAATAAAGGTTTATTCCATCTTTTTCAATATAAATAGTTTTACTCGCTTCTGATTCAACACTCTGAGGACGATGGTTTGACCCTTGTAGGAAGATGGTTTAACCCACCAAGGACACTAATTTTACCCTTTTGTTCCCTAAGTGTGAGCAACTTTGACTTATCCGCGAGGTTACTGAGTTATACAGGTCAAGACGTGTGGTGTACACCTTTCCTCCACTAGCCATCTAAACTTCCCTTTTCTCCAACCTTTACTGTGTAAGTTACCGACTCCTCTCACTCCGCAGCTCCAACACATCAGTAGTCCAGCAATGGCCTCATCTCACCGCCTCAGTAAACGATGACCACCAACCCTCTACCACAACAAAATAGCGCCTCTAACTGTTACAGCAGCACCCATACATTAACTAAGGGAGCCTTTACCAACCCCGCTGATGACCCATTAGGGAATGCTATCAGGTAATACTAAGGAGGACGGGCAGTGCTGAGCGGCCAACAAAGAGTCGTGGTGTGGGAGAAGGTTGTGGTTGTTAGCGGAGGGGCGGTGATCATGCCCTAAGTGTAGAGCTCCTCAGTTTAAAGGGGATCCTCCACGCCAACACGCTCACGCCGGGGACAACCACAGGCCTATTACACCCTCCTCGACTCACCTCATAACACACTTACACAAATGGAGTTCTCACTTGTCCGGTACTCTGGCCGTGAACAATAACGAGGCCCGGAGTGGTGGTGATGATGGGGGAAAGTGACCCCTGCAGCTACTGTAGGAAGAGTAATGGTGCAGCGGCAGGACTGATGTCAGGATCTACCATTTCACCGGGAAGTTATTACTTGGGGCACAACAAGGAGGGAGGAGGGGATCATACCACATTACTTCTCGCATACTTTCCCTAATACTATGTGCCCAGAAGTAGAAGTGTACATCTTCCACTTGTTGCACCAAAAAACACTATAACCAGGAACACTATAACCAGGAACACTATAACATACACAAGGAATATATTAGAGACTGTATGCTAACTGTAATTTCATACTCAAGAATACTACAAAAGGAACTGTAATTTATACAACGTATTAAAACCAACGAGACATAGAATATCGAGTGTAATTGTAATACTGGATGTTAGATCTTTATTTAATTACCAGTTTACAAGACACTCAGATGAATACACCATCCCTGTGGTCAGGAACAATACAGCAGGCAGTGAGTACAGCCAGCCATGTTTGCTTCATCAACAGTTGTGTAAATTAGATGCAGAAAAGAATTACCCCTAAAATTCTGTATACAACCACGGTAAGAAGGGCAGTGTAGGAAGGGAGGAAGAGAAGGGTGGCAGGAGGAGGAGGAGGGGGCGGACGGCCGGGTGGGTGGGTTGAGGGAAGAAGGGCGCAATACAGCCAACACTCGCCCACAACACAACCCAGGCCAGTCCTTCACACGCGCCCAAATACACTACTCTGACTAATGAAAACCTCCACCAGACGGGGCGCGCCCTTCATGTACACCCAAGGTAGAATTATTTATAAAAGAAAAAATAAGTCTCACACACCCTCTACTGACCTCGATTTTCTTCCTCTGTTCATCACCCGTTCTCCCTTCTCCCCATTCTCTTTTCTTCCATGTCTTCATTTCTTAATACTTTCTCTCTCTCTCTCATTCCTTACCCGTTTCCCCATTTCTCGTGTGCAGCAACATAATTTGCCTCAGTGACCAAGGCCTCCCTCTCCAACCTAGTATTATTTGCTGAATATAATCAAATTTCCTCTGGCCACCCACCCTCTTTAACACACACACACACACACCACGCCAAGCCCCTCATAACACCATCTGTGAGGGAGTTACTACACTACGTGTCTGCTGTTCAACACCTCAGCGCACAAGATCTACGTGACCTCCACTGTAAACATTAATCTGTATGTTCCTTTACCTTTCTCTAATGAAGGCTTTTGTTAAACCACCAATGTATGTAACAAGTCATTTATGTCCAATATATATTTTCAGCCTTCGGGCCGCAGAACTTTTTCAATAAACCGTTAGTTATTATTATTACACACTGCACCTTCCTCATCGACAACAGCATACCGCCCAAACATTAAACCTTTTACACCTTTGAGTCTAAAAACACAAAACAGGGATAGATAAATGTTGAATTTGAGGTAGTGTGGCCCCCTGAATTAATTTTATTCTATATAGGGCCAAAATATTACAAGGCCCGTGGGATATAATACTCCATCAGGCCTCATCGTCTCCCCTCTCCACATATTAAATTTCCACACCCGTGTCCGCATCAATTCATCCTATTACTACCGCCACCCCCCTTCGCTCTAGTATTTTTCCTGTGGCCCCGTCGACGCCCCCTCTACCATGTTCCTCACATTTACACCCTCACACGACAACCACGCCTCCATTCTCCATAACAACCCCACACAGTGCTCTTACACCTCCACTATGCACACCCACACCCTACACACCCACACCTCCACCCTCACACCTTACATACCCACACCTCCACCCTCACATACCCACACCTCCATCCTACACACCCACACCTCCACCCTACACACTCACATCTCCACCTTACATACCCAGATCTCCACCCTACATACCTACACCTCCACCCTACACACCTACACCCACACCCTACACACTCACATCTCCACCTTACATACCCACACCTCCACCCTCCACCCTACACTTCCACCCTACACACCCACACCTCCACCCTACACACTCACATCTCCACCCTACACCCACACCTCCACACCTCCATCCTTCAAGTATCACCCTATCCTCACGCCTCCACAACCTCATCCTGGGGTGATCTCTGTCCTCTACCATCCCGAGCCAGATCCATCCCAGAACGAAACACTTCTACCAACCTCCACTGACCTGTCTCCCCTCCACTAACACTTCCCCATCATGGCTCAGCGCAGTCTCATCACCTTCCCATTTGTACTTGATGCAAATGAAGGTGACGTACAAGTGAGAATAATCGGTGAGACTAAAGCGAAATTTACACGAGGCAGCCGAGGGAGCGTGTGAGCGAGTTAAGTTTCAAGGCTTCAGTAAACAACCAACACGGCAGCTCACAACACCTGGAAAACTTCACAACGAGAACAACAACTTGGCCTGGCAGATAAGCCGTCAGTCAGCTGGCGGGATGTACCAGAGTTGAAGATATTAATATTATACAACACTGCTGCCTCACAACTCCAGCTAATTCATATTAACTCAAAAGTTCCGGCTTAAAGTGCTGAATAAAAATCATTTATTATAATTATATATATCGCATATCCAAAAATATAAAAAGTAAGTTAATTCAACTACTTTTTACTTTATTTAAAATATTGTTGATGTTATACGTTATGTAATTAATAATAATACAGATGAGCTTTGCCAGTTCATTAGAGAAATGACAACAAACTCGCCTTAAATTATGACTATGACAAGTTTGACATGTAAATAAATTGGTGACGCCCTTCAGTAATTATACCATGTAATCAATGCGGTTCAAATTAGATCTTTAAAATAACACACACACACACACACACACACACACACACACACACACACACACACACACACACACAATTGAAGAACATAGATAACAAAGATTCAACTAACAGTGTACTAAGAGTGACCATGAACGTTGGATAGGAATTAGCGTCGTCACCCCTTCACCTCCCTCACACTCTACGGTCATCGCCCTCCAGGTTTAATTAACTATACCCTTCCTGCTGTGTATAGTCGTGGTTACGTGTCTGTTGTACTTTATCTGTTTTACTTACACACACACACACACACCTCTCTCATTCAGTATCACTTCATCAATCCTCATCTACTCCCTCTTTCCTTCCCCTCTCTCTCTCTCTCTCTCTCTCTCTCTCTCCTTCCCCTCTTTTCACTCAACCACCCCTCCCTCTTCCTTCCCATCTCCGCCATCTTTCCTGCTGGGATAAGAGAGCGAGAGGTGGGAGGAGAGTAGTGATATGGTATGTGGAGTGTGAGGAAGAGAGCTAATGGTGAGGATGTGTGGGGTGGAGTGGTGGGGATGTGTGGGGTGGAGTGGTGGGGATGTGTGGGGTGGAGTGGTGGGGATGTGTGGGGTGGAGTGGTGGGGATGTGTGGGGTGGAGTGGTGGGGATGTGTGGGGTGGAGTGGTGGGGATGTGTGGGGTCGTACAACACACTACCGGCACAGTTGAAGATGACGTCATCACTACGTCGACCAATGACAACTGAGGCGAAACACTTCAACGATTTACAACTTCTCTTTACATTTATAACGTGTGTGTGTGTGTGTTGAGAGTAAGAAGGGATAAGGCACTAGACCCAGGTACCGCCATTACCCACTCCTCCACTACGCCGTTAGCATCAATAAATAACAAGCGAATATTTTATTAGTGAGGGTTTAAAGTACCTCCTCGTGTCTTAGATTGGCACTCTGTCATCAACCACCCAGTTCACGATATTCAACGCTGTCGACTTCTACAGGAGGGATACCCACGACTTTACGACCCAACAACGTCCAATGTATTGCTGTATATATATATCCAGGTTGTGTTAGCCTTGCCTCAATAAACAACGCTCCTCCCTCTTCCCACTCTCATTTACCACACTCAGCCCGACCCCCTACCTCTTTCTACCCCAATTTCCATAATCTGACCTCTTCACCTCAATCTCCTCTTACCTTTTGCATTCTCCTTCACCTAAACCTCTCATTTTCTACCTCATTCTTCATTCACCTATCCTACCAGCACTACACTCCCTCACCTACTCGCACCAGCTTCTCCCCTCTCACTTACTCCACTCTCCACTCTTTACATCTAACCTTTCACATCTCTACCGTCTCCCACTCCTCTCCCTTGTTCGTTCTTTCGTTCTCCCCCACTCTCTCTCTAGCACACATTCTCCCTAGCCCACCCTTACTCATCACTCTCTTTCCTTTCCCCTTTCTCCAATTGCCCGCTACACTAATTGAGTGCGTTCATCTCCTGCAGTGTTCTATCCTAGTTTAATGCAAGTGTACATCCTCTCTCTCTCTCTCTCTCTCTCTCTCTCTCTCTCCATCATGGTCAGTTAGTAAGATCAACAACAAGAATACAAACAATTTTACCCGCCTCTGTACATCTGCCAGGAGGATGTTTGATCTTCAGCCTGGGGAAGAAACCTGGAATTCATCTCCAGACGACTCCAGGGGTTCCTTCTGCCTCGGTAACTCTGTCTGCTTTCAAGATTCCCTGGAGGCACTACCGCCTGTGATGCCACTCACTTGCTGCATACAGTAAACATCAGCTTGCCTTATCAACAACACACTGAGGCAGCCACTCCAGCTCCCCAGTGGCTACACCTGCAGTCTGGAACCTCGCTAACTTTCCTCTGCCACTTTGTAGTGTTTAATCCTATCCCTGAGTCATGGTTCCTGACTCCAGCCCGACTAACAACATTACAGGATCACCCAGACAGTCCTGCTGACGCATCCAAGCCGGACACTGCCGCCTCATTCTCTCTCTCTCTCCACCTACACTACAACCATCGCACGCACGCACGCACGCCCGCCCGCACGCACACACGCACGCACACACACACACACACACACTCTCTCTCTCTTCAACATTTACAACATCAGACATTAAAGTCTACCACAACCTCAACCCATCTACCACAATCATCTTCGACATCACCACCCACCCCCCTTCCCATTAACTCGCCACCATGTTCTTGCCCCTATCAATCAGTATTATATAAATATGGGCTAAGGACATATATTCATTATATACATTCTATCACCCAGACTATTGAGCATAAAGCTACATAAGCATTTGTTCTGTCACACCTCCTAGGGTGGACAGCACACATAAACAGTTGTAGTTTCACACAGATTCAGGTTACAACCCATAAATATATGTCCCCAGGCCTCCGTGAGAGTAGGCCTGTGGAGTGTAGCCTCTTATCTCTGTGTTGACGTATAGATTACATACCCCCTTACAAGCAGACAGAGAGGTTCGCCTAGTTCACAGCCAGACACCGTACCAAAGAGACGTGTGTGGGCATAGTTCCCAAGGCTGCATCTCTCTCTAATTTTATCAGCTAATTACAAGCTAATAGTTAATGCTCAGTAGTCTGTCAACAAACAATTCTGTAACTACCAGAGTATCCAATATAACTAGAAAACCACCACGTGTGTTTACATTAAACCAAGGAACCACAAATGAAGATAACAGAACCTGTGTACACTTGGACGACTCAACGACTCAAAACTACGACTGTATCAAAGGTGACACGCCGTGAGACTACCTGTTATCTCACCAAGGCTTCATCAAAGGTACCAGCGACTACTCTACACTCATTCAGGCAAGTGTTAACAAGTGAGATCGTTTGATATCAAACCCCGGCCCAAACAACCATCTTAATTACGCCCATCATCACTACAATCCCACCCGACCACCATCCACACCATCATCACTAGCCATATCTCCACCATCCACATCCCCCTTCACCCCCAATTTTCACACCATCCTCCTCCTCACCACTAGCATCCACACCCTCCTCACCATTACCATCCTGACCACCACTATCATCCACTCACACTCACTACACCCATTATTCACGTCATCCACTCACCCTCACTACACCCATTATTCACGTCATCCACTCACCCTCACTACACCCATTATTGACGTCATCCACTCACACTCACTACACCCATTATTCACGTCATCCACTCACCCTCACTACACCCATTATTCACGTCATCCACTCACCTTCACTAAAATCCATCCATCATTATCATCACAATCTACCGCCTCTCTTCCAAGTTATTTTCCTCGTTTTCTTTGACTAAACATTTCGTCTGTGTATCTACGTATCTCGTACCCAAGTTTTTCAAAGCAATTTCTTTTTCTTTTCTTTTTTTTGAAGCGAGTCTATCTGCTGTCTTAAGTTTTTTAAAGCCAATTACTCCGTTTTCTGTGTTGTTATTCTTCGTCTGAGTTTAATTAGGCCATTTTTGTTTTGTTTTACACATGTCTACAGTATATTGTGTTCTGAATACTACCAAGTCATCCCCCACCCCATTTTCTTATTGTCTAACTCTCGTCTGTTTACTTGAATGTAATTTTTCTCTGTCCGTGTTGTCTCAAGTCTTTTTCTCCCGTTTTCTGTGCGTCTCCCTCTCGGCTGAGATAGTGGAAGGGGACACTACACTATTACCAGACACAGGCAACAACCTCGCCTACGTCTCATATTAAAAAGCGTCATTAACCTCATTAATTATCAAGCCGCTCTTGTTACCAGATCCTTACTCCGCCGGCGCGACCTCCAACCACCCGAAGGTATCGCCACGAAATCTCTACCACAGGTGCCGCCCCCAAATCATATCTCCCCCTTCAGGTACCGCTCCAGATCTCTCCCTCTCAGGTGCCGCCCCTCAGCTCCTCCCGAGAGGCCCACACTTTGACTCCCCTACAGCCGCCAAAAGCCTCCTCACCAGGATGGGTGAGAAAAGGAGAAAGGATAGATTAGGACAAAAGAAGAGTAAACGAGTAAACGGAGGAAAGGATAACACAAGAATGAATAGAGAGAGAGAGAGAGAGAGAGAGAGAGAGAGAGAGAGAGAGACATATGGTGATGAATACAGGAAAAAAATGAGAGGAGAAACGGAGGAAAGAAAGCGTCAATGACTAAATGAACAAAAAAAGAAAGGGGGGATAAAGTTTTAGTGAATGGAGAAAGAAACAAAGGAAGAAGAAAAAAGCTTTCACGAATGAATGGACGAAGAAAGGAAGACGAAGTGAACTTTACTGAATGGGTGGATAAAGATGATGGAATACAACCTTAACGGAAGAATGTTAGATATGATTGATTCAAGGGAGGAGGGAAGGGAAGGGAACAAGGAAGAAGAGTGTGGGGGGGGGTGATGGTGAGGAGAGAGGGAGGAAGGAAGGTAAGAAGGGAGCGAAAGGAAACGGTGAGGAAGGAAGGAAGGAACAAGAGTAGTAGGGACGGATAGATACAACAATAATAAAAGATTTTCAGACTGATAACAGAGAAAGTAGTGAGGTAATCAGACCAAACACAGCAACAGACACGTGACCACCCTCCCGCTTCACTGGTTAACTAACTTCTGTAAAGAGGAAGACAAGATCTATAGACGTGAAGACTTATAGCGAGGTAAACACAAGGTCGGAGACTCACCATGGTCGTCTCTGGAGGCTCAGTGATGACTCACCTGAGCACCTACAGGTAAATAAAAACAAGTAGAGAAAGACTCACCACAATCATCTCGGAGGGCTCAAGGATGAGACACTCATTAGTTCGTCGGCCTCCGCCACCCGACCGCTTCCCAAAGCTGTTCAGGGAGAGAGAGAGAGAGGAACACGTTAGTAAAACAAATCTTAGTATGTCTGTGATTACTTAGGTAGTGCATGGTAATTACTTCAAGTTTTATTAACACACACACACACACACACATACATACATACATATATATACAGGTATATATATAATCAACAACCTCACCAGCCAGGACTCGAACCTCGACCTAATGCATGGGACCAGGGAACGTTACCGACCATACCACAAGAGCACTTGTGGTATGGTCGGTAACGTTGCCTAGTCCCATGCATTAGGTCGAGGTTCGAGTCCTGGCTGGTGAGGTTGTTGATTATATGTTCAAAGTCCACGTGTTATATGGACTAAAAATGAAGTATATATATATAATATATATATATATATATTTTTTTTTTATAAAATCACACGGGAAAATGGGAACAACGGAGCACCTTAGCTTTCGTCTATATATATATATATATATATATATATATATATATATATATATATATATATATATATATATATATATATATATTACACACTTATACTTGTTTTGTAACGAAACAAAATCACTTTCCACTGCGGTCTTCCCTGCTGACTCCTCCAGGGCGCCGGCAGGTCAGCTCACCTACCTCAACTAACATTCAGCTCTGATAATTCAACAATCCTACCTTGAGGCAAACTCCCGGTCACAGAATTGTTTAGTTAATTAAAACCATTTACAGCGTTAACCCAAGACCACGTTTTGTCCCAGCTGCCATAGGGATGATAAACCGCGGGTAACAGGAGGGGGTCATCACCCTTAATGGTAGTATCAACACACTGTGGCCGGGAGTAATGTGGGTAAGGAGCCACTTGACGAGGACCAACAATGCTAAAGGATCATGTACTGTACATGTTAGCTGCCACAATAACCTTCACTATTATGTTCTTACACACACACAACTACAACTGTTTCTTTTTGGGGCGTCACGACAACACTGTGACGGGTTATAGTGCAGCAAACACTAGTCTTGCTAAATCAACCTTTTTCTTTTCCCAGCAACTTTGTGGAGACAGAGTGTGCGGCCGTGCAGGGTCGCTCATCTGCCGGGTTGTGCCAGTGTTGAGCTTTTCACTTGTTGTATAAACCCCCCCCCCCCCATACCGTCTTCAGGTGCCCCGAGGTATTCAGTGGTTACTCCTTTTGTCACGGGTCTTGGTTGGTTGGTTGGTTGGTTGTCCGGGTGGCATCTCAGTAGTGACCAGGTCATCAGGCAGAAACGGATTTTTTGTTCTCCTATTTTGTCCCTAGCAAGATATCAGGGCGGTATACAATAAACTCAGAGCTAACTGTTTAATATTAACCACAATTTTCTTAATCAATTTTCCAATGCTTTGTCAATATTCTTTAAGATCATAAAGAAAGCTAAACAGCAATTGTTTTCACGGACAATCTATCGGAAACAGTAACATAAAATTTTACCAACTCATAACAAAGCTACAGAGTTGAGGAAATTCGCCTAAAGACATACACCATTATAACATTATAGCTGGACACACTAGCCAGGGGGGACCCGTCTCAACCCACGACACACCAACACCTCGAACACTTTACAACAACATCATTCCACACTTTAATAATTGTGAGATCGAAAATCTAATACATCATCAACTATTAAAGTAAGAAAAAGGGGGAAAATCCGTAAAAAAAACCAAATATCATTAAATCGACAAGTTTTCGTAATACTGGGGCAACAAGTCTGGCTTGGTGGTGAGGTATGAAGAGGCAGGTAGTAATTGGCAGGTTAACGCGGAGCTGCACGGAGGTCGAGACACGCCCCTATTAACTGTGATGGAGAGAAATGTGGAGCTGGCGGGCCGCTACTCCTGAGATGACTACCAAACTTATTTTCCCGAGGTGGGGTAGGGCGGGGCCTCCGGGGGCAGGGTGGGGAGGGCCAACAAAACATAACAACAGTGGTGGGGTGGGGCGGGGCGGGGCGGGGACGAGGGGAGATAAGCTCAAACTCACACTTGTAGCGAGGTTAAGAGTTGGAACGATACGGTTTCTGGAACGTACGCATGTACAAGTGTGTGTGTGTGTGACCAAACCAAACCATCAAGTGTCCCCCGCCACCTCTGAACCTCAGAACTTAACAGGTGTACAATTAAACAGTCGTGTCTTGAAGATATACCAATGTCACAAACACACCAGAATCTGCGTTACACAACAGACAGACACACGTCTTGTGTACACACACAAAGGTTCCATACACCAAGATACCGCCGCATGAACCCCTAAAGTGATCCATTACAGGCTGACGTCTTACACGATAAACCTCGTACAAATTAATGCATTCGTTTTGCATTTAACTCACTCCATTATAGGTTAGGTTAGGTTAGCTTAGGTTAGGTTATTGTACCATAAGTTCGGTCAATATACGTTTCCAAATCCAAAGAGGAAATAAAACCAGACCACTCTGGTAATTAAGCGGCCAACTCGTGCAAGAAAACCCGCGCCCCGGAGTTCACTTGTACACAGATCATGTTTAAGGATATTTAGTACGTCCTTAAGTGGGCTCAGCGGCGCTCATGAATCTGTCTTGGCCCAACATTACGAGACTTTTAACAGAGCATAAGAGTAGATTGTGTGAAGTAAGTGAAGGAGGGGTGAAGGGGAGGTGGAGGAGGAGGAGGAAGAGGAGGGAGGAGGAGGAGGAGGAGGAGGAGGAGGAGGAGGAGGAGGAGGGAGGAGGAGGAGGAGGAGGAGGAGGAGGAGGAGGAGGAGGTGGGGGTGGAGGAGGAGGACGGGGGTGGGGGTTTGGAGAGGGTGGGAGGGTGAGTGGATGAACAGATTGATGGGAGTGAACGAAAGAGTGGGTGAAAGAATGAGGCGGTGGGTGGGTGGAGAAGGGGTGGGGTGGAGGAATAAGGATAAGGGTGGCAAGGAATGGGCAAACGTATAAACGGAAGGGTGGATACGAGAGAGAGAGAGAGAGAGAGAGAGAGATCCACCAATGGTTGATCAGAAACCTTTACCAATAACCCTCATTGCTGTAGATTTTGCCTGACAATGACCGTACCCGGGGCGAGGGTCACATTTACACTGACGTCCGGGTACCAGGGGACGGTCGGTACGTACAGGACGGTATTATAGGTCAGGGAGGGAACGAACGAGTTCTTTTTATAGTTGTACCAAGCCAATACGTGGACTGAGATTTGGGTCTCCTTTGAAGTTCACCATTTCTATGTCACCTATTGCAACACCGACTCTTGATAGTGACATTCTTAATATAATTTTTATTTTTACTTCTGCTGATGTTATTATTTTTCATCGTACTCAAGGAGGTTGCCACTGTACTCGTTTAGTTGTTTTCGTACTCAAGGGAGTTGTCATCATACCCAAGGGAGTTCCATTGTACTCAAGAGGGTTCCATCGTACTCAAGAGAATTCAGTCGTACTCAAGGGGGTTGTCATCATACTCAAGGGGGTTGTCATCATACTCAAGGGGGTTGCCATCATACTCAAGGGGGTTCTATCATACTCAAGAGGGCTCCATCGTCTCAAGGGGGTTCCATCGTACCTAAGGAGGTTGAGGTTCAGGGCCCAGCGCTCGGGTGATGAATGTCTCCTCTCGTAACGGTAGATGTGAAGAACGACACACACTGGCTGACCGTACTTACAACAAATGGCTGATATAACTTAAAACACAAAAATATAACATAACTAATTGCTCAAAAACTTAAACCGAAATTCTACCTTATCTTACCTTAATTATCTCCAGTTAGGAAACAAGATTAACTTATAAACCCAATAAAATCCCATTCCAGGCCTCACGATTATTTTATCAATAAAGTTAGGAAACAAAATTAAACTCAAAAACTTTCATAATGCCTCCACACAAAACCTTTTGAAACACTGTATAAACACCTCAATATGTAAACAAACGGGGGAGCCCAAACCATGTGAAAATTTCCCCTGTGACAGTCTGCAGCACAATAATACAGGAAAGCGATCTGGTTCTGTATTTTGTAGGTCAACAACGTGGTATTATTCTGTGTGGTTGTATGAGCCTGACAGTTATGAACAGTGGTAAGGTTTGGAGAAGTGTTATTTTTGTAAAAGGATAATTTCATTCGCCGAGAGAGAGAGAGAGAGAGAGAGAGCACAGGAGGTCCGGCAACCAAGGTATGTTCCTCACCACCACCACTCCACCATCTAACCTCGGGCCCCACATTCCACCATCACACCACACCTCTCACCCCTCCACTATACCACACCACACCACACCACACCACACTACACCACACTGCACTACACCACACCACACTGCACTACACTGCTTAAGCCTCATCTCTCCCCCATCCCCCTTCCCCCTTTTCTCGATATCTTGTAAAATCTTGACGCCCCACTCCCCGTCACAACTCAACTCCCACTCACCACATCACTCATCACCTTCAACGCCCCCCCTCCCCATCACCTCCCACGCCCACTCCTCATCACCTTCAACGCCCCCTCCCACCTCCCACACCTTTCCCACCCAACGCCCCCTCCCCACCACCTCCCACGCCCACTCCTCATCACCTTCAACGCCCCCCTCCCCACCACCTCCCACGCCCACCTCATCACCCAACGCCCCCCCTCCCACCTCCCACGCCCTTTCTCCACCCAACGCCCCCTCCCACCACCTCCACGCCCTCCTCATCACCTTCAACGCCCCCTCCCCCACCACCTCCCACGCCCACTCCTCATCACCTTCAACGCCCCCCTCCCCACCACCTCCCACGCCCTTTCTCCACCCAACGCCCCCTCTCCATCACTTCCCACGCACCCCTCCTCATCACCTCCCACGCCCCATCCCCATCACTACCCAACGCCCCGTGACTGTGCAGGTTCATGGTTCAATAACAGGATCAAAGTGCACATCACACAATTTTACGCCACTAAAAGACTTCCCCCATTTTACTTTAAAAAATAAACGCACGCTCATGAAAAACCGATGCGGCGTCGTCCCACTTTTTTCTTTGCTTCTTTTCTTTCTTCGGGGCGGTAAAAATGAATAGCGTACAAGGAACGACTTGACTTAGCCGTGGGCGTGTGTGGTAGTTTGGGGAAAATTTTCGACACGACCCTCTTCCCTCTTACTCCTAGACAAAGTTGTGTTTTCATGGTCCGGGACTCTACCATAGCCTACACGGTTCATTCGTTTCAGAAATAGGATGTATTTCTCCCAAGAGGTCACTGTAGGCCTCAGTGGCACTGGCCCCGCATCTCTTACACAGTATGGATTCGTTGGCCGTGGGCTGCTCAAGAGACGGGGAGCACGGAGATCAACGCCACGCCCACACCCTGGTACACACATAAAGGTCACCAACTTCAACCTCGGCCATGGTGCGCCAGAACCGTACCTGTAAACACACACTGATGATGGATGTTAAGAGCCTATCAATAAACTGGTTATCATTTCGCCGCAACAACAGGTTTGCGTCAGGTTGGTTAATCTTAAGGCTAAAAAGCTGGGTTGGTTAATCTTCAGGTGGTCAATAGGTAAACCAGATCATGACACTCAACCAATACTAAAGACGCCAATCTGTAAACAATACACCTGGCGTCTCTTTAAATCAGGTCGGGCGTCACAGCCTTAACGAGAACATTAATATCACAATGAGGACACGTGATCACCACCACCCCTAGCAGCTCACAGTAGTTGGGAAAGAGTTATTTCACTAGGTAAGCACAGTACCAAGTTCCTTCAGTCCAGGACGATAGGGAGAGTACCACTTGTAGAGCACTGGCTGTCTGGCCCACACGATGACGACAGGAAGACTCATACTCTGGATCTGATGACAAGTTAATCTTAGTCATCACTTCACCACATAAAACCCATTTGTTAGCATTAAGTTATCCAATACAGTGTGTGTGTGTGTGTGTGTAAAATGAGTTTCCATAAACGTTTAATTTCTAAAAGATGTTAAATACCCTCCTCCCCACCAACCTCCCTCAGTCTACTTCTCTCTCCTCCTCGCCAAACTTTCTAAACTTAAAAGGTGTGCAAGATGGAGCAAGTCTCTCGATGGGAGATAAAACACGACTTTCTTCCCTTTCGTTATTTTATTTCTCTTATTATTAACTGCAGTTCCTTCTTTCCTGTCTTGTGCCTATTTATATCCTCAACCCACTCCTCCTCCTTTACTTCCGCCTATCCACCACGTCCTCCTCCTTCACGTCGGCCTAAAGTCTAATGATATTTGCTAAGCCAGGAGTGGACGGGCAAAGAGGCTGGAGAAGACACTCAAGGGATAGTTCTCACACTGGGCAGGACAGACCGGCTCCTCTGCGTCCATCATGCACCACTACGTTAAGCCCGCCAGCACCTGCTCCTAACTTTGGTGTAAGTGAGCAATCTATACTCAGTCAGCAAGCCGTGTGATGTCTTTCTCAGAGTTGTGACCTTGAATTTTGACCCCTCTAAACCATAGCAGGTCCAGGGGTTTGAGAGTTCGAAACATACAGACTGTCCTACTCACGCGTCCGAGTGAAGGTGAGCTATAATGACCACATCCGTGAGGAGTAAATAAACAGTTGAGTGCTACTCCAAAACCTGCACCTGCCATTAATAAACAAAGCCACTCTGCTGAGCACAAAATCCTTCCTTGCATAAAACTCGACATAGGAAATACTTTTTCCAAAATAAATTTCGTGATTGCTAGTCCCGCAGCCAACCGCCTGCCAAGATTCATCAGCGTCGGTTCCTGTTTTCTTGATTTATTTCTCTTCCAGTATTGTGTGATGTGATCCTGACTCACTCAACCGTCTCCAGGAAATTCGGGATTTCTTTTCAGCTCAACATCTAAATTCCCTCTAACGTTTCAACAAAATCGGCAGACCTTAGTTTTGATCGTGTGTGTGTGTGTGTGTGTGTGTGTGTGTGTGTGTGTGTGTGTGCACGTGCGTGGGGTCTTCTTACGGCCTTTAACCTATTATTTCAAATAAATTCGTCGTTAAATAAATAACCAAACCTGTCCTTCCAAGTTTCATCATAATCGGTCATAGTTCTTTGCAAATTATGCAAAGAAAACGAAACAACAGCCCCAGCGTCCGTGGTGAACTAACACACTTTATCGAGAACATTTTTATCTTTCTATTTTACTATTGTGATTGACTGAACAAATGACAAAGTGACTTATAATCTAATGATATGAGGTGGTTGTCCTACCTCTGAAAACTTGTAGGTTGACGGACATGAGAGATGTGAGCGGGTAGGGAGTGAGAGAGAGGTGAACAGAACAGGTGACAGTGTTCGTGGAAGGTCAGAGCGCGCAGTACCACCTCTCCCCCACCAGAAGTACCGACTGAACCTCCCACATAACCTCATACACACACATGGTTGCCCCTCCTGTACCGAGGGTGGCTGGCCCTAGGGCCACCTAGGCGTGGATTTGTTTTAAGATGCAGAAGCTGTCGCCAACACAACAATCACACCCTGAGGTAACGAACTGAGTGACCCAGTGTCAAGGAATAGTCCGAGAAGACCGGACAGCTCGCCAATTGCACTGGCTAACTATTATCCCGGAACACGATCCATAAATCGATTAACATCCAGGTCCCCAATTACTGCTGGGTAGACAGAGGCAAATGGCGTAAATAAACTTGCCCATAGTTTCACCTTGGCCGGGGATCGAACCCGGGTTCGGTCACTTGGTAATTACGTGATCACTCATAACTACACCATCACTATGAACCCAAATACACGATACAATGCAATACACAACCAACCAATGGTACAGTCTCAAAAATATACGACAGCAACAATAGTTAACAGTGTCAACAAGAAGTAAAACTGGATTTTAACAGCAACTGTGATTATGGACAAGACTGAGAGGGCAGTGCTAGTGTGCTCATCCAGGCCAGTTGTACGTACAGTACTATCGTGCACAAAAGTCCCTTCCGGTTACTAGCCACAGTGCGAGTCCGAATCACGTGAGGTTAAATCATCAAGGAACTTCCTTCAGCTGCTTCACTGGTTCAACCTCAGGTGATTCGGACTCACACTGTGACTGGGTGGTTGAAGACACTTTTGTGCACAATAGTAGTCTAGCTCCACCCTCTTCTCTCTCCCTTTCCCTCCCTCCTTCCTCCCAATCCACTCCAAACAGCTCTCTCGCCCCCCCCCCCCTCCCCACGCCCTCAAGATGAGAGAAACCTTGATTGAAATTTAAATATCTGACACGGAAACACGGGTTAAAGGTGGGCGGCCAGTCAAAGCCAATCGACGTGACCGCCCACACACAGCACGACAAGAACAAATAGTTATGGGCGGGCTGTGGGAGGAGGATCAGCCGAACGAGGGAAAGCCAGGTTTGCTCCAGATGCCACTATATATTGATCCAAGTACGGACAAAAAACGTCGTGTACACGAGGTTAACAAGCCGCTGGAGGACCGACGGAAATACATCACGGGGGTTAAACCGCAGACTGACGCGGGTGGCACTCCGTAGACGGGTGGCACTGTAGACGGGTGGCACTGACGCGGTGGCACCAGGACGCGTAGCAACGCGGTGGCACTGTAGACAGCACTGACGTGAGTGACATCAGACGGGTAGCACTGACGCGTGGCACTAGACGGGTAGCACTGACGCGGCACGCCCAGACGGGTAGCACTGACGCGGGTGGCACTGTAGACGGGTAGCACTGACGCGGGTGGCACCAGACGGGTAGCACCAGACGGTAGTACCGACGTGAGTGACACTGTAGACGGGTAGCACTGACGCGGGTGGCACTGTAGACGGGTAGTACTGTAGACGGGTAGCACTGACGTTGGGTGGCACCAGACGGGTAGAAAGCAATTCGACGCGTGGCATCAGACGGGTAGCACTGACGTTGGGTGGCACTGTAGACGGGTGGCACTGTAGACGGGTAGCACTGTAGACGGGTAGCACTGACGTTGGGTGGCACTGTAGACGGGTGGCACTGACGCGTGTGGCACTAGACGCGTAGCACTGACGCGGGTGGCACTGTAGACGGGTAGCACTGACGTGAGTGACACTGTAGACGGGTGGCAATGGCGATAGCGAGAGAAAGGCAACGGCAGGACACACGCCGAGACACGACTAAAGGGTGAAGAAATGAGAAGCTGAACCTGAATCTTATTCAGCAAACTTAAGTAGACGTCATCACGAGCACTCCCTCCTCCTTACATACTGTACACAATATATACTGTACAGTACATGTCCACTCTGAGTGTAAGGTATTGATAATAACAAGAAACAGAAGAAACAAGATGATGAAGACTAAATATGTAGTTAACAAAGATGTGTATGTACTGTTTACTTATATAAGTTGAAGTGAAGTAAACAAACACGATACTTCAACTACTACCCGTGGCACTTGTTTCCCATGATGAAACCTCCAAGTAAAAAATCGAAACTTAATCTCACCCCCAAAATAAAAATAAAACACAAATGATATACAAATTTAAAACTATTTATGTATCTAACATCTTCCTATACACAGTGTATATATAAGTAAAATTAAAATTTCAAACCGACTGTGTCCAATAAACTTTATATATCAATGAAAAAAATAATAAATAAAACCATTAGACTTGTCAACATTATAGGGCGGTTTTTTTTTGCATGTGATCGACTATGAACGAGTTATAGTACTTGGTCTAATATTACTGGAGAACGAAATTGAATATACAGACTTGAAGACGGAAGGAGGCCGAGGGGAATAGGGCAAGGGGAGGAGGGTGAGAGGAAGAGGGCGAGGGGAGGAGGGCGAGAAGGGAGGAAGGCGAGAGGAGAAGGGCGAGGGGAGAAGGTCGAGAGGAGGGGGGCGAGGGATTCTACGCCTTTATGTCTCTTATAAGTTCGTTTTATCGTCATGTCCTTCCTAAATTACGTCGTTTTTTCCTCCTAAGTCATCGTCTTCATTCCTACGTCTTCCACTCCATTCCTCCCTCTTCATCTTCATTCCTCCGTCCCCAACTTCATTCATACGTCTTCCTCTTCACTCCCACGTCTTCCTCTTCACTCCGATGTTGTCCTCTTCACTTCCACGTCCTCCTCTTCACCCCACCTACAAGTCAGTCCACCGTTCCCTCCATTAAGTCCCTCACCCTCATGCCTTCACACTCCCGCACCATCTTCTTTCATCCTTTTTCTTCAATTCTACCACTGTCTTTCTCACCTCCCGTCCCCTTGCTTCCTCTCCCTCTTCTTCTATTTCTCACTCCCATCTTCTCTATTTTCCTCCCATTACCTCTCCCTTCGCCTCTTCTCACCATCCCATCTCCTCTCCCCTCTGCCACAATACCTCCTCTCCTTTCACCCCACTAATGGTCAAGGGATAAATCCGGGTGTCTAAGGAAGAATGGCAGGGCCAGAGTAACCCCAGAGGACCAAGCTAAACCGCCTACCTTTCTATGTCACTAATATTTTGGCCGTCCCCAGAGAGTTGTCGACCCTTACACCCTTGCACACACACACACACGCAATCCCAAGCATATAACCCCCCCCCCCCCACACACACACCCACACTCGAGACTTTCAAAACATAGAGGTCAGCAATGTCAATTTGGGACCGTGCCACCCACATCCAATTTCAATATTCTCACCCGTGGCAGGTCTCCAATAACGATGTCACAACACAACACAGCCATCACCCGCCTCCAACACCCGCCTCCATCACCCGCCACACTTAAGCTTGGCCTCCCCCCCTCCCCACACCTTACCTCCCATGGCTTTAAACTGTTCTAAGACCATCTTTCCTCACTGTCCTAGGCATCTTCACCACTCATTTGTCCTCACTATACCCTTGTCACTCACTATAAAGGTCATTATCGGCGACACTGTACTGTCAATCTACCATACAGTGATTGCTAGTTTCATCTTCTTCAACATAAGTCAACTGACACAATAATCACTGCCGTCAAAATTCTCCCTAACAAGCAAAACATGTTTGTCATTAACTGTTTCTTACTGTCGTTATCACTAATTCCGCTTTTGTAAGTAGTTTTGATTGATACATCACTGTCACCATCACCCACTATTACTTCAACACTACATACATCACTGTCACCATCATTCACTATTACTTCAACACTACATACATCACTGTCACCATCACTCACTATTACTTCAACACTACATACATCACTGTCACCATCACTCACTATTACTTCAACACTACATACATCACTGTCACCAGCACTCACTATTACTTCACCAACACTAAATATATCACTGTCACCATCACCCACTATTACTTCAACACTACATACATCACTGTCATCATCACTCACTATTACTTCAACACTACATACATCACTGTCACCATCACTCACTATTACTTCAACACTACATACATCACTGTCACCATCACTCACCATTACTTCAACACTACATACATCACTGTCACCATCACTCACTATTACTTCAACACTACATATTTCACTGTCACCATCACTCACTATTACTTTAACACTACATACATCACTGTCACCATCACTCACTATTACTTCACCAACACTACATATTTCACTGTCACCATCACTCACTATTACTTCACAGGAACTCCAAACATCACTAACACCATCACTCACTATTACTTCAACACTACACACATCAATGTCACCATCACTCACCATTATTTAAAAAAACAATAAACGTTACCTTCCACACTCACTGTCGCCACCATCACTCGTAGTCACCATTTCTATTACAGCAGCACCACCACCAGCAAAAAGGAAATACAACAACAGTAACAGCAACACCGCCGCCAACAACAACAGTAACACCAACACCGCCGCCAACAACAGTAACAGCAACACCGCCAACAACAACCAAAACAACAACAGTAACAGCAACACCGCCGCCAACAACAGTAACACCAACACCGTCGCCAACAACAACAGTAACACCAACACCGCCGCCAACAACAACAGTAACACCAACACCGCCTCCAACAACAACAGTAACACCAACATATACTCAACTCATAACAATAATGGGCGCCGCCCACACTCACATTTTCCTGTCAATGATTTGAGTGCGCGAGGACTTATTTCTGTCCACTATTTGCCGTCAGGAAACTTTCACATAAAACTTGGTGTGCGATGATATTTTTCATTCCCGGCTACAGAATACTGGAGGAGGAGGAGGAGAAATGTTGCAGCACACCATTCGACTGCCTGTACAAATAGTCGTCTGCGTTCAATAATGTTAAGAAAGGTTTGGCATATTATTACGAAATTTGGTTTGTAAATTCATGGAACGAATGCCTACTGTAGTTTGAATTCGGCAATCAGCGTCACCTAACCTTGTGTACTAAAGGTGTGGCCCCTTGTTCCATCTGTGTCGTTTTGGCTGGAGAAACGCGGTACAAACTAAGTGCTGTATTTGAGTTAAGTTAAGTCTGGGAACATTACTACTGAAACGGAAGCACTGTCTGTCACCTAATCTAACCAAGACCATTAACACTGTTGCCCATTAGAACTGGAGTCCATTACGAGTAAGTACCTATTAGGCCTGAGTCCAAATCCAAATGGTTCAATTAGCACGGGACCTATTGAGACAGGGGCCCATTCGACCAGTCCCCCCACACCGCCCACTGGACAGGACCCGTCACAACTGACACCATGTCCACGTCGATTTTATTTGCTGGTGCGGCGATTATGTTGAGGGGGCCTCGTGTAACCTGACCAATGGCGGGCGATAACAAGGAGTGGCGGTGTAGGGAGGGGGAAGGGTTGTTGAAAGGTTGCAATGGTGGGAGGGGGAAAGGTTGATGGCAGGCAGAAGTGGAAGGAGGTGGAAAGAGTTGGTGGAGGACAGTAGTGGAGGGAGACGATGGTGGAGGATTGTGGGAGGGAAGGACATCCACGATACCAGAACTTTGATTGCATGATGTTATTTCCCTGACAAGGACACTGAGCGTCACCTCCCTTCCCTGACTCGAGGAGACTCCTATACACCAGCGTCAAAACAGCCACCACACACTCACCCATCCACCATCATTATTATTTGCCTAACGACGAAAAAATAATATTCTTGCCTCACTTTGATGAAAAATAGTGATGGATATTTCCCATTTGTAAAAGTCAGGCATGGCGATTCCGGCATTTTTCAGCGTCATCAATGGCAATGATGGCAAGGGCCGGGGAGCGCCGTGCCTCGCAGTTCATTTTCAGCATGGCAGAGCATTTTGTCTCGCCCTCCCGTGTCTCTATTGTACTGCTTACCTTTATGTTGTCGATGACAAGTGAAAACTATATATATATATATATATATATATATATATATATATATATATATATATATATATATATATATATATATATATATATATATATATATATATATATATATGTATGTGTGTGTGTGTGTGTGTGTGTGGAGGGATTGGGGTGCAGTTGTGGCCGGCGGAACCCCACACCACACACAAAGACTCTCACCAGCTCAGAACATTACCAATCCAAGAAAAGTGTTTTAGCAATAATGAAGGAATTCTCACAACCATTACTTCTGTAGGCTGTCCATGCCCCCCCCCCCCGGGTCATACTGCTCAACACCCTTGGACGGTCTGGGATGCGGAGTGTGTACGGGAGAAGCCCAGCAGGAGACACAGTAGCGACTAAAATCATTATGTATTAATAATTCACCTTCTTTTCATTGATCTTACCCTGTGACCGTGCTGTACCCATCTGCTTACATGTATAGTAACTCCTGTGTGGTGTGTGATTAACAACTCTCTAACTTGTACAATAATTCAGTGATATTTTTGTACAAATGGAGGAGAAAGCTCTTCATCAGCGCCTTCTTAAAGCCTCCTCGTCACCCGTACAGCCTTTTTATAACCATAAAAACCTTATTAAGAGCAATGCCATAATCCGACCCCCCCCCTACCCAGGGCCAGAAGTTGAGTCAACGGTGCGGGCGTCACGTGAAGGCCCCTTCCCTCCTTACCCCTGATTCACGCCAGATACTCACTTAAACAGTCAAGATTTTTAAAATTGTTGATGGACTAGTGTAACGCCATTATAGGCCTTAATAGTTTAACCGCAGTAATAATAATATAATATCAACGGCTCACCCTTATCCACTTTCTAACCTACCCTAGGCCGCCCTGCCGGACACTAGAGCCACAGTAGTTCCTTTACCACCCCCTCCCCCCTACTCGGTGTGACCCTCCCTTTCTGAACATCTTGATGATCCGCCTCTTTATTCCCACCACTCACCATTTCATTAAGGTTTTCACTCAGGTTCCGTTCCCCTGGGTGACGGCTGAGGTCACGACAACATTTTGGTTACTATCATGCAAAACGAACCATTACACAAGATTGTCAAACTTCCAGAAATTTACACCACATCTTTGGTGGTACTCCCACCGATTACATACTAGCTAGAGTGATGGGTCGCCCATTAACATGATCCGAGGGACATCCCGTTCGATAGCTAACACTTTACCATCTTGGATTGCGAGTTCAAAATCGATGAGGACCATCCACGGAGGCCAACTCATCCCCACGACAAATTCTCAGCAAATCCGTTACGACGTTTCAATTCATCACCTGGACAAAGATTTCCCAATTTCGACCAAGGCGACCATCTTCGATTACAGCTTGAGCCCAAAATCAACAAGAAGCGTCTACAGTATATGTATCAACCATTGTACAGTACCTGCAACACCTCAACGATATCGGTTCCAGATTTACAAAGTTATTGTCCTGAAAGGTAACAGAGAAGAAAACCCGGCATCTGACATTTATATTCCGGGTATGCATATATCAAATTAACGTCAACAATAAGACCTCTCACTGGCAACCCGAGTCTACGCCTGGTATGAGAACACGAGAAGGTTACAAGTTGTTCACCGTATAAGATGCAACAAAATTCTCAAGTCTTCCACTTAACTGATAAGAACAAAAACAATGTGTGTATATCATCTGTCAAGAACCCTCCCCCTCCCCCCCCTGCTACCTGCTCCTCCCCTGCAACCTGCTCCCCCACTACTACCTGCCTCCCCCACTACTACCTGCCCATCCCCTGCTACCTGCCCACCCACTCTGCTACTTACCCCCACCACCCTTACTATATCCTCCAGTGTTACCCACCACTCACACTGCCCATCCTCCAGTGCCGCCCACTACCCTCACTACTCATTCTCCACTACCCACCAAGTTACTCCATCACCCCACCACCACTCCTTCATCCCTTCACCCCATCGACACTCCCTCAACTCACCACCACAACCCAAACCCCACCATCACTCAACCACTACTCCCTCAATCTACCACCACCCAATCAACCCGCCACCCTCCCTCACCCCACCGGCCACCACCCGGTGCCGTGAGTGAAGTGTCAAGAAAAGTTACGCGAAGAGTTCCACCAATCCCAAGCAAGCCATCAAAGGTGCCACCACCCATATCTGTCTCCATTACCCCCAACAACCAGTGACCCCCAACAAAAAGTGTCAACGACCCCCAACAATCTGTGCCCACGACCCCCAACAACCAGTGTCCATGACTCCTAACAACCCGTGTCCACGACCCCCTAGCAATTCGTGCCAATGACCCCAACCACAAGTGTTCACGACCCCCAACAACCCGTGCTCACGACCCCTAACAACCAGTGCCCACGAGACCCCCAAATCCAAGCGTCACGACTCCTAACAACCAGTGCTCACGACCCCGAACCACAAGTGCTCACACTCAACAACCAGTGCCCACGACTCCTAACAACAACCAGGCAGCCCAAGACCACCAACAACCAGTGTCCACGACCTCAACTCGGCTACATGACTCTCCGGCGACCTGCCACTTTGACATCGACCCTCCTCCCCTTGCTCCCCACTTGAAGGGAACAACGATTTGTAAAAATATGCATGCTCACACATCACCATAGCTCCATGATGAAGCCTGATCGAATCGTCTCGTTATAAACCAAAACCCAACGCAGCTGTTTCAGCACACGGACACTGTTTACTGGCACTGCTTATGATACCCCCCCTACACACACACGTCCATCCAGGAAAACTTAAACACGAGGTTCCTGGGTCTTGACACGGCCTTCCCCTGCACGCCCCCGCCCATCAAAATCCTTGCTGCACACTCATTTGGCGGAGCCAGAGCAAACATTTTTTGTGGGTGCCAGGGACTGCGCTTGGCTACCGCCATAACGCACCAGAGAAGGATAGCATAAAAGCCACAACTCCTCAATAACCTCCACTATGGAAACGATAACAAGGACCTACCACCAGACAGGTCTAACCCTCTAGCGTCCTGACGAACAAAAACCATCTCTGGGACCCACTTGTGAAAGGTCTAAACTTCCCCTGAAGCGGAGGCTGGTTGCATGGCGGTCTGACATGGAGGGCCCGCCGTCACCCTCCGTATTTTATCCAATAGACGAACGGCTGGGAATCAGAATGAAAGTTCAGCGTGTACTAAGTGGAGCCTTTCGAAGAACATGGGGAAGTGGTAGTGTGTGGCGCGTGTGTGGAGGTGAGTGTGTGGAGGGCGTGTGGAGACAAGTACGTGGGGCGTGTGGAGGCGAGTGTGTGGGGCGTGTGGAGGCGAGTGTGTGGGGTGAGTCAATACGAGTAATCTTTACCCACAGGAGCAACTCCACGACCGTCATACACCCAGGGTCGTGTGTACCTGGCCATGATTCGTCAGGTACCTCACGTGACAGGTCCTCCCCGCAGCTAACCTCTACCACTCAGGTCTTGACTCTATCAACACAGTAAGTAAGAACACAAATACACCCGACATTGAAATCTGTCTTCTGTTGCCGTAAAAAATTTGCTATTCACCAAGAAAAAAATATATTAAAATAAAGTTGGAAGACTAACGGCATATGAAAAAAATACGCTATTTCATCTCCGTGGCAATTTCCTGATTAAACAATCTGTACGGGAAGGGCGGGCGAGCAAACAGATCCTGGAATGAGGTTGAGCCAACTTCCAGCGGCCAATATCAACGCTGATCCTCTGGGGCTCAAAACCTCACCTCCACTCATACAGTTTTTCCCCGACCAATTCTGCCTGCATGAAATTCTTAATCTAAAGTCACAAGTCGCAGAAAAAAGGGGGATGAATTCGGCCGCAAATTGTGAAATATTGGGAGGGAAAAATACGTTTTTGTTTGTGGAGGTACTTACAGTAAACCCGGGAAGCTCAGTAAGAGACGCTTAGCAACATGGTGCAAAAACGGACGAACACACACACATAATGGCTGCCCCTCGTGTAACGAGGATGGCCGGCTCAAGGGCCACCTAGGCGTGAATTTGTTTAAGGTGTAGAAGCTGTCGCCAACACAACAACCACACCCTGAGTTAACAAGTTGCATGACCCAGTGTCAAGGAATAGTCCGAGAAGACCGGACAACTCGCCAACTGCACTGGCTAACCATTACCCCGGAATACGATCCGCAAATCGATTAACATCCTGGTTTCCAATTACTACTGGGTAGACAGAGGCAAATGGCGTAAAGAAACTTGCCCATGGTTTCACCCTGCCCGGGGATCGAACCCGAGTCCACTCGTTTGCGAGGCGAACATGCTGACCACACACACACACACAACTCGTTACTAACACACATAAGATCCAACGTTTAGGTAAAAAATTATTAGCGATTATATTCATTCACATCTTTGTAACAGTTGCTGATGTAAATAGAGGAACAAATTAACTGAATATCCTCACAAAATGAAAATATGTAAGAGTTAAAAGTAAAATGAAAAAAAATATAAATAATAGGTTGATAAAACAAGAGCAAGCATAACACTAGACATGTTCTCCCTGGTCGTGTTCCATCAGATAACTCGCAACATGGCGTCACACACGTGTCCGTCACGCCAGTGTGCACGTTCCGTTGTCCTGACGACAGATATACATATATGAATAACAATACACAAGAAGACCTCAGCAGGTGAAGGACGGTCACATAATAAAAGCCATCTGTGTGTACCGCAACACACGGTGCACGAGGCCCCCAGCTGTTCAACTACTTCTGAAATGAGAAAATTACCTAACCAGTTAAGAGCAAACCCAACTGAGGGTTAACTTACAACTTACTCTCTCTGTGACCTTGACCCTTGACCTTTTAGCCTTACTCACAGGTATATAAACTCCAAGTAAGATTATTATACCTCTTGCCGTTTCCGAGTTATGTTGTGGATATTCTTATGTATACAGTGAAGATTACAATATAAAGCCGGCACTGACCGCCCTACCCCGTCGGCGGCAGAGGTAAGTAACCCAAATATAAAACTTCTCATTAAAACATACATAAGATGGAAACATAAAATACACTAGCGTCTGTAAAATCTTCATTCTCAAGTTTTACAAGAAATCTCGGAAGAGCCAGACGAATTCTCATGGAAGAATCTCTATGTAATCCCCAACACATGCTTTACCCCCCACTTGACTGCCTGCTGCCTCCGACTCTAAATGTTCCCGATATAAACCACGGAGAGCAAGAAGTGGACACGCTCCCCCATCCGCAGAGATGATAACCCCGTATCAGGCAGCGGAACTTGGACCTTAACGTGGTTATGGGATCCTCTCCGTGTAGTGGTCAGTGTGAGGCGTATGATCTTTTAGTGGCGACTCAGCGTTCAGAGGCATAACGGCCAGTGTGGCTCACCTGTGACTCTTACACGAGAACTGACGATGAGCGAGGAGGAGGATGGCAGTGAGGGGTAATGCACACACTGATATAGCCAGATGGAGGTAATGGGTAGAGGGGCAGCCAGGGAAGCACCCACCTACCAGAAGGCTGCCTGGGGGGATAAGACAGCAACGACGCTGGCACGAAGCTTTGCCAGCTGAATGTGAAGATATGTAGGAGAAGAACAGCTTTTTGTGGATATTCTCAAGAGTCTGGAAAGTGGTAATATTTCGCAGGGAGATCATTTTGAAGATAACTGGCATGAGATATTGTAAGGAGGAAACATTATAAAATCTTACAAGGGGAATCCCGGCCTTAGATACACGAGAATAACACACTGCCGGGAGTTTTGAAGTACCCCTTGAGTACAATGATTTAACCCCGTTAGTACAATGATTTAAGCCCTTCGATGTCTTCGCCCTCTGAACACGATAGATTATTCCCTTGAGTACGATTATACTGAACTTATGGGGTAAATCATCTTAATCACGCGATAACAACCTCTTACCACTGACAGACATATATTGGCACAGTCCCTCTACCCTTCCTACCTTACTGTCATATGTTAAGATTCTTGCATGTCTTTTATAGAAATGTTTTCTTTAACATCTATGAATAAATAAACAAATAAAATACAAACCTGTACATGCTTTACAGGAATAGTGACAGAAGGTCAGTGTGGCAGAGCTCACACAAGCTACAACGTCTGCGTCCCGGAGTCAAGTTCCATTTCTTGGTTATTATGCCAGGTGAGTCAACACCACAATGGGAATGTTTGATGTTTCAATAACCACTGCAGGCTCCCGTGCCCCATGTTTACCGTGTTCTCCAGGTCCGGCCGTCGACTGTGGTGGTGGTGGTTGGGGGAGGGGGAGACACTGTCGTTGCTGAGAGCATTGCCGTAATACTTGGTTTAGTACTATACACTGGAGATCCTTCACTGAGTCCGGGTGGGATAATCGGTTTCGTGCACGAAAAGTCAGTTTTGTACAGCACGTTCCTAGAAGAATATGAGATACAAACGCCAAAGAAATAAATCATTAAGTTTTTGGTATTACCACAGCTGCAAACGAGTGCTATCTATTGACGTCACGACTCTCACACAACTTTGAAGGAAGCTTAACGAAGTATGATGACAATACTACAGCGGCGTGGAGCCAAGAACACTAACGTTCCTACGGTGTAGTATTTTACCTCTTGTTTTACAACTCTCCTTGAAACTAAAGTCCCGACGGAGTAGATTGTTTACAAAATTATCCAACTCCTAAATCGCCCTGTCATCCTCCTTTGTCCTGGGTCGTGGCAGGAAGGAGGTAGAGTTACACGGCTCTGCGTCTTGCGGTGTGTACCCAACATCTCTCTGGATCTGTAAACTTACTCCTCTTTCTAACCTTTAAACTTGGTGGCCGGTAATACTATTTTGCTGGGGTGTTCTGGCAACAAGACGAGGCGTCGGGGAGTACCTGGGTTAAATGATCACTTGGGAGTTTTACTTTTCACCGTTGTTGTAGTCCAGTTCTAGGTTGGTAAGAGTCATGCTTTAACACACATGATTATATCCCAATTTTCAGAATGTTTAAGTTTGTTAACATGTCTGCACTTAGTTCAAGAGTTAACATTTATAAACTCTGTCAAAATACGCTTATTGAGATCAGTGAAGGTAAAAAAAGATGTGGGTGATCTTGAGTCGCATAGTACGGTAATATATAACACAAACAGATCAGCGAGAGAGTTGGATTCTTCTTCAGTTTCCATTTAACGGTGAAGCAGATATAAGAGCTTGGCATCAACACAATGATTCCTATACAAAGAAAACAACCACACACTTTTTTCTGGCCTCCCTAAATTGCGGCAATCTGTACTTTAAGAGGCAGGCATCTGGACATCGTAATGTTCACCCATTTTCATTCCGCCAACAGTGACCCATCTCACTCTGTAGGTCCGCTTTACTGGCATCTTACAAATAAAACCTTTACAACACAACTACTTTATCTGAAACCAAACTATGCTTAGTCCCCTCCAACACGATTGCTAATACAACGCCACAAAAATTGAAAAATAACTTAGGTTTTATGGCCGAGAAGGACATTAGATGCCAAAGAGAATTTATTTTCCTTTCCTACATTGATTTCAGTCGCTGTCGAGTTTACAAATCCCCACACCAATGGCCCTGACACAATCCTGGCCCCATCCTGGAATGTTTCATGGTCGTCTCAGCTGGAGTTTATAGCTTAGCGAGTGACTGATAACTCGTAAGTCGCCGCCATCACCCCAGGACGCCCTTCTCTACTTTACTCTCAACATCTTAACCTCCCGACACACAGTGGTACACGAGGCTCCTGACAGATCCACGCTGGTTGATGATTTAAAAAATATATCTATCTTTTCTAGCCGCACTTTACCTATTTTCACTTGGCCTTATTTACCCGTGACAACTGCGGCATTAATAAGAATACCAATAACACCCTAATATATACCAGAGAGTCCCTTATACTAGAGATACCCTCATACCAGAGAGTCCCTTATACAAGAGATACCCTCATACCAGCGAGTCCCTTATACTAGAGATACCCTCATACCAGTGAGTTCCTTATACTAGAGATACCCTCATACTCAAAGGGAGGAGTACTAGACACTTACATACCAGAGAGAGTCCCTTATACAAGAGTACCCTCATACCAGAGAGTCCCCTTATACTAGAGATACCCCTCTATACCAGCGAGTCCCTTATACTAGAGATACCCTCATACCAGCGAGTCCCTTATACTAGAGATACCCTCATACCAGAGAGTCCCTTATACTAGAGATACCCTCATACCAGCGAGTCCCTTATACTAGAGATACCCTCATAACAGTGAGTTCCTTATACTAGAGATACCCTCATACCAGAGAGTCCCTTATACAAGAGATACCCTCATACCAGCGAGTCCCTTATACTAGAGATACCCTCATACCAGAGAGTCCCTTATACTAGAGATACCCTCATAACAGCGAGTCCCTTATACTAGAGATACCCTCATACCAGAGAGTCCCTTATACTAGAGATACCCTCATACCAGCGAGTCCCTTATACTAGAGATACCCTCATACCAGCGAGTCCCTTATACTAGAGATACCCACATACCAGTGAGTTCCTTATACTAGAGATACCCTCATACCAGAGAGTCCCTTGTACTAGAGATACCCTCATACCAGTGATACCCTCATACCCAAAGGCCCGACCATCGTTATCACTCGTCAATGGCACCGTAACTTTGATCCTTTTATCTTGTGCCTCTTGTGAGAATTTTCCTCGTCCTTTTTATCGCTGTTAATCTTGGTCATAATTCTTGGAGGGACTTGACGGTGGCAACGTTGCTTCCTCCCCTCTGACCCACACACACACACACACACACACGTTATCATCAACAACTCTCTAATGGTGTTCAGTTTCCTCATCTACTTTACTCCCTCTTGCATGACCACCGCTGACTCTTTAATGCTTCAGCTGACTCTTCACTCCTTCCTACTACTGCTGCTGCTGACTCTTTATTGATTCCTACCACGGCTGCTGACTCTTTACTGCTTCCTACCACTGCTATCTCCCCCTGCCTCCCCCACACGGCTCTACTCACGGCTCTCCACATGGACGAGGTGCGACGCTTACCTGTAAAGAGAGACAGAAGGTATGAGTAACATCACAAGACTAATGGAGGCGTAGCGATTACAGTATATACCTGGCGTGGCCCACACCTTAATGGCCCAGACCCCGAGTGACACACACACACACACACACACACACACACACACACACACACACACACACACACACACACACACACACACACACACATGACTAGAAATCAAATCACATAAGATATCACTTCAAAAAAATATCATCACCACAGAAAATGTATACCTGTGTTAAATATAAGACCCTGCTGCTTCAACATACACGGACACATCACGTCTACCTGGCCGTGACAATAGTGTGCTTGATACATGGATTTTGGTTCTATATACGAGAGATTTAGGAGAGTACTGCACCATCTCCCTGTTGTAAATACCTCTAATAAATTTGATCAGTAAAATATTTAGATAATTGTTTTTATTATAATGAGAGAGAGAGAGAGAGAGAGAGAGAGAGAGAGAGAGAGAGAGAGAGAGAGAGAGAGAGAGAGAGAGAGAGAGAGAGAGAGAGAGAGACTATACACAACACACTGTAATCATCAAGTTTGAGTGTTTCAATTAATAACAGAGGCGTGAAGAATAACAACGAGTATGTCACCAGCTGGCTGCTTACTTCAACAGGTCGGAGGATGGGTATTAATATCCAATAAATGCCAAGGGCCACTATAACACTGTACCCACTCTCAGATGTGTCAAGCATATAGTAGCACAATGATTAATTATCCTGTTCAGTTGCGTCGTTATTGGTGAGATAGTCTGTATGTGTGTGGAGGGGGGGGGGGTGTTGCCAAGTTGGGAAGGTGTTTTTAAGTTTTCTCCGTGATACTGCTTGAGGTGAGAGAGACACTGAGATATATAAACAAGTCTCAGTCTCTCTCTCTCACACTCACGTCCCCACAACTCACTCTCATCTCAACGAGTCACAACAACGACTCAGAGCTCCGGGAGAGTTGCAATAACATCACCCGTGGATAAACATACAATCAGTCAACCAAATTAACACACCCCGTAGAGAAGACAACAATGACGTCACCACACACACATACCCAGCCACAACCACAACCACACAAGGCACCTCTCTCTCCCCCCCCTCCCCCCTCTTGGCTACGTCTTACGAAAACTAAGGTGTAAACTATCACACCTTGAACGAACACCATCCCTCCCCACATTCCCTTTTTCAATGTCAACAACAGAATACAAGACTTGGTTTGAGTTAATGGCCCGGGAGGGGGGGAAGGAGGAGGGGGTCGTGGTCAAGGGTTGGGTGTAGATTACTGTAGGTGTAGCTGCCTTATGTGTGTGTGTGTGTGTGTGTGTGTGTAAAAGAACTATAGCTCTGACAACTTTTTAGTGTAATACGTCGGAAGAGTAAGAATAAAAATGCCAGCAAATAATGTTGATTTGTATGTGGAAAGAGAGAGAGAGAGAGAGAGAGAGAGAGAGAGAGGCGTAAGCAGTAATCACCATCAGCGGCCACGAGTAATTCCCACTAATTGACACAGTAATCACCAAGATTCGCCATGATTGATAACGGACTCGGTGTAATGATAGGGATCACTGAAATACGAAATACAAAAGACACTGTAAATTGAAGTGAGTGAGTGAGTGAGTGAGTGAGTGAGTGAGTGAGTGTGTGTGAGTGAGTGTGTGAGTGTGTGTATGTGTGTGAGTGTGTGTGAGTGAGTGTGTGTGAAATAAAGGGGGTAGATGATCTCATACAACTGAGTTAATATATACAGCAGGACGTTAACTTAACAACGTGCTAAAGGCTAAACAATATTATGGTCGATAAAGAAGTAAACATTGATAGGTTAAAAATGAGGAGAGCGTTGAGTCGACACAGGTAACCAAGGTAAGTCATGGTGGGGGGGGGAGGTGCACACACATACATGTCCTTCGTCTCATGCGTAGTCGGCGATTAAACCACATGAAATCACCCTTCAGATTTCGGCTCTGAGGTGAGTGTACTGTTGCAGCAATTTATCAACAAGGGATGGCACGTTGCATCAACTGCCCACCGCGAGCAAGAGTTAAACCTGACACCTCCAACAATGCTCGCGGTGAAAGCAACCTCATCCACCACTACCATCACCATTTCTGTCTTCTATTTTCCTCTCTGTTATCTCTTGGTCTCTTAATCTTTCTTTCATCATCCCCATTCCTCTATTCCTCCTCGATTTCCCAACTCATACTCCCCCCACTCAGTATATACTGTGGGAGGCGTGGAGAGTAGAGCTCAGTTCTCCCCGGTCACCACTATCACCGCAGTATCAATGGCTTGGCTCCAGCCCACCACACAATAATAAACTGCACAATACTCCCACTAAATGATACCATGAATATAAACACGGCCTGGAGGGGAGAAGTGGGAGCAGCCTCGATATTATCCACTGCTCTTGGCGCACACTGTGACCACTCACTACATTCGCTGTAGGCAAGGAGTGTACCTTGACCTGGACTCTCGCTCAAGGAATCACTGTCTAGCATCACCTCCCCGACTCGGTTCATGTATTACTTTGACAAGAATTAATTGATGACATTTATAAGGAGAAAAATGTGTCCGTTTGTATTTTAACGTGAAAATTTTGTACTTATTCGCTTTCATAATTAATTGGTCAATAATGTTTAAGGAGTCAGCTCCTAAGTACACAAGACCGTACAGTAGGACGTTTGGTTTGGGCCAGGGTGGTTAGGTCCAAGGTCTATACAGTAGACCTTGATTAACACTTAACCTAATTTCACCTCTAACCAATCCTAACCTAACCTAACCGTGGGCCAAACCTCCGCTCACTGCAATCTCCACACTCGTTACGTGCCACGAAGACAAAATATTAATAAAATTGTTTTTCCGTAAAGAATTATTTGCGTCTGTTACCATACCAAGTGTGGAAGATGTAACAGGTGTGTGACACAAGATGGTGACTAAGAGGGTGAGAGTACGTAGATGGGGTGGGACTGGGGTACATGGTGGGGTCGGGAAGGTCCTACACTAAGTGGGAGCTGCTGGACTGTAAAAAGCTGCCTAGTTTACATCAGGAGGACTGTTGAGCGTTCGGGCCCACTCGCATAGAGACCTGAGGTAGTGCTCTGGGGGAGGTTCGGCGTCACGGGGGTGCTCACCACACTCAGTTCTGACAGTCTGCTGTCGAGTGCAGTGGATTATCTACATCACTCGTATCTTTTCCTAATCTGAGTAATCAATCATATTAATACACCTCAACGTTCCACCAGTTGATGCACATGGTGTGGCTGGCAAGGTAAGGCGGGAGCAGCTGTTGGGTCCTCACGAGGTTTCCTGTAAATAATCCGATCAAAGTGTTCACTCCGGCGACAGTGTCAGGACAAGGCGGAGTAACAAAATCCTCACAGGCTACAACATCTCTTGCATATTTATTGAGTTCTGTCAGCGACAACCTTAAGTTTCATAAACTCAAGACTGATTGTATTACATGTTTTTGCTGGAGGAGCTTGTGGAGTGTCAGTCTGTGGGGCCAGCTTCAGTATTACAACTGACATTTAACAAGTACAGTACAGTACATCACACGTAGCCAAGGAATAATATTTTAGGCAATGTTGCTGCACAACATCATTTTGTCGTTGATGGTGTCGGCTGTGACAAGTGTTCAGATTACACACTTGCCATCGTGGATATACTAGAAAACAATGTATATGTGTGTGTGTGTGTGTGTGTAGGTGTGTGTGTGTGTAGGTGTGTGTGTGTAGGTGTGTGTGTAGGTGTGTGTGTGTGTGTAGGTGTGTGTGTGTGTGTGTAGTGTGTGTGTGTGTGTGTGTGTGTGTGTGTAGGTGTGTGTGTGTGTGTGTAGGGGTGTGTGTGTGTAGGGGTGTGTGTGTGTGTGTGTTTAAGGTGGTCTGAGAAATATAAAATAATGAAAGTCGACAGTTTATGGTTACAGTACTAATCAAGAAGCAGTCATAAAGAGGTACAGTACCACTTTAAGTAAATTAATATGAAACAAGCGAGAAACAGCTTATGACTACACGGGTTACAAGACACAAAGACAAACGATTAGTGAAAGACACAGAGAGGGGCACATGCAGGAGAGGGCGGGTGGCCTACCATGACGAGAACTTCCTGGAGGAGGGGGGAGTGTCGAGGGTGGAGTCGTGGGTGGTGCGGGAGTCACTGAGGCGACGCTCACGGTGGGAGTTCCAGCGCTTGAGGATGGTGCTCACCCTGAGGGAGGGGTCAGACCCCAGAGGGGGCGTGGCAGGAGCGGCAGTCGGCGTCCCTCCTGCTGCTGGTACTGGCGCCCCTGCCCGGTCTCCCTCAGCTCCTGCCTGCGGAGACTCCGTGTGTGAGTGTTCCCTAACACTGAGGCGGCGGACCCTGGGCTGGCGGTAGGTGGCGGCCATGAGGTCGCCCTCCCCCCGCGGCGGCCGCGTCCTGAGAGCCGTACATGAATTGCGGCGCCGCAGGCGGTGACCGCCGCTGTACTTCATCATCTTGAAGACTGACCAAGGTTTTGACGACTACTCTGGCCATCTAAAACGCTTCACAGTCAGACGAATCACCAGCAGTGCCACGCCCGCAGGCTTAACTGGACGTTCTATAAGTGACACTGTGATCGTGGCCAGTCATGGTGAGGCGGCCGGCACTGCACTAACGACACAAACACGGGTGGCACTAACTGGCTACCACTGTCCTGTACACCACACATGGTCCGGCCTGCATCACAACTCTGCCCTTCTCAACCCATCATCTCACTCCATCACCAACAACCTCAACATCAATTTATTTTCTTGGAGTGCTCAGTTCATTACCTGCTAGAATAAAGTCCCAGAGATATAATAATGAATGCCAAGTAAGACTATAACCACAAGTATTTCACCATCAACATTATGTCCCTCGGTACTTCATCGGGGAAGAAAAAAGTTGACCAGGAATTCCAGGAAATAATAAGACAACAATTCTTGAACCTCTGACTCTAGGTGAGGCGCGCGCGTGAGGGAAGGTGAGGAGCGAATTCCCCCAGGGTGACACAAGGTGACTGTGAATGGTGGGTCCAGGCACGGCCGGGCCATACACCCGCTACCACCGTAAATTCACAGACACGGTCCTCCCATACCTAATGATATCAAACTAATTCTGGCACTCATCAAATAGGCAAACAACTTTTACCAATGAAGAAATAACCATATTTTAGACCAGATTAATACTGTTACAACAACTATCAAGCCATCGGCTGTTTCCGGTGGAACAACAACCTGGAGTCACGCTAGAAGGAAGGAGAGCTAGTGACCCTCTAGTCTCCCCAATGTTTATTTTGTTTACGTCACTGAGCGTCCACAAGCTTGTGCCTCCACAGCACGAGTATTGATCACGCCACCAATAACACTCATGCACACTGATGAAAAATATCACCATCAATTTCAAACTCAAACCATAACAGCATTCCAATCCCTCCTGCCCTCCACATTAATATTCTCGGACCGTCTACAACCCACCATCTCCCAGGAAGTAACATAACTCCTAAACTTGGCCAAAACGTTAAATCTGATTCGTGTTGCCTTAAACTGTTCTTCCCAGTGGCTCACCCTGGCCACGCACGTCCTCATGTGGACTACTACCACCATGTGTGAGAGGTGAGAGACGGGTATCCAGTCCTCTTTATTGCCTCTAATTGAGAACGCACAATCATAAGTCTAACACCTTGTAAACGACCAGGTCCACCGCCCCCTGGCAGGTCTCTTTTTGTTCAGTGACATTATCCATCCATTTTCTCAGGTCCTAGTGTCTCCCACCCTCAGGTTCCAGCGCCCTCCTCAGGTTCCAGTGTCTCCCTCCTCAGGTCCCAGTGTCTCCTCCTCAGGCTCACAGTGTCTCCCTCCCACTCACATTTCAGGTCCCGGTGTCTCCTCCTCAGGGCTCAGCAAGGTCTCCCTCCCTCAGGTCCCAGCGTCTCCCTCCCTCAGATCCCAGCACCCCCTCCCTTCACATTAAAAAGTCCTCGTCATCCCCCCTCTACATTCGATAGCTGTTATTACGTTTCATGTTTGAGAGCAACCTAACCTAACCTAACCTAACCTAACCTAACCTAACCTAACCTAACATCCCACTCCTGTAAGAAACACGAGACCTCTACCTGCTGCTTCAAGGGTGTCCAAGTTCTTCAATACACCTCTCACCAACACGTCAAGTTTTACGCCTTTCCCTGCACTTTCTGTTTATATTTACCGTACTGCTATGTATGTTGAGGATATACACGACAACGTTTCATATATCGAAGGGCTTATTACCAATAGGATACATGTAAGAGAGAGAGAGAGAGAGAGAGAGAGAGAGAGAGAGAGAGAGAGAGAGAGAGAGAGAGAGAGAGAGAATATCAACATCACACGGCCAAACAGTTTACGAGGAGAGGTAGATGGATCAACACATCACACGGGTCATAGTATCATTCGTCCCAAGTTGAAAATTATTGTATTAAAAACAAACTGTAAATCCCCTGGAGGGTTTTTACACCACCGCGGAAGTATGGATTATGGAAAACCGATACTGCTCAGGAGTCGACGGCTGGAAAATATGAGGGCAATCTCCATCTCCAGCATGACACCGTTTAACTCTGAATCACAATGTCGAGGAGAATGCAGCCTAAACCAGGGAGCTGCTGGACCTGGCCTCTAACAAACTGCAGTTAAACTCTCAAGTCCATGTGGTAATCTTAGTCAATCGCCCAATCAACTCAAGTTCAATCACTGGAACTTGAGTTATGATTTGGGTATTCTACTAAAGCTCGACCAAAAAGTTTCACAAGGGGAGAAAAAAGGTAAAGATACACTCGTAAATACCATAATATTATTCACCCAAGCATATTTCAACTGGTAAAATACCCTAACGCTACCTGCGCGGGGGGTTAGGTTAGGTTAGGTTAGCGTCAGGGTGTTTAATCATCATGTGGAATAAGCTGGGGTGCCTAATCTTCAAGTGATCCATACCTCGGGCTGTTTACACGGGCAGCGTCTTGAAAAACACACCCACTGGCTAAGAGGTTCCCGCGACTCTCACAACTGGCATCATAAGTAATACACAAGTCGAGGTCAATATTAGTTTGGCCAGACTTATGGCTGGAGGCTGAGGGACCAGACCACCACCACCACCGAGGACACAAAATATACAACTCCCTCCCCTTCCCTCTCAAGAAAAAACCTTCGGTACACAAGAAAACGGTGTAACCTGCGCTAAATTATACTGACTACCCAATGTGCAGCTGGGTCGACTGAGGTCACTCCAGTCAGGGGCCGCCCGCGGGACTAGAACCAGCGTTAGTTGCGTCAAGAAGACGATTACTGTACTATATTCACTCACCCACCGCGACGCACAATACCATTACCTTGCCACACATATATCATCATCCTGTTTATACCTACAATGAGTTCTGTTCCTTTACACAATACAAAGTTATGAAACCCATAACAAATGTCTCTAGTGTGACAGTTGAGCTTGCTCGTCCACCATCACCTAAGATTATGGAAGCTCTTGCCAACACGTGCACCTTCCCATATTGTGGCGCAGAAGCGTTGAGGGTAAGAGGGGTGATGGCGGGGGACAGTGAAGCGCCGTCATGGTGCCACGATACAGCCGCCACGCCCCCGCAAGTTACCCAATAAACCTAAGTTACAACAGTTAATGAAAACCACAGCCTGGGGAGGGTCCGCCCTCGAGGACTGTGGCGTAACACACACACACACACCACAAGGTTCGAAATGCAACTTGAGCGATAAGGGAGCAGTAACCATACCGCCACCCTGTACACCCCATGGGTAATTGTATTCATTTTTATCGTATCAAGGGCTCCACTGGCCAACTACCCCTCCCCCCCTCAGCTGTGCTCACCAGGCAACCAACGGGGCGAAAAATTCAGCAAGCAAACATCGTCAGGTATCAGCTTACGATCAAACTAACTCTTGCTAATGAGTCCGCCTCTAACTAACACTCTACTCGTAACTGTGATGAGAGCGTAAATGTTTGCTTTTAATCACAAGTAACTGGTTCAGCGAATTACTGATTGCTTAGTCCAAACAGGTACTCTCCCTCCAGCACACACACACACACACACACACACACACACACACACACACACACACACACACACCGCCCTCTACCAATGACACCTTGAGTACTATAACAACTAACTTGAGTACAGTCATCTAAATCAAGGGAATGAATCATTGTAGTCTAAGGGGTAAATCACTTAATTCAAGGGGTAGAGCCATCATACTCAAGAGTTATGATGTTTTATTGGGATAATTCACTGTACTCAAGGGATTAAAATAGTACTCAAGAAATTAGCTAATCTTCTCATGTACCCACGTGTTTAAACTTCAATTCCTTCCCTCCCCCATTCATCAAAGTCGTATCCCGGTTAAAAAAATATTCAGACACATCTGCTCATCCTTTCCTCTCTGGCTAATTCCTCAAGTGTATACACAAGTCTTAATTCCTTCATCAATCTCACTCGCTTCGCAGTTCCAATATATTTCACCATTACTCCAGTCATTTCCAAGAGTCACATTTACAGTGTTGTCATTCTTATATATTCAGTGTTAATTCCTATACTGTATAATACCCAACAAAGGTCAGGTGGGTCTCGTCTCCTCCTCTGCCGTCTTCACTAATGTTAAGTTCCTCCGCTTGTCTTCTACTGCTCGTGTTCACTCAAGTCTTGGTATCTCCTGCCTCAGTCATCCCCAGTACGCTTGGGTGGGGGTCACGAGGGGGTGCGCGTCATAGAGGAAGTACCAGCGTGAGTATAGTGTGTTAACATAGTGCAGCACCATTTAAAGTACTCCACTAACTGACCCATTATGCCACTTAACGTTTACACACACACACCCACCCACCCACCCACCCACCCACCCACACACGTGTATTCCTCGGTTCCTGTACTAAAAATAACAGATGACGTATAATACCCCCTTAGTATTAACTGAAGAATGAACACTACTACTGAAACTGTACGAGTGGTCAGACTACGAGTACACACAAACATGTAAACACTCACGCCTGTTGCTTACAGAACAAAAAAAAACCCCTGATCGATACTCTCAAAAAGTGTCCATAACGTAACCCGAGTGCACAAGGATCTCTAATGATAAATAAAGTACAATTCTCTATACATTAATCCAAACTTAATCAAATCCCTCAAATATAACCAAACCCGACTTACAATTAATCCCATGTGCTCAACATTTATATCAACAAAAATAATTCAATGGTGTCTTCTCTTCTCCACCTCAGTACAATCCGCATAAAGTATCGTACTAGAACCGTTTATGTTCTAGTACGATACTTAACAAAGGTCAATGTAGACTGGTTGACGATGACAGTACAGTACAGCGGCTGGCAACCTCTTCCTCCCAGCGGCGTGTCAAGTTAAGTTTGTTTGGTGGAGAATTGTGACAAGTAGACTGTGACGAGGGATTGTGGTGGGAGAAGGGAGTGTGGTGGGAGGAGGGAGTGTGGTGGGAGAAGGGGCAGTGGTGGGAGGAGGGACAGTGGTGGAGGAGGGAGTGTGGAAGGAAGAGGAACTGTGGTGATAATACAAGGAAGAGGGAGGGAGGGAGGGGCATGGTGGAGAAGGTAGCGTGGGAGGGGGGTAGGAGTGTGAGAGTTGGCACTGAAGGCCACAAATCTGGGGAGCCACAATAGGGTGGGGGCGACCACACGAGCCGCACGGAAGAGGATCAGAGAAGCTTGGGAAGAGGGCGTCACCAGGCTGCCACACGACCCTCTCACCGAGCTACTCACCCCCTCTCTCTCTCTCTCTCTCTCTTAACTCACCCCAACTCTCACTAATGAAACCTTAACCACTCGTAATAAAAGTTAACTCAACGCCATGCTAATACATTACCCTCTGTTTATTTGTTCATCATGTCACCAATTTCCGACACACACCGACCCTCCCCACTCATCATTGAACAAACTTTCCTACATTACCATCCTTGCAACCAACACTCTACAATGACTTACACACACACACACACACACACACACACACACACACACACACACACACACACACACACACACACACACACACACACACACACACACACACACACACACACACACACACACACACACACACACACACACACACACACACACACACACACACACACACACACACACACACACACACACACACACACACACACACACACACACACACACACACACACACACACACACACACACACACACACACACACACACACACACACACACACACACACACACACACACACACACACACACACACACACACACACACACACACACACACACACACACACACACACACACACACACACACACACACACACACACACACACACACACACACACACACACACACACACCTCCTTCCACTTGGTTTGGATAGTGTTCAACATCACCTTCACTAGATACGGCGGTTCAACATCATCTTCACTAGATACAGCGGTTCAACATCTACTAGATATAGCGGTTCAACATCACTCACTAAGGGCAGCGGTTCAACACACTCTCACTAGGATACAGCGGTTCAACATCACCAATGCAGATACAGCGGTTCAACATCATCACCGATATAGCGGTTCAACATCACCTTCACTATGGCAAGGTTCACATCACCTTCTTCCAGATACAGTGGTTCAACATCACCTTCACTAGATACAGCGGTTCAACATCACCTTCACTAGATACAGCGGTTCAACATCACCTTCACTAGATACAGCGGTTCAACATCACCTTCACTAGATACAGCGGTTCAACATCACCTTCACTAGATACAGCGGTTCAACATCACCTTCACTAGATACAGCGGTTCAACATCACCTTCACTAGATACAGCGGTTCAACATCACCTTCACTAGATACAGCGGTTCAACATCACCTTCACTAGATACAAGGGTTCAACATCACCTTCACTAAGCCTATAGGATTTCTGGTCCACATCTTCACTCGCCCAAAACAAAGTAATCGTACCAACAAATAGGCCTAAGCTTAAGTTGTGATCCTCGACACCATTAATAAGCCTACAAAATGTTCACCAAAATTTTATCCTAGGCCTAAATGTTTAACTATTTAATTTTCATCTTAGCTACATAAAAGTTAATTTACACCTTTGGTAATTATTTAGTGATGAAAAATCTCTTCAGTAGGTATACCGAATGTTCAATTATATCTTCATCAATAAGCCTACGTAATGTTCAACACTTTCACCAAGATTACAGAAATGTTCATCCACAAGTTGTCTACATACTGTTCAACTGCACCATCACGACTGCTACACAATGTTCACTCGAACTCGAGGGTCTTTAGTATGTTCAACTCCACCATAATTAGTCCTACAAAATGTTAATCTATACAGTAATTAGAACTACACACTCTTCATATACAAGTCAAATTAGGCCTAAGAATCACTAAACACATTTAAGGGTCATTTCTAGTGTTCAATTAACACTTTTAGGAGGCCTACTGTTTTCGAGGCTACCAGAAGCACACCGACATCAAATTCATCTTCATCTTGAGAAGGCCTACACAGTGTTCAAATGCATCAATGTTCACTTAAACAAGTCCATTTACACTTCCATTAGGCTTACAAAGTCCTTCACCCATAACTGTAAATTAAGCCTCAACAATCGTCTTGTTCTCAACATTCATAAGCACTGTTAATGATACACCGTTGTATTAACTCTTAACACTGCAATAATTAGTTAATATCACAATCGATGCAACTCACTCTTAACAGTAAAGCAGCGCACACCTACAATGGACGCATCAGGGTGTACACTGGTTGGTCGCTCATCAAAACCAACTGAGTAAAGTGGAGACGCCAGAGTCAGCGAGCTGGATGTTTCCAATACATTAAATAAAACAGAGGTCACATGTGAGAGGCTCGACACAACCCGCACCAACACACTCACCCGGCGATCATCCAGACCTGATCCAAAACCAATCTGAATGTGGAGCAGGGAAGGATAGAGGAGACAAGAGGCAGCCACAGCGCCCAACACTCGCGTGAAGCAGGAAAACTTCAGCAACAGTAACAGCGAGTAACAACATCAACGTCACCAAGTTGCACTAGAGGGTGACAGCGGCAATAACAACTCTGCTCAGGCAACAGCAGCTATAATAACAGTACAATAAAGCAGCATGAGGAGCGCTGTGCCCCACCTGCCATCTTAAAGTTGCCCATCCTACCTGCTATTCATGGTGGGCAACACAACTTCAACAGAGCCCACACCTCCCTCCCCCACAACACACCCACACCTCCCTCACAACAACAACACACAGGTGACTCAGCTGGTCCTTAGGTATGGAGCCACACACACACCTGTTTACACTGACAGGAGACGTCACCACCAAGTCAGCTTGCAAGACGGCCAGTTTGCACACACCTGTTGCAGGGCACTGTTCATCTCTGTACGTGACAGCATTTTCAGTTACACAGTTTCAATAAATATCACCATCTTTTTTTACTCACTAATGCCTGCCACAATAAATTTCTAAATTAATGAGGGTTCTACTGTCTTTATGGGCCCCGACATATGGAGGTGGTAGCCAGGTGAAATGTTTACCAATTACGCTCTCAACATTGATAATTTCCGGAACTATGGAACTATAGTCCACACCTCGTAAGAATTTCCGATTCAAAGACAGGAGTGAATACTGGGGCCTCCAGGGACACGTGCTGGAGGCGAGGGAGGCGGTAATGTGGCAGCGGTGGCGCTAAGACACGACGATCGAGGCGGCACTGTTTGGCACCCAGCGAAGACTGAGGCGCACGCGAAGAGTGCCACCCCCAACAACCAGCCAGCCCCACAACCCGCACCCGCGCACACCACCACCAGCTTACTACACACACACGCCTCTCCCTTCCCCGTATACACGCCCCCTACCTATTCATATGCCTCCCCACGCCACCAAAACACTAACGTCGCACACGCCCCCATACACAACTACCATTTCCCACGCCTAGCAACCAAACGCTTCCCTACATCTGCCCACCACTTGCACACGCTCACCCGTGTCCACACACCCCTATCCTCGATCTGATACATGACACATCCCCACCACACACTAACATACCTGGATGTTACTAGTCTACTGTAGTACCCGAGACTTCAAGAGCAAATAACAGTTCTTCAAGACCGGACCCATGAACAAATAAAACCCATGAAATTAAAAAAATCCCAGAACTACCTTGTAATGTGACTAATTCAGCCTTTAATTTTTAATATTTGGATTACTCCTTGTCAAAATCCCTCGCCCTCGTCAGCCTCCATACACAGATAACATACAACCCCTGACAATACATTAAGGTATAATATAAGAGAACAAAACACTGACACACATACATACAGTACATACGCACGTCCCACCTACCCCCGCAATACAACTTCCCACACGTACTCCAAAATATAATTCCATGTACACATAACACCCCCCCCCCCTCCATTAACATGTCTCCCCACACGCACGCACGCACAAACGCACGCGCGTATCCCCTCTCCCCACACCCACAAGTAGCCCACAGCTCGGAGGCGCAGATGTAAACATAGCCAGGAGAGCCACGAGCCTCGACCCTACTTATGATGACGTAACTCTTAAGTGGTTCTCTCTAACTCCCTCATCAAGTGAAGATCCTGTCTCTTCCCTCCTCACCTCACCTCTTCCTTCCACCTAGACCCGCACCATCGCCTCTACCACCCTCACCACCCACCATTATTAGTGTCATTATATGGTTTTTGCTTCTCTCTCGTTTCCTTCCTCCTATATCCACGTAATGTCGTCTTCCTCCTGTTGATATGTCACGTCTCTCTTTTCCTCTAACAAGACAGATGAGATACACTCCTACACTTCCTGTTCCTCCTCCAGGATATCCTTCCCATCTTGTCATTTCCTTCCTTTACTCCTAATCTTACTACATCATGGCGGATCCCTCCCAATTTGTCTCCTAGCCTCTGCCCTCCACACACCCGGTACCCACAACACCTCCTCAGTCAGAGTGTTGCCCCCAAACCCCTGACCTCCCTATAGAGGCAGGAGACCCGTCTCGAGTAATCCCTCGCCAACATATCATGGAAGAAACTTGAATGTGGGGAAGCCCGGCTCAGCCTTAGTTACTGCCCAACTTGTGGAAGGTCGGGAACAACGCCGCCAGGGGAACAGGAAAACAAAATATACGCTGATAAAATTCATTCGTCGGAAGTTATAAGAGGGTTGCGACTCCCTAAAACAACTGACTTGGAAAAAAGGAGGATCACCTTAAAATCAACACCCAAGCTTATTTCACCTATATATTAATCAACCTAACCTAACCTACCCTAATTTACCCTGACCGTAATCCTCCCTTAGGCAGCCTTAGTGTGATTTACTTTCCAATGATATTAGGTGGTGGTGGTGGTGGGGGGGACTCCATAAAGGTTTGTAATGGAGATAGAGTATATCTCCTGAGAGCTATTCTTCCCCGCTACCTTCTGTGATAAAAAGTCAATAATTAAAACGGGAAATAATGCATTCGTGACCAAATATAACATTTGACCCCACCAGTGACCTTGACCGTTGATAAAGATTTCATATTTATGTTTTGCGCTGCGTTCATTGATGATGCATGGCCCGGCGAAGTTCCACCATCAAAATATTTGTATCCATGCAAGAGTCGGTCCAGAGGCGTTAAACTTTGCGGACACTCACACTGACACCCATACATAATACGCCAGGTTCTTTTTTCTTTCCCAGACAGATATATAAAGAGGAGGCAGTGAACATGGCAATAATCACCTCATCACCTTACTGACACCTATTGCGCCCCCCCCCCCTACACACACCTCACAGACACCCTGCCATTTGATAAAAACACACACACACACACACACACACACACACATATCAACAACTGTTACTGAAACAAACCACCAGTTAACGTTATACGGATTATCACTATAACACAATTGCACGGTCCATCTCCTTTAGTATATTTGAATAGATGTATCCCTTATATGAGTCGGAATATCCCTTTATATGGAGAGGAATATCCCTTTATATGAGTCGGAATATCCTTATATGAGTCGGAATATCCCTATATGAGCTCTGGAATATCCCTTTATATGAGTCGGAATATCCCTTTACATGAGTCGGAATATCCTTTATATGAGTCGGAATATCCCTTTATATGAGTCGGAATATCCCTTATATGAGTCGGAATATCCCTTATATGAGTCGGAATATCCTTTATATGAGTCGAATATCCCTTATATGAGTCGAATATCTTTATATGAGTCGGAATATCCCTTATATGAGTAGGAATATCCCCTAAGTATACACATACAGTGAATATACACCACAATATCCCACAGCCTGAACAACAACGTCAACGGCCACTTTTATCTCGGGGTTACGGAACAAAGGCAGAGTTGGGGCTTTAGGATAGTAGTAGTGATAGTAGTAGTAGTAGTAGTAGTAGTAGTAGTAGTAGTAGTAGTAGTAGTAGTAGTAGTAGTAGTAGAATCCTTGTTGAAATGTCGACTGTCCTTCTCTCTGCTTAGGTCAGCATTGCTTTGCCTCAGGGGAACAAGATCTTCGGCCCCAAAGCCAACAACAGTCGCAGATATCGACTTTGAGGCAACAGTCACTGAATGCCGCATAGATCTTTGGCTCAACTAACTCAACACAGCCAGGGTAACTACTTATGGAATAGGATATTTAGTTTTAACGTAATAAAAGTAGTAGAAGCAGTAGTAGCGGCAGCAGTGAGGGGAGATGGAAGGTGTAGGAGGAACACGAGTGTGGGGCGTCGGGTTATGAAGAATTATGGTGGCCATCAAGACAGGGAGGGGGGCGGGCCTGCAGGAGCGAGGTGCTGCTTGTTTCAGTTGTCTCTGCCTCCTTGGAACTGTCTCCACAACATTATCTCTCACGCTGTCTTGTCTCTATTCATCAAAGCTCATCTAGCAAGTTAAAGGTTAACTAGGAGTAAAGCAGACCGCTCGGGGACCATATTCAAAGGATCTTCTGAGTCGTTCTTTCAAAAACAAATCAAAAGAATGAAACAAAAACTTGCGGGGGTCCCTCAGTCCCGTCTGGAAAACTCTTACAAGAATCATCCAGACGCGCCAGATTTTCTCTTCTCGTAAACCTTGACTGGCGTGTGGCTACTGCTGGTGGAGAGGGATCATATATATATATATATATATATATATATATATATATATATATATATATATATATATATATATATATATATATATATATATATATATATATATATATATATATATATATATATATATATATATATTTCTGGTAAACTAATGTACCAAAACAGGTAACTCTCTCTCTCTCTCTCTCTCTCTACATCATGTTACCTCCAGCGTCGTGGTAACGGGGATCATCCTCCACCCTCCAACAGGACTCACACTTCACAGTCCGGACAAAAACCAGGAACGTTCCCTGTCAACACTCGTCATGCTTCAGTCACACTCGCTCTATATATAATGACAGCTGACGTCACCAAATACACTCTGATGACAAGATAATGAGGTAGAAGTCAAATCATCATGTGCCACCATGTAGGTAAAGCTGGAAGTTGTCCTAGAGTTGGAAAAGTGACAACAATGTAAAGTTGGGTGACCCACGAGTGACCCGACCACAGACTAGCGCGTCACCAGCTTCACTTCACAGATCTGGAGCTGCGATTACGTCAGTGATATTCCTGCAACACACATGTAATCTGACAAATGGATACCGAGTATCTAGCTATATACAGATGTACTGAAATTTAAAAAGGATAGCATACATCTCGAGTAATTAGCCGAGGCACCCTTGGGTATTAACACTCGCTGATTGGTCCTCTCGGCCATTACGTCACGAGCATACGTCACATTATGGGCGTGGATTAGTCAATACGGAGAATTCAGGCTTTCCAGTAATTAAAATTGTGTAAACGTTCGTTACACTGAATTCCAAAATTACAACATAGACAGCGATGAGCGAGCGTTTCCTCGACTATATACTATCCAACAGACAAATATAACATATGAGAGATTGAAAATATAACAATTATTACGCTTCGTCACACTCAGCTAAGCTCTATAACGCACGTTCCCTTAACTCCTCAAGGGGTTAGGTTATCATATTCACTTTGTCAATTCACTATACTCAAGGGGTTACAGTATCATATTCACAGGGCTTATTCACCGCACTAAAGGGGTTAACTCATCATACTCAACAGGTTAAAGTATCATACTGAAGTAATTAACTGTACTCAAGAGGGTTAATAATACTAAAATTAAAAATGTTCTTTCTAAATCCCTCGTACCGCTGGGACCGACAAGAGATGAGTAGCTTCGTTTCCTTCACTTGTATTTTTAGGACATTACTCAGCCACAAGAGGTGTGTACATTACTGACGACATGTACACTAAGTCGAACACACATGAGAGAGAGAGAGAGAGAGAGAGAGAGAGACCCTTCCTACCATATCAGGGTGACCTTTGCCACGCTCACCTCATATCACACTATTTCGAGGTGTATCCTGCTTTAAAGGTGACCCGGTGGCAGGTACACGGTTAGAAATTGATCTAGATATCCCGGGTGTGTCAAGCCTCGGCACACCAGCGACAGTGGCACTCTGGCTTCTGGACCGTACCTCATTAACGCACCTTGATCCACCTGTATGAGTTACGGGAATCGTGTTGAGAAAAATCAGGTATATTTTCATAGATCACCTGAAGATTCACCCCCCAGAATAGTTTACCTGAAGATTAACCATCCTAACCTAATCTAACCTAATCCAAACTATCCTAATCAAACCTAATCTGATATAACCTAACTTAACCTAACCTAACCTAACCCCCAGCTAGCGTTAAGGTGATTAATCTTCAGATACAATAAGACAAAGGGGGGAGCAAATCTCCAGGTCACCCATTTTCTCTACATTGTAATAAACTGTCAAATATTAGACTAATTCGTGTAAATAAAGAAGTAATAATAATAATAATAATAATAATAATAATAATAATAATAATAATAATAATAATAATAATAATAATAATAATAAAATAAAAAATCAGATTACATGAAGAATAGGCACCCCAGCTTATTTCGCTTGATTATATGAACACACTAACACTCCCTGGGTATTTAGTTCAGTTTAGGTTAGATTAGGTTGAGTTCGATTAGATTACGATAGATTAGACTGAGTTAGGTTACGATAGATTAGACTGAGTTAGGTTACGATAGATTAGACTGAGTTAGGTTACGATAGATTAGACTGAGTTAGGTTACGATAGATTAGACTGAGTTAGGTTATGATAGATTAGACTGAGTTAGGTTATGATAGATTAGACTGATTTAGGTTAGGTTTAATCTTACGGTGAAATAACTAAGAGGGAGTTAATGTTCATGTGATCTAATTTATCTTACAAGATCTTTTAATAAGGTAATAAAAGATAGAGAAGAAAAATAACCCACATAACAATTATTAAGAGTTTTTAAAAAGATAATTTGTGGTTGTCACTTATAGGTCAGAGAGACGCCATCTTACTTCCGGTTCGTAATAGTTGTTGTTTTTTACACCGACGTCAGACAAGAGTAAGGGAGTGAAGGGTGAAATATACAACAGAAGTGTGTGAAAGAGAGAGAGAGAGAGAGAGAGAGAGAGAGAGAGAGAGAATAAGAGGTTGTGAGGGGAAGAGGCGCACGAAGAAGGGAAATACGGCAGAAACAGGCGAGAAAATAGAGAGGGCATAAGAGGAAACTGTGGGGGGGAAGACATTAGGAAGATTGTTGTGCAGGGAGGAGGGGATGAGGGGAGGGGAAAGGGAGGGGGGAGGTAGGAGAGGGGAGAGAAGCCGAGAAGGGAGAGACGACAGGGAAACGAGAGGGAGGGGGAGGGAGAATAGGGAGGAGAAGGGGGGGGAGAGAAGGGGAAAGACAAGAGGCGGAGGGGAGGAGAGGGAAGACACGGCTACCACATTACTGGCGATGGACGCATGGGAGGGGAGGGAGGAGGGAGGAGGGGAGGGGAGGGGAGGAGGGAATGGGAGGGGAGGGAGGGAGGGGAAGGGAGGGGAGGGAGGGGAAGGAATGGGAGGAGGGTGGGAGGGAGGGAGGAGGGCCATTAATAGAGAGCGGTGTATCGGGTGAGAGAGGGTGAGAGTTACGGAAGGAGGCGGAGGAACAACTAACAAAGAAAAGAAAATAAGTGATGGTGATATCAAACAAGTTAGTGATGATGATTCTGGGAGAGAGAGAGAGAGAGAGAGAGAGAGAGAGAGAGAGAGAGAGAGAGAGAGAGAGAGAGAGAGAGAGAGAGAGAGAGAGAGAGAGAGAGAGAGACTCACATTGTATCCACACACCTTAAGACTTTCCTTTATACCTCTAGAGGATAAAAACCCCTCCCCCCCCCCCCCCCCACACACATGCGGGTCTCGATACAAAAAGTTAAATTTCCCAATAATCGCCCCTGATGTGTTCTTCCATCAGTCCCATAACAGGAAGCCAAGATGACCAACACCTATGAAAGAGGAGGAGGAGCGGTACAGAGAATAAGACGAAGAGGCAGTGAACTTAGACGAAAAAGGTTGGAAGAGACGGAGGCAGTGGACATCAAACCCACACGAGGTATAATAGACCATCATTGTAAAGAAGACGACGAGAGGAAAGAAATGAATATGGATAAAAAAAAAAGGAGGAGGGGGAGGAAGAAATAATAGATGTTATTGTTTGAGGAAGAAGGACCTGGATCTTGTACTATCACCACCACCACGCCACTACCAGCACCCCATCAACACCACTACTACGCCACTACCACCACTACCAACGCCACTACCACTACGCCATCCTATCACACCACCACCATCACAAGGGGCGTCGTAGGGAGGAGGCGAAAAAATATGATGGTGAGGGATGAGGCAGCAGGAGGTGGACGAGGAATGTAAATGAAGACACAAGGCAAGAAGGATGGCCAGGAAGGGCAGCAGAGGGGGAAGAGGAAGACGGACCGGGAGAGGAGGAAGAAGACACAACAGGAGAAGAAGAGGAAGAAGACAAAGTAGAGGAAGAGGCAGTAAGAGAAGAAGAATAGAGATAAAGCAGATGAGGAAGACACAGAAGAAGAAGACGAGGAGGAAGACACAGCAGGAAAAGAAATGGAAGACAAGAGGAGAGAAAGACAACAGGAGAGGAGGAACAAAAACAAGAGGGGGTAAGTCCAACTCGCCAGCAATACGTACTTTAAGATACTGGTTTATGAAAAGAATCAACGAATAAAAAGGGAGTTTACATGAACTGGCTAATTAAAGGCTGTTCGTGTGAGGAGAAGGAGAGGAAGGAGGAAACGGAGAAGGAAAGGAAGGAGGAAACGGGGGAGAGAAGGAAAGGAAGGAAGGAACATAGGGGGGGAAAACGAAAAAAGGAGACAGAAAACTAAGAAGGAAAACGAAGAAAGATGAGACGCAGGGTAAAAGGAAATTAAAAAAAAAGCAGAAAGAGGGAAAGGAACGGGGGATATGATAAGACAAAAGAAGAGGAAGAAAAATGGGAAATTACGTTGTATTGACTTAAGAACTGAGCAGTTTAGAGGAACACAGATAACACTTCCATACAAGACAAAATGTAAACATATTCAAAATACAGTACACGAGGTGAGGGTCCCAATGTTACGTGGGAGGTGAGGGTCCCAATGTTACGTGGAAGGTGGGGGTGCCAGTGTAACGTGGAAGGTGAGGGTGCCAGTGTTACGTGGAAGGTGAGGTCCCAATGTTACGTGGAAGGTGAGGGTCCCAATGTTACGTGTGGAAGGTGAGGGTCCCAATGTTACGTGGAAGGTGAGGGTGCTACACTGGGAAGAAAACAGAGGGAGCAGGAGGATATATACAAGAGTTTCGTAAACATATAAAACTAAAAAAAAAAAGGAAAAACATTATCGATATTTGGTGATAAAGACAACTAAGGAAAGTAAACAAGAGAGAGAGAGAGAGAGAGAGAGAGAGAGAGAGAGAGAGAGAGAGAGAGAGAGAGAGAGAGAGAGAGAGTGCGCGCGTGTAATTCGTGGTACATTATATAGAGAGGAAGAAGGGGAGGAGCAATACAAGTTAAGGAAATGACTGGAGGAATTGGGGATGAGGGAGAGCTGAGAGGCCGGGAGCCGAGGTAAACCCTACTCCCCACCAATCAATAGTCACACACACACACACACACACACACACACACACACACACACACACACACACACACACACACACACACACACACAGTATAAAACATAATTAACTTGACATATTAAACCGTCTCAGGCCGGAGAAGCTGATGTCGACACCATAATGAAGATGGGAAGATTGTTAAAGTGTTTGAAGAGATTATTATTAACGTAAACGTCACCCTGACAGATATACAACGGGAAGAAGAAGAACAATCGGTGTGGTCAGGGTAAAGATTCGGTAGAGACAAACCACAGATATTGCTAACAAAATTGGTCTTCCTGGTGTTCTTTGCTGTGTTACATACTAATCTGACCTTGATTACTTTCGGAAATTAGTCGTTATGGAGATATGACCCAACTACCAACAATTTTGATCACACAAAGTGGACAGGTCTTTGAAGTAGAGGGAAATTGTGGGGGTAAAAACCGAATCTAACTTTACCTAACCTTCATGATGGTGACAGTCTGAACCACACCTTGGGTACTTTACGGGAGAGCAAAACACTAGGAGGCTTAAAAATGTGAACAACTCCGGTTTCATTTTCAAACTCACGTGTAATGGTTTGTCAATCTGCCAAGGAGCAGCCTTCACACAGAAAAGACATCTTGCAACTACACAATTTAAATTCCAAAGCAACCAAATCCTGGGCATACGTACGAGTATCCCTGTGACCTTGTACTACTTTACGTGAAATGGAAAAGCTAAATTAACTCGAAAAATATAAATTCCCGACGGAAATTCTATAGTTTAAGTATTACCTTTTATTTTTTGCTCCTCTCCCAACATAATACAGAGATCGGTGTTTGCCCTCTACCGAATTTTAACCTTGTTCAGTCTTCTACAACAAAACAGTATGGTTACATCTTGATATATATATATATTTTTCTCATACTCCACATACGTTTATGAGAGAGAGAGTCCCTTTCCATGCTTCAACGTCATGTGTTGGAGTGAAGGCAGTTTTCCTTCTCAGTTAGCATAGGGGCGATATGATAGAGGTGTATAAATGGCAGTCAGGGCTGAACAAAGGGGACATTACAAAGGTACTCAAACTATCCAACCAGGAACTAACTCGTAACATTGGTTTTAAATTAGACAAATTTAGATTTAGGCGCGAAATAGGTAAACATTGGTTTGGAAATAGAGTAGTGGACGAGTGGAACAAGTTGCCAAATATCATCATTAACTCGAATACGCTGGATAGCTTCAAACATAGGTTGGATGCTTATATGAGCAATAGGGGATGGGTGTAAATGGGACTGCCCAGTATGGGTCAATAGGCCCGCTGCAGTTTCCTCCAGTCTTATGTTCTTATGTAAGAGCTTGAGGACGGGGCGTGAAGCGTAGCAAGTTGTGAGGCAGAGGGCAAGAAGCAGCGTGAAGCAATTTGTGAGGCGAGGCGTGAGGCGGGGCGTGAAGTGTGGCGTGAAGGGGGCAGCAAGGATAGGGGGCGGTGCTCACCTCCAGGTGGTGATAATGAGCAGGCTGTCCCCGAGCTCAGTGCCTCAAGTACAGCACAAGTGTCTTCTTCATGTGCCCGCCACGAGTGCCCTGAGTGTGCCTCCTTACCTGCCTTGCCCCAACTCTGAAAACCCTTACGGGAAACAAGACGATAACACTGCATACACAAGCTTCCTGCACAAGACGAAGATGACGAGTCCAGACACAAGAACCTCAATTTTTGTCAGCAAAGGTGTGGATAATGTATGAGTGTAGTGGGGCGTTCCCCTACCATAGCCCCTAGGGAGTCTTGCAGGCCCCTGATCAACAGCCTCCGCCAGTTTGCATCACCAATAAACTACTTTACACGTGTATAAACCTCCCCAACCACCAAAATGGGCCAATCCACCAGTATACGACCTTGAGATTGTCTACTCGCGCCTATTGAGCGCTCAGCCCCTCAGGCGGCGGTGGTAGGCCTGAGTCAACACCACGTCCACCCTATATAAGCATTCTGCTTTATTTCAGATTTCACAGACACAATATATATATATATATATATATATATATATATATATATATATATATATATATATATATATATATATATATATATATATATATATATATATATCAGTTCAGCCACGGTGATCAATCATTAGGGTAGTGTGGTCTACCTAGCAGGAGGCTGGTATGGTGTGGCCCACCTAGGAGGCTGGTATGGTGTGGCCCACCTAGGAGGCTGGTATGGTGTGGCCCACCTAGTAGAAAGCTGTTATGGTGTGGCCCACCTAGTAGGAAGCTGTTATGGTGTGGCCCATCTAATAGGAGGCTAGTATGGTGTGGCCCACTTTGGAGACTGGTATGGTGTGACCCACCTAGTAGGAGACTGATATGGTGTGGTCCATCTAAAAGGAGGCTGGTATGGTGTGGCCCACCTAGTAGGAGGCAAATATAGTGTGGCCCACCTAGTATGAGGTTAATATAGTGTGGCCCACCTAGTAGGATGCTGGTATGGTGTGGCAAACCTAGTAGGACGCTAGTATGGTGTGGCCCACCTAGTAGGAGGGTGGTGTGGTGTAGCCCACCTACTAGGATAGTCCCCCCGCCTGGTCGTGCTCCCACACCGCCTAACAGTGAAGGCTGGCGGGCCTCCCCCGCAGACTAGGCCTGTCTCCTGTTCTCATGACTCACCCCCAGCTCGGGTTACTCCTGGGGAACGAGTTCGCTTCGAGGTCGTTGTGTAACAAATATCAGGTGGGCTTTATATAACTACATTTAACAAGGCGAACATAACACTATGACAAAACAGTTACTAACAGCTCTAAGCCGGCTGAGCATTTATATGGGTAGGTTTAATTCACTGTTCCTTGTAAGAGTATCTGTGTTTGGTTACGGTGAGTGACGCCAATACAGTACCAAGACTCCTCACCCCGGCAGCAAGAAAATAAAATGGTGTACATGTTATGAAGAATCCAACCACTTGTAACTCATGTAAGAAGGACCATTAGTGCTCCAGCTCTTCCTTCACACGTGAAAAACTGGTTCTGGATCACAGACATACATACGTGACCTTAAGATGGAGAAAAAATATATAAGAACTTGTCCAGTGCAGTAATAACGAGGACCACCAGTGTATCAGTCTACCCACACACCTTCACTAATTCTTATATAAAGAAAAAAACAATTAATTAAAGCCCTTCAGCATCTGTGTAATGAATCCTGGTGCCTGATGGTGGTGAGGATACTGTGGACTCACCACCAATGCGCCGCCATCTTCATCAGTGTACATTGGGCAGGTTCACGTCCCATCAATCACCTGTACTGTACAGGTGTTTACAAAGTCCGTGAGCCTTGTGTTTACAGAGTCCCTTGAGGATTTTGTACGTCAAATAATTAGGTTCGTTCACAAGTATTTTCTATATCTAACTGTATTCTTCGCCGCGCCTGCTATAAAATTTTTTCAAGAGACTTACTTGTAAAGTTGAAAAGAATGCATTACGGAGGACCAAGGTGTCTTCATTAATACTCCACCTGTAAGTCTAAGTCACAGTGAACACTGCGATGAATACACGAGTAGAAAAAAGAGAAATATATACATATCGATGTTGTGGATGTGATCTTCAAGGGACTCTGTCAACACAAACATCACCGGTTTTGTGTGAAACAATATGACAACCGACGAGGGATTTTGGCAACCCTACAGAGAATGTTCATTTAGAAATTCGTCGAACCCCTCCATAAAGATGCCTTTTGGAGTGACTGTACACTCACAACGTCTGTTGTCTCAGTAGGGTTCTCAAAATCCTTCGTCCGTTGTGTAATATTGTCTAGCAAAAAATTTAGCAGGTTACTTTCTGTAGAGTGTACCAACTCACTCCACCACACAACTCACGTATATCATGATCATGCACGTACCCATTCAGTTCATATGACCGTGAACACGACGGCCACGATAATGATCTGTACAGTGCTTAACACACACACAACGCAATACAAGAATCATTTTCCAATATTGGTTATTCGTCCTTGAAATATAAAAAAACTCATAGACTGTAATAACAATTGAGTGAAGAGCCAGTGAGCCACACTAGACGTCTTTCCGCTCACATCCTCAACAATTTATATAATTTTAGAAGAAAAACTAAATGGCAAAAATATATCTTAAACTTTATATAATTTCTTCTTGATAACTTCCGGCGACGTAAGAATTATGACGTAAAAATCAAAATGAAACTTAAAACAAAAACGCAGAAGATTATCCAAAGCTTCCGAGATGTCCTGAGGAGGTCGGTAGTCCCAGAAAAACAAATAAAAACTCGTACACCTGGCAGCGTAGCGTGACCAGGTGTGTGTTCACTGGACGTGCTACCAACATTCCAGTTAAAAGTCTTGTACGAGCCTTCAGTTCATTGTTAACAACGGCTAACGACTTGCCCTTCGCGTGTACAGTACCTGACGGACATATGAACAAAGTGAAACAATGAGACAGAAGTAACCACAAAATGTCAATATATACTGTAATAAAAGAACTATGATAGTTTTACAACATTCTCTGTGCATTTCTGGCTTCCTGATTTGTAAAGGAAGAGGGAACTGTGTTTCTCATTCTCTATCGGTTGGAGGCTACGAAGAACGAGGCTTCGAATTTCCTGGCTGTACATCAACAATTCACGGGGTTTTCGGTTGCAGATCTGCGTAGCTTTTACTTAGAGATGGGATCGTATTGCACGTTCTATTATTGTAATACAGATCTGACCTTTTAATACTTCCCATCTGTGAGTTAGAGGCTGAAAAGTACATGGTATCCCGATTTTACGAACCATTTCTCTCGGCTATATTAAGAACTTCTCTACTAATCACAGGGTTTTGTGCACACATCGACGTGGCGTTTATGTAAGAGCGAAACCATTTTCAATTATTTGTGAGGTGAAGGATCAGACTTTCCCAAAATTTTCCCTGTGAATACCATCTACTGTACATCCTAGTCTCGTTCCCGCGTTCAATGAGCAGGAATTGGGGCTGCAGGTTCAGCGGCGAACAGCATCGTGGGTTTTTGACTCGTGTTAAATACGGGCGAGAAATGCTCAACGTTTGTATGTTTTCGCTGGGCTATTGGATACTACACCGGCCTCGCCACACAACACAGCCTAATTTACCGGCAAAAAAGATCATGAAACGGGGAGCGAGAAGAACGAACACCACACATGGAGGTGGAGAGAACTAAATGACTGAAGAGTGACCGACTGAAATATAGCGCTAACCCTTTCAGTGTAATGACAACCCAGAGGACAATGGAATAATTACGGTGATTATAATATAGATTAACCCCACGAGACTTAATCTCTTGCCCACAATGACAACCCCTTGAGTACGATGCCTTAACCTTTTGAATATAATGACTTAACCCTCAAAGTACGATGACAACCTTTCAGAGTACGACGACTTCACCTCCCGGGAGTACGATGATATTGTACTTTGAGGATAACAAAGGATTAAGTTCACGAGCTCTGTGATATTTCAGAAATGTCAGTGAGATGACGAACAAGGGAAAACTTACAAAAGGGAAAAGAAGAATAATGAAGAAGATTAAAGGGAGAAAAATTAAGACATATTGATGAACTAAAACAAAAGCAAGAAGAAAGCATCGCGCACTCAGCCACACAAGTTCAATCTATGTCTAGGAAGAGACTGAGGCGTGGCTCATTAACCACCACACCACCTGCACCGAGATGTGGTGTCGGGACGCTAAATGATAACAAACACCTGTAGGGTCAGGACCTTTGACAACCAACACCAGAGCCTCTACCACCAGCTATGACCACCAGCTACTAGTACCAGCATCACCACCACTACTCACCACCAGCACATTCACCCAACAGCACCACCATCATCACCGATACCTCCACCCACTGGTACGTAGCAACAGGTCACTAAACCCACCGGAGGAACCAATGTGTACACAACCCACAGCCCTCATTACCCACAAGTAAACATAAATATCCCCTGCAAAGTTACACTACCCCCCAACAAGTATCTTCTTTGAGGAAAAATATTATTTCCCTCCCTGGCCTGCGGGGCTGAGAGTGGGGCGGGGGGGTAGAGGGAGGGGGGTAATGGGGGGGGGTGAGTGAGGGCTCCGGCCATGTCCCCGTCAGTACCGCCGTCGGAAGTGTGTCGTCGACAGGTAGTAAAGAATTAGAAAGTCCTCGCCGTGTCGTAGGTGGGCGGCCAGCCTCCGGGAAGTCACTGTCTGTCTGTCTGTCTGCTCACAGTCAACTTTAGTCTTTGTATTAGTTGGTTTACAAACGTTATATCTTAGCTACCTATGTTAGTACAAATAACACTGTGCAATTAACATCATCATTACTTTAATTATCATTATTAAACCACGAGGTTCACGGTGTACAGTACTCTAGGCTGGCTGGTCACTCAGGAAAAAAACGTCTGGTCGTGTTATTCACCGAGTCCAGTTGGTGTATCAAATAATGACGTGTGTGTGTGGTGTGTGTGTGGCGTGTATGTGTGTGTGTGTGTGTGTGTGTGTGTGGGTGTGTGGTGTGTGTGTGGGGGTGTGTGTGGGGTGTGTGGGTGTGTGTGGGGGTGTGTGTGTGTGGGGGTGTGTGATCCATGACCCCACACCAAAACAATGTGGTTCTCGTTTCCCCAGTTTACTAAGCACCGTCTCCCACCACCACCAACCCACTCAGGCCCGCCCAAACTCCACACCCACACCACAATCCTCACCCACCCACTCATTCCTTCCTCCCCCGCCCACTCATTCCCTTCTTCCACAACCCACCACCCTAACCCACCCACTCATACCTTCCTAACCGGCCCACTCACCACCCTTCTTCCACAACCCACCACCCTCATCTACCCACTCACCCCCTTCCACGACCCACCAACCCACCACCCCACCTGCGACTTACGTACAAACACCACCACCACCAAACACCGCCGCTCTCCGATACCCTCCATGAACATTAACATTTAAGGAGACGCTACCGTGTTCATGTACCGGAAGAGTCGACAAGGTCCCCCCTACCCCCTTCACTGTCTTTCTCAGTCGTAATTTACGTGAAAGTCTACAATGAATCTTTCTCTCCGTGCAACACAAATACTATATAATTAACGGTAGTGATTAATATTACAGGTGGATGAAAGACGAGGTAACTATGGTCGTTCTCATGCATGGAGAGGAGTGCTGGGGGATGGTGTGAAATTTTTTTTTTTTGTAAATAATCAGGGCAAAATTAATTTCTGATATCGAACGAAAAACTATACATTTACCATGGGTCAGGTTGAGTTTACGTTGGGTTATGTTAGAAGTAGGTTAGGGACATGGGTTTTGGGTAAGTTAGATCGAGTGAGGTTAGGTTAGGAGTAGGTTAAATGTAATAAATGTAATGTAAGTTAGGTTAGGTTAAATTTGGAGTTGGCTTCAGGAAAAATGATTAACCACTTCCTAATTATTCGCACAAGCCCGGATACAGCTCATCTTAAGAGGGACCCAAACCAAACACCTGTATTGTACCTGTAAAAGCTGACAATAATTAACCTGTGGCGATGTCTTCCAGGTGTTCGAGGAAGCGTCCACACAGCGCAGGCCAGTGTTAACAATCCTGGCAGGACCACAGGCTTACCCTCCCACGCTTTGATCCATACAAACCTCGAGGAAAACACGCGGGACTTCACAGTGTCTGCGTCGTTGCCAAGCTTTACACAATGACCGAGGTGTTAGAACAGAAATAGATTGATTGATTGGTTGATTAGGAGAACCCACATTTTTGTTACGGTACTCGATGAAACAGGAAGTCAAAATTCACCCCCCTCCCTCCTCTGGCCACCTGCAGGAGCTCCATGACATTCCCTCACGTGAGTGTTGAACCCTGCCTACCTGGCTGCCCTCTGCTACATGCTGACTCACAGTTACGCCATAACTACACTACCACGTCACAACCATCAGCACACACACAGTCGACACCTCCTTGTATTTATTGAACAAGTTTTTACGAAGGGACGTGAAAAAATGGTAGCAGTCTCCTTCCCTGCGCCAAGTTTGCCAGAGCTGCGGGGAAGGTCAAGAAGGAGAGTTCCTTTCGGGTGAATTTGCCGCCAGAAGTGAACGAAATAAAAAATCTTCAGCGTATAAAGTTTTCTCAGTACACAAAATCTATTCATGACTCGTATGTACAGTTACTCAGTACACCACTAGCTGGCCTGATCGGAATACATACAGAAAGACTGCCCAATAAACACTAGGGAACAACGCATTTACATACTACACGGGCTTCTCTCTCTTAAACACGACGGTGAAATACTTGACGACAAAAGGAGTCAATGACAATTACAAAAAAAAACAGCAACGACCATCGCAGTTACAACACCAACGACCACAAGAACACAGACGCAACAGGAAGAATACCCGTCCAGCGCCCTGGAAGACCCGCAAAGACACTCGCACGACAAATCACTCTTGAAATTACCTGCACAAAGGAGTAGGTCAAAGTGGTCGAGAAAGAAAATAAGGCGAGAGTCTTACAATGTGACCAATAATCTATAAACAAAAATTATTATGAAGATTTTCTGTTCCCGTACATGTTAAAGTTAAGAGTTTCTGTACGAACATCCAGACAACATTTTCGACTAATAGAAATTAGTCATCTGAAAAGCCTTAAGTATTTTTTTTACAATTCTCGTTTTCTTAGAATATTTTTAACTATAGACAAAACAATAAACAAATGATGTTCAACAGATATATGTTATGGTTCACGTTTCCTTTTATTCCTCGACTTAAAATCCGGCGTCGCCAACAACCAGACAACTAAAGCCGAAGTGTCCTGATAAATCGCAAAGAACAAAACAAAAACAAAGATGAAGCAACCACTGAGTACTCCTCTTTAGCACGAGCTTCGCAAGGCACCTGGAGACGGAGTGGGGGAGGGGGGAGCGACAGCGAATGAAATGTTGACGAAATGAATTTTGGATAATTGTTATTTTGTTACCACTATGGGAACGTGAGGTGACTGTAGGCTGACTTCTGAAGCCACAGCTGCTACCGCCACAGCCAGTCACCACAGCCGCCGCCACCACCCGGTAATACACATTCCACAGAGTTCAAATGCCGACTCCCTTACACAAAGCCGAGCGCAACAATCGCGGCTGGGAAGGTGAACCTTAGCGGTGCGCCACAAGCAAATGATGGCTGTCTGGAACTACCACAAGTACCACCGAGAAAGGAAATCCTTCGCGCATGCATTACAAGTAGCTCCAGCGGCCTGCCATCTCTTTCTCAGAAATGAATTATGAAATAATAGTAGAGTTATGAGTACAGTGTATAAATGTACGGCTATTCGTACAAGGGATGGCCGGTCACTGTACGAAGAATTTAAACCCAAACATTCGAACAGGTGTGTGTGTGTGTGTGTATGTGTACACCTGGAGCGATACTGACGTTATCTTTCAAAGGTGTGCACGAACCCATACGCCACCACCCACAACACCCGAAGTCGCCACCACACCAGGCTCGCCGCCACCACCCCAGGCCGCCACCACCCCAGGCCGCCACCACCCCAGGCCGCCACCACACCAGGCCGCCACCACACCAGGCCGCCACCACAACACACCTGTACAGAAAATCCTTACCTACAGTATATGATCAAACCGTTTGAAGTCCACGTATCCGGGTCAGACAAATACACACACCAAGGCGGAAAAAACACGACTACCAGTATGCTGTATTAAACGTTACGAACAAACAGTAAGACGCGACACTACATAAATTATATACTTACTTACATTACGAGAGCTTTCACTGTGTCCGCAAATTATACGTAACGAGACATGATGCAGAACGTCTATTGTTAACGTGATGAAGACGACACTATATATTCCCCTCTTCTACTCGTAGTAAATATAGTATAGGAGTTAGTTTACCACACAGGCTACACCAAGGTAAACAAACCACTCAGCTATGTAATATATTCAGTTTACAGAACGTACGTGACTTGTTGACACCGGGACACTATGACAAAGAACTTCAATATTCTCTTAGTCACTCGCTTCGACTTGAGGGTTCGCGTCATTTTTGTAAACACGCTAATGCTAGTGAGCATTTCCACAAGACCTATACAGTACGACGGGTTCCTTTCAACAAAATGCTGCGAATGAAAAATAAGCGTCATGTCTTTTTTTAATGTATATGTCACGGCCAACTATCAGAAGATTCCACATGTTATACCCTAGCAGTTGAAACAGATCGTGTGTGTATGTTACCAGTGTACCGCGTACCGCCCAGGTGAACAGTGTAACTTACATGTGAACTGCGTACAATACATGTCAACCGCGTACCAGGCATGTTAGCAGTATATCATACTTGTAAATCCGCGTACCACGCATGTGAACCGCGTACATTACATGTAAACCGCGTACCGGATATGTTAGCTGTGTACCATGAATGTGAACCGCGTACCGGGCATGTTAGTAGTGTACCATGAATGTGAGGTGCCCGAAGTTTACCTCCTGAACGTAGCTGACGGTGGTATAGCCGCTTCTCTTTAATGTTTCCCCCTCAAAGACTTTACCCGGGTGTTGTGACATGGTTGACGCGTCAGTTGTGTTTGTCTCTTCCTTTGCCTCTATTCCCTCACACATCTTGTAACTTGTCGTCCATCACTTTAAAGGCTTCATTGAACAGGTCTCTTATATAAGTGTGTGTGTGTGTGTGTGTGTGTGTAATAAACGATAAAATAAACTTCAACGTTTGTACCCGTTATATCAACACATTGTCAAGGATATAGATAAGGATTTTCTACGCTAAATATTGTGTTGACGTCTTGAGTGATCATTCGTGGTGTAGCAGTTAAGAGGATCTGAGGTCAACAACTGTCCACCCTCCACAACCCTCTCCCCTCTCCTGCCTCCTCTCACACCATCCTCACAACAAATCTTTACGTATCAATGAAGCCAGGACACAATGCTTCAACTCGGACCCTATATCACTGAGAAAGTATTATTATTATTATTACTATTACTACTACTACTACTGTTGCTGTTATCATTACTATCGTTATTAGGATGAGATGAGAAACATAGACCCTACTTCCCTCCTTCAGAAATATTAAACTTTTAACTTCAGTCTTTATACTTCCTGAACTTATTAGCGAAAAGTGCTGGCTCTCTTGACGGTGTGGCAAGATCAACAGGTGGCGAGAAGAGATTGGGGGCAAGGAAGCCAGGGAATAAGGCAGTGATGGAATAATGGACGAAGGAAGAGGAGGACGACGAGGGGGTGAAGGAAGAGGAGGGGAAATACGTATAGAGGAAGGATGAGAGGAAGGAGGAGGAAGGTCGAGGTTAAGAAAGAAGGGCGTGGGGAGGGAGGAAAGACACGAGGGAGGTAGAATGACATTGGAGAGGAAAGGAGAAGAAGGTTCAGGTGTGGCGGTGCTCAACAGGTGTTTCAAAGCCTGATGTAGGTAAACAGTGAGCCATGGCACATAACCAATTCCCCACCACTAGTTACTCCACCTCCAACACTAGCTACTCCACCTACACCAACACCCTACCTCCTTCAAAACTCAAGCACTCCATCACAACTCCAACACTCCTTCACAACTCCAACACTCCTTCACAACTCCAACACTCCTTCATCACAACTCCAGCACTCCATCACAACTCCAACACTCCTTCATCACAACTCCAACACTCCTTCATCACAACTCCAGCACTCCATCACAACTCCAACACTCCTTCATCTCCAGCACCATCACAACTCCAACACTCCATCAAAACTCAAGCACTCCATCACAACTCCAACACTCCTTCACAACTCCAACACTCCTTCACAACTCCAACACTCCTTCATCACAACTCCAGCACTCCATCACAACTCCAACACTCCTTCATCACAACTCCAACACTCCTTCATCACAACTCCAGCACTCCATCACAACTCCAACACTCCATCTTTCTTGTCTTCGGATATCTTCTAATCTCCCCCTTAGCAGCCAAGAATCTAACTACCCAACCAAGGTTTTAACTACCTGGAAAAAGGCTCTAATTACCCAAACAAAGTTCTAACTATCTGGCCTAGGTTCTAACTACCAACACTCAAACTATAAACGCAAAACAAAACTCAAATACCGTTCACTTTCTCCCATACGTTACCTTTCACTACACTTCAGAACCCCCTTACCAATATCCACGCCCGTCGAGGTCAATAATTATCCACCTCAAGAAGCTTCGTAAATTACTATAAAAAAAAATTCCCTAGTCACTTCTAAATTCCCAAGTCACTTCTCAATTCCCTAGTCACTTCTCAATTCCCTAGTCACTTCTCTGTACAGTTTCCTATATCGATAATATTTTTCCCCTTCACCGCAGTCGAAAACTTCCCATCAATATACATCACTTGCGGTCCCTCACGTTCTCACCTCTTGTTTAAATCTCGTTATGCAAATCCCGGCCAGGTTAATGAGGGAAGAAGGTACAACACAGGTGAGAAAGAGGGGAGGGGAGGGGAGGGGAGGGGGAAATTTCTGGAGACTGGATGTGGTGGGTCGTTTGTGCGTGTCGTGTTGGAGGGAGGGGAGGGGAGGAGGGAGGGAGGGAGGGAGGGAGGGAGGAGGGAGAGGGAGGGAGGAGGGAGGGAGGGAGGGAGGGAGGAGAGACACGTGGGAGGGGCATTTCTGTGCGTCATATTGGGGTATCAGACACGTGTATGAATTGTAGTGGGGGGGCTGTTTGGTGTAGTGGAAAGGAGAGGAGGGGGGGGGCGTTACTGTGTGTGGTGAGAGGGATGACTTAGTGTGGTGGGGAAGGGTAGCGTTACTGTGTGTGGTGGGAGAGGGGGTTCCTATGTATGGTGGGAGAGGGGTAGCGTAACTGTGTGTGTGTGTGGCGAGGCATCTCCACCACCACTACAGCCGCCCCCTCCTCCACGATCAATCACACCCTCCCTCGCGGCACACTATACCTACACTCCAGGGAACACCACGAGAGGCGCCCTCACCCCACACGTACACGGCAGTGAGGGTGGAGAAGGATGGTGAGGAGACTGGAGGTGAAGGTAGGAAGGGAAATGAAAAGCAGCAAGACGGGAGATGAGGGGAAGATGTGATTAGAGGGGAAGACGGGAGGTGAGGGGAAGACTGGTGATGAGAACAAGACGGGAGGTGATAGGAAGAGGTGAGGTGAGGGGAAGAGGGAGGTGAGGGGAAATGAGGGGAGGGGAAGAGGGGATGTGAGGGGATCTTAGACCGACTTAACAGATTACCGGAAATAACGGAGCAGCGGAATTAAAATTTCACAAGTGGGAGGAGGGAAGAGATGGGAAGGAGGACAGAAAAGAAGGAAATAATAAAGAGAAAGATAAAAGAAAGGAAAGGAGGAGGAAAAGTGAAACACAAGGAAGACTATAAAGCGAAGAAAAGGAAGACACGGACAAATAAGAGGACGGGAGAAAGAGAGGTAAAGAATGCAGGAAGATAAGAGAATAAGGAAGAGGGGGAGGAAGAGAAAAAATATAAAAAAGAGAGAGGGAGGAAGGGGAAGCGAGGAGCTGAGAAGGAAATGATTCAATACTGGAGGGACAGTAACTTGTTAGTTTTGAGCCTTGCCAGGTAGAGGTGGGTGAGGGAAGTGCCAGGTGGGTGAGGGAGGTATGTCAGGTGGGTGAGGGAGGTATGTCAGGTGGGTGAGGGTAGTGTGCCAGGTGGGTGAGGGTAGTGTGCCAGGTGGGTGAGGGTAGTGCCAGGTGGGTGAAGGTAGTGCCAGGTGGGTGAGGGTAGTGCCAGGTGGGTGAGGGTAGTGTGCCAGATGGGTGAGGGTAGTGCCAGGTGGGTAGTGGTAGTGCCAGGTGGGTGGAGGCAGGGGTGCCAGGTGGGTGAGGGTAGTGCCAGGTGGGTGGGAGGGTAGTGCCAGGTGTGGGTGAGGGTAGTGCCAGGTGGGTGAGGGTAGCCAGGTGGGTGAGGGTAGTGCCAGGTGGGTGAGGGAGGTAGTGTCAGGTGGGTGAGGGTAGTGTGCCAGGTGGGTGAGGGTAGTGTGCTAGGTGGGTGAGGGTAGTGCCAGGTGGGTGAAGGTAGTGCCAGGTGGGTGAGGGTAGTGCCAGGTGGGTGAGGACTGGGGTCATGGTGGGAGACCTACTGGGCTACACTAAAGCATTCGAGCTGAAAAATCGTTATTTTTGTACGAAGGCCAATACGCATAGGGTTAAAAGTGAGATGCTTCAGATATACCATAGTGTATCACAAACAAAGAAATCTATAAACTGTAGTACAAGATCTAAACAGCACTAAAGACATATCAAAACCTAGAGCAATGCATTAAGACAGATCCCTTCATGTCTCAAAGAACAGTCATCCTCTTTCGATATAAGACTCCTAGTGTCAGGCCAGCAGGCAAGGGAAGCCCAGCAGTAGAAGTGGAGAGACACAAGTTAATATCAAGTATGGAATTTACGTCAGCGGCGGAGGTGCAACGTGAAAAGCCAACCAAGGGTGAAGCAGGTGAGAATGGCGCCTGTGAACCATATAACAGAAGTGTCTTTATTGACGAAACACGCGTGAGGAGCTCATCCAGTGGTGGACCAAGTGAGAGGGGTCTCTAAAGTGAGGGACGTTCAAGTTCATCCAGCGTCGAGGAAGGTAACGGGTGGCTGGACCTTGGGACAGCCTCCCTTTGGGTCGGGTGTACTCAACTAAGATTTAATTCTCTCCTCCGCCGCAATTCCGTATACATTAATTCCCCGGTGCATTTGCATGTCTCCCTCCAACTTGTATTTCCTCACATAATATCTTGACGTTTCTCCCTATGAGGCAACGACTCGCTCAATTTCCCCCTGGAGCCCACGACTTCCCGCCCCAAGCCCAACTGATCCAGGTCTCCCCCCACACCTTAAGGGCCCACCACGATCCCCTCCAACCTTACGGCCCCATGATCCACCTTAAAATCCCATTGATCAACAATTTCCTAAGCCTCAGACACAGACCACTACCTCCTCCAAACCACACTGATCCGTGATGCTCCCAGAACCCAAGGGACTCTGATCCTCAGAAACATTACGTACCCACGGCTCCTCCACCCCCAGCAAGGTGTCTCCTCGGGCGTTACATACACCCAAGATAACGAGGTACTCCGTCAGGAGGTTTCCGCGTCTCCCCGTGTCTCTTCCCACAGGTTTATCACCCACTCATCTCCTCCTCAAGTCTTTCTGGCTCAGTTCTTCTCTTCTACCACTCCCTTTTGCTCTCATCAACGCACCTAGCTCTCACCACTCTCCCCACCTCTCACCTTTCACGACTGGGCTTTCACCGGTGTTCCCTGAGGACAGAATTAATAGCACAGGTATTCAGGTAAACTAAAGACATTTCGTCAACGTGAATAACCTACTGGTCTGATGTGTCTGAGAGAGAGAGAGAGAGAGAGAGAGAGAGAGAGAGAGAGAGAGAGAGAGAGAGAGAGAGAGAGAGTGTGTGTGTGTGTTTCCTGATCGCAAAATACCATTCTTAAGGCGACAATCCGGTGGAACACAAATTCCTCCTCCAGCCCTCATTTAAGTCACCCAAACCGCCCACTGAGGAGGAGCTGACCCGCCCACACGACGCCTAACTTCATCCCCTTCCTCCCTCCCCTCCTCTACACCCCCCCCCCTTTCTCTCCCATGGCCACGTGTTGTCGCTCCTTTGTATGCAAATTGGGCGTGGGAAACCTGCAGAAGTGGCCCCCACCATCACCCACAGCAAAAACCATAATGGAAGCAAGGCACGGCGACTGGTTAAATGGGTCCCAGTATCTAATAGACCCCTAAACTAACCATTAGGATTGGAGCTCAGTCCTAAAGAGTCTCAGTGATACTAGGTACCAATCTATGGGCCCCAATGTTAACGGGTACTAACTTATGGGCCCCAGGGTAGGGTAAGGTATAGGGTTGGGTAGGGTATAGGGTTAGGTAGGGTAGGGACCTAATGGGATTCGAGCCCATTTGACGAACAACTGTATTACACAACCATAAACTAACAGTAGAGGACAATACGAAGAGCTCTTACAACATTACTAAGTGACAACAACCATCGCCACCATCGACTAATCCACACGTCAAAAACCCTTACACGCTCGAGCACACAAAACTCATTAAAATTCACAAAATCAATTCACTGCAAAAACCGTAGTGCGCTGAGGGATACCATCGTAGGAAGCAGCGTGGACACAGTTTCCTGGTTATTCAATCTACCGCCAGAGGAGCTATAAGGAGCGATATTTACGAGTCCAAACTTGCAAAAGGGAAATTGAAAAACGTCCAAGTTTGATGAATCGAGAAGTGGAGGTGAATATGTGATTCTTTTTTTTTCATAGACGCGGACAAACTGATGCATCAAGTGTGGTAGCTGGAATTCCGGGCTTAAAAAAAATGTTTAGTGGTATCGAGGAAATTTGGAATTAATGAAAATTAAACTGGGAGCAACATCTAAACCTCAACAGCAGTAACAGCCAGACCACCACCACTATACCAACAACAATAGCAGGGACACCAGACACAATACCCTGTACCACCGTCCCTAACAATAGCAACCGCGGAAAATAAAAACAGCATCTGCTGTAGCCGCGGTCATGGTCAGTAGCAGCACCACCATCGGCAACAGCAGCAATAACCGCAGTAGCAGACGGAGGGGCAGTGCAGGAGCCTCCCTAGTGCCCAATTCTCAAGGTTCCAATTGACAATTTCCCCAGCGGCTGACTCAGGAGACGCCCCCTTTTGAAACACGCATTATCAGTTTCTAAAAGAGGAGGGACGAAGAGGAGGAGTGGCCAGAGACGAAGGTGAAAGGAGGAGTGGCCAGATGGCCAGAGACGAAGGTGGAGGGAGATAGAGTGGCCAGGGATGAAGGTGAAGGGAGGAGGAGAAGCTGAAGAAATAGCGAACGGAGGAAGACAGGCAGATGGAAAGATGCAAATATATGGATCAGCACAAAATGTAAAGGGAAAATGGAAATGTTAACGAGAGAAGGAGAAAGAATATATATAAGGGAAAACTAACGGCACTAATAATGATGACAAAGACATTGATAAAGGAAGAGACAATGGATGAGAGAGCTTAATAGAATGAAGAAAAGCAGGGAAGAGAAGTCAATAGGGTAAGAAGAAATTTGACAAAAGTGTAGAAAGAGAAAACACACATACATGAAGCTCAGCGGTCAAGCAGGTTACCGCTGCTGGGTTCAGGTCTCACGTCAACTTGTCCACACACACATAAGCGTGTGTGTGTGTGTGTGTGAGATTAAGCACGCATTGAAAGGGCCAGACAACACTACACTAGAACAAACCCAACAGAACTTCACAATAAATGGAGAACAATAACATTCACGACACTGACTGAGCCCAACAGGCAGAGCTATAACAGACTCCTGCCAAACACAAGTTAATCAAGAACATTCACCAAGGACATCCAGTATGGACGTCTTGCCACAACACCCAGCAATGACAACAAAATGAGCGCCCAGCCCAGACACCCAACGAGGCCAGCCAGCCAGCCAGCAGGCAGGTAGGAGGGGCCGTCATCTCCCTGGCAGGGGTGGCGGCCGTTACACCTGGGAAGGATGTGGGTCCCGTGGGGCCAGCCTCTGCACACCTGCCTGCCCCCTCCCTCCTCTCTCTCACGCTCCCTCCCCCACACTACACTACACACACCTACCTAACACAGCAAATGCGACTATGATTTTACGACCCAAAGCTTATATTACCTATAAGGGTCCAACCTGGGTGTGCTGTTAACTAGGGTCCCTACACTTCCGTCCCCCCGGCCCTCCTCCTCCCTCCCCCCTACACACCATCTCTCCCTTTCATCTACACACTTTTTTATTCCTCTCCTTACCCATTCATCGTCATACCTTACCTTTACCTTCTCTCCACTTTTCCAGTTCTCTCCCTGCCAACCACCCACTATTATTGCCTTCCACCTTCCTTCCTTCCTTCCTTCCTTCCTTCCTTCCCACACAGCCACATCTTGCCTCATCAACCCCAACCCCATGTTCACCTCGCCCTAGTCCTTGTCGTTTCTCCTAAACCAAACTTAGGAAGAAAACATAATAAAAAGGGGGGGATCCGAAGGACAGGAGAGTGAAAGAAAGAGGAGTATGGGAGAGGAAGTGGGACAGAAAAACATACTGTAAGCTGAGCGTTAAAAAAAAAGAGGCCTAGCAAGGGAAAGAATGGGCCAAGACAAAAGAGAGAGAGAGAGAGGATCCCACTTTACCTGACGTGGGTACTCGGGAGAGGGGGCAGGTGGGAGTATCCCTTACCACCGCTCACACAGAACCTCAGGATAGAGTCACTAGAGATAGTAGCCGACTGACACAGGCAGCCCCAGGCAGGCATCACTGTAACCGCGACCATTATTAACACCTCAAGTCTTCCCTTGGGCGTGGACAAACTAGTTCCTCCACTCGACGATTCTCAAATTCGTCGAGATTAAATAAGTAAGTGAGATTCAGGTCTGAGTAAGTTGCTATTCATTTTCCGAGCACCAGTTATGTTGATAAATTATATATTCATTCCAAAGCTGTACTTATTACACACCACCATGATTCCTTGTTCTCCCTACTGCACTTTGTCTAATTCTAAACTCAAAAACTTAACCAATGAATAAAAACAAGATCAGACTTTCCAGTACCTTTTAAGTTTATACTATGACATACTGTGAACGTCTCCAGTCAGTAGTAGTAGTGTGTCGTATCTTTACCGCTGCTCTAGGTAACTGTTCATGTTTGAGTCATAAACGTTCAGAATCTTATGTACATTTTCCAGGTCCGCTGTTTGCCTGCGTTATAAGGCACTGTACAAATGTTATGAACTGTGTCGTTATCATCATCGATTCCTCTCTCTCGTTAGGTTAGGTTTAGTAAGGTTAGGATAGGTTAAATAAGGCTACGCTAGGTTAAGTTACGATAGGTTACATAAAGCAAGGTTAGGTTAGGATGGGCTAAGTAAGGTTTGATTAACGCTAGGCTAGGTTAGGTTAGGAGAGGTTAAATAAAGGTGAGTTAGGTTAGGATAGATTAAATAAGGCTAAATTAGGTTAAGTTGGGTTAAAAAAGTTAGGTAATTCTTCGTTAGGTTAGGTTAAATAAGGTTATGTTAGAATAGGTCAGGTTAAATACAGTTAGTTAGGTTAGGTCAGGTTAGTTTAGGTTGATTAGGTTAGGTTAGGTTAGGTTAGGTTTAAAGGTTGTCAATATCCAGTCGACCATCAACCTCCCTAACACCAAAATTACTCGTGGCCGTCGACGGGAGGACCAGCCAACATACCCCACCAAGGTCTACACAAGAGACCCTGGGCCCCAAAATCCCTCCCACTTGTCTCTCACGCTTTCCCTCTGTTCCATTTTCTTCTTTTCGGCTGTTTATTTTCTTCCCCCTGCCGTAGGAAAGAAGTTGGCGCTTTTCTCCATTGAATAAATCTGATTGAAACTTGGATATAATATTTTGGTGTCTTTGACCACTGATTCCGGCGTAGTTCAAATATACACAAGAAAGCTTTAATTTCTGTTGTCTCAGACGTAAAATATGGGATCAATAAACAATAGAGGAGCAAGTACTGTACCTTGGGGGGCTGAAGACGATGTGTGTCGTAGTGTAACTTTTAAGGCACACACTTATCACTAAATAACCAGGATTTGCTTTTTTTTTAATATATTCCTTTAATACGTAAAATATGCCTTAAATACGTACACTTCCCTTCATACGTACACTAGTCCGTGGTCCGTTGATACGTAAACTGCGCCATGACTCCTCACCAACAGTTACCAAAAGTTGTTATCCCGAGTTTATAATAACGAGGTGATAATCATATCAACGGTCTATCTATAACACGCAAGGGTTTACAAAAATTACCTAATGATCAAGCACTTACGGCGGCCGAGATACAACTGCGAGTGTGTGTGTGTGTGTGTGTGTGTGTGTGTGTGTGTGTGTGTGGACCTCACTCATCCGGTCCTCACTCTCCTTTCCTATGCCCCCCCCCCTCCTTCCTTCCTGTCCCACTCCCTCTTTCTTTTTCTTGTATTCCGCAATTTCACCTTCCATTCCTGCCCGCCCCCTCCTTTTCCTTAGCATCCACTTCCTCCCCCTTCCTTCTAATGTTCCTCTCTCTCTTTTTCCGTCATGTCCTCCCTTCTCGCGCTCCTGCCACCTCTCTCTCCTAGAGCGCTTCCGTCCCCTCCCCACTTCCCTCAACACAGCAGCTTCCTAATGGGAGTCACTTCCTCTCGCGCGCGGCTCCTTTACCGACGGCGGCGGCTGTGTTGAATGTGTCCGACACAGTCAAGGGGCGGGGTATCCTACCATGCCAGGGTCGAACGCTCCCTACACCTTCCCTACTCTGTGACTGGTCAAAAGGGTCCTAGACTTCTAGTCCTAACAGGGGGGGCCCCGCCCGTCCTAATCTATCACAATGTAACCAAGAGCTTCGGGGCACAGTCTTAATGCATCTTAATCTTCACGAGTAGATTAGGTTGGGATGGGATCTATTAGGACTGAAATCCATTTGATTCGGGCATGCGCTCTTTAACTCTTGATAATATTTCAGTCAGTTCAAACTGTATACCTTTTGGGGGAATCAAAGCTATGTCTGATATTACCAAACGTGACGAGTCACAGAGTAAGGAGCACTCGACCGTGGCGTGTGTGTATATATATATATGTATATATATATATATATATATATATATATATATATATATATATATATATATATATATATATATATATATATATATATATATATATATATATATATATATATATATAAAAGAGAGAGAGAGACTCACAGGTAAAGGGAAACACGGGAGCACCTTAGCTTTCGTCTTTATTCAGGACATCTTCAGAGGCAACTGAAGACCAAAGCTAAGGTGCTTCACTGTTTCCCTTTTCCTGTGAGTTTTTATCTATCTATCTATCTATCTATCTATCTATCTATATGTGTGTGTGTATGTGTGTGCGCGCGCGTGCGTAGTATTTACATACACAGGCTGAAGAATCCATCTAACACTTTCACATAATCAAGTTTTAATAAGAGAATATAACAATGTGAAGGAAGATGGCTGGGGCGGAAGAAGCCTTACCACCTGTGCTCAGGTGTCAACATCCACCTCCTCCCTAATTACACCCAAACTACAGCGGCCGCCTCCCTGCCAACACTACTGTGTTAGACCTGCTGGGTTAACGAGATGTGATATCCACCTTCTCCCTGTCTTGACAATCACAGGTGAGTGGCACTGTCTAGTTCACCTTTGTGGATCACCTGACTTTGTTTACTCCACTCACAAGGATTTTATTTGAGTTAGATGTCTTAACCTTGAGTAGAATGACAACCCCTCGAGTGCGGCTTCTCAACTCAACGCAACCCTTTGAATACGATGACCTTATTCCCTTGAGTAAAATGACACTGTACAATAGTCACGAGTTAAGTCATCGTCCCCAAGGAATAAAGAATGTATTCATATCAAATTTAATCTTTCTTCCTATTAAGGAAATCTATTACAATTTCTCAGTTTAATCAACGTCTTGTACCACCAGAGCTCGAAAAACGCCCCCCCCCCCCCAAAAAAAATCACAAACTGGATTCTTGGTGTGGGCGAGCGCGCGCGCGTCAATATCCAAGGCAGCGGACATCCTGGAGGTTCATCTACATAATTACACCTTAAAATTATTGCCATCAAAAGGTAATTAATTAACCTGGGCTTCTTATGATTAAAAGTTGTTACTACACACAAGCCTATATCATAATAATAATAATAATAATAATAAAAATAATAATAATAAAAATAAAAATAAAAATAAAAATAATAATAATAATAATAATAATAATAATAATAATAATAATAATAATAATAATAATAATGCCATTGGTATTCCCCGCTTCAGCAATAACACCGACACACCTCACTGACACTTGACACGGATTCTGAGATTTGCTCCGGAGACGAAACTCACAAGAAAGTACAGACTGACGAAATTATAAAACGTATTGCTACATCCACTCTATACCTATCCATATATATATCCATCCGCTACCTTGAACCTATCCATACCTATTCCCTACCACTACTCTGAACCTATCCATTCCCTTTCGCTAACTCGCTCTGCCCAACAGCTAACACATACAGAAGAAGATTAAACGAACCATTTAATCCTGGTTATAGCTGTAGTCTGGAGTCACTATATTGAGAGAGAGAGAGAGAGGATACAAGTACTAAGGGTGTAACCGTTTGTACGTAAGTCTATTCACAGAGGCTATAAAGATATTACGTGAGTCGTATAATCGTCCAGACGCTCATGCCGACAGCTACGACTCCAGGACATGCGAGGGCCCCTGCTCCCTCCGCCACCGTCAGGACCAAAGCGGCTCTTAAATAACAACCTACCCCATCACCAGACTCATTCAACCTACCTAACAGCCTCGAATCATCGCACAGACGGACATTTAACAAACTCATCCTCCCCCTGCCATCCCCTCCCCCTTCGTTAAAACCGAACCAATAGCCACAAATATCAGTAACTGCTTCAAATCAACAATTATGAGGGGGTTGAAATCGTTCACTGGAGTTGCGTCATGTTCTCAGGTTACAGTCCACCGAGACCTGGATGACGATGAATAAGTTAGTGGCTGTGTTTTAGTTACAGGTGTATTGATATTTGGATTAAGATGCAACTATTATGTATGGGAATATTTATTGTTAACATCTACCCCAAGTCACCAGCCTGATGTTAAGAAAAAAGATTTATATTCACGTCTTTCTACAGGCACTACCAATACCACAACTAATACACAAACGGGCTGATCATCTTTATCAAAACAACATATCGTGATGCAGCTACCGTGTGGAGATCACTGTAACTCGTGGTCTTATAACTGAATAAATGATCAAGCTTGAATCTGTAGCTGACTCATACAGTAAACTATAGTGTGTTTTTGTAGCTGACTCATACCGGAAGCTATAGTGTGTTTGTAGCTGACTCATACCGTAAACTATAGTGAGTTTGTAGCTGACTCATACCGTAAACTATAGTGAGTTTGTAGCTGACTCATACCGTAAACTATAGTGTGTTTGTAGCTGACTCATACCATAAACTATAGTGTGTTTGTAGCTGACTCATACCATAAACTATAGTGTGTTTGTAGCTGACTCATACCATAAACTATAGTGAGTTTGTAGCTGACTCATACCGTAAACTATAGTGTGTTTATTTCCAGCTTCGGTCTCTTCCTGGTATTACCTCTTATTCCACCTATAAGATGTGTCGGGGCCGCCACTACCACCCGAGGGTCACAACTCACGCACGTCATTTCCTTTCCTACAGTGTCACTGCAAGCTTACCTTTCACATACAAGCTTACCACTTTCCCCGCCAAGTCCCTCACCCCCTCCCTCTCCTCCCCCTGCCACTTGTTGGGGAAACCATGTACTCAATCTCTATCCTTTCATTTCCTCCTCGTCTCGATCCTCACCTTCCCAAACTCACTTCCTCTCCCCCTTTCTTCTCGTTACACACACACACAGGGATCCAATTTAGCTCAATGAATGAACAAAACATGTCTTGGTGCTTCTCATATGCATACAACACACTAAATATTCGAACTCGATTCACAGGGATGCCAAACACGAACGAATAAACACGAGAAGGTAAATTATAATAAGTTTTCTTAATAACAAGTACATGAAGACACTGAACTGAACATCTGGCGAATCTAATAAAAGTTTAATAAGAATGCTTTAATATTTCCTAAAAGTTAGATAAGACTGTTCTCAGAAACTCGTCATCCTGGACTACGGGTGACAGCAGAGAGTGAGAGAAGGGAACGGAAATCATAAATAATTTCACTAAAAAAAAGAAACAAAGAAAGAAGGAAATAAACAAATAGGGAGAATTAACATAAACTCATTAACAAGAATAAAAAAAAATGTCAACGTGTTCCCACTTTCATCATAACATAAATTAGGAAATGGTTATAATGAAGGTGTCTGCTTATATTTGGTAACTTTCTACGTGACGTCACTTCCGCTGCCGCCGCCCGGAAAAGTGTGCCCTGATAAGATCCTCGAACCTCCCAACTGCTACTTATAACTGGTCGTGTACCCTATGAAGGCCACCTCAAGCTCTGGTGATACTCCCCAATAATTCTTTTCGTTCCCCTAATTCACCCCCAGAAAATCTTAAGATCACCTGATAATTAAATACTAACGTTGACCAAACTTCGCTTATCCTCACCTAATCTAAGTTACCCTAACCTAACTAAATTTGCAATGTTAGTAAATAATTAACCTACAAATTGGTTCACAGTTAGACAGGGAGTAAGATAAGGCTGTGTTCTATCTCCATCATTGTGTTATATATATTCAGAATTCTTAATGAGAGAAGTTATAAGTGATAATGAAGGATTAAAGTTAGTGGTAAAGTAATATCAAATGACCGTTGTGCAGATGACACCGCTCTTATCACGGACAGCGAAGAGGCATTACAAAAACTGGTTAACAGATTAGTGGAAAAAGGTGAAGAATATGGGTTAAGAGTTAATGATGTAAAAACGACTGTAATGGTTGTTTCTAATTTGGAAATGAATACTAGCGTAAAACAGGGAGTTTAGACGAGGAATTTTGTTGGTATTTGGGAAGTAACATTAGCTGTGATGGCAGATGTACGGAAGAAATACAAACAAAAATAAGGCAAGGAAAGCAGCATTTAATAATCTAAAAGGCCTAATTAAAGGAGACTAACTTAAAATTGAGAAAATACCTGCTGAAAGGCTTTATATAGCAAGGCCATGTATGGATCAGAAGACACCCAGAAAGAGGTTGGAGGCCTTTGAAATGTGGCGTAATAGGCGAATGTTACGAATATGTTATGTGGGAGTTAATATAACTTGTTGACCAAGAGACGTTGACTGTTATGTTGTTGTTGTGATGGAGGTGCAACTGTAAGTGGTTTCAGCTTCAGCAAAGTGCAGCGTACAGATTTCCATCACTGGCACTGATAAGTCCAGTCCTTGCAGCTATTCTGGCCAGGTGGCCCATGGCTATGGCCAACCCTGGCCAGCTGTAGGCCAGGTGAGATGATCAGCCGAGCTGCTGGTGACTGTAACTACATGTAACTGCTTCCGGTTACTCACTGATAGAGGTGAGCTTCACAGTAACATTCATAAATGTTCATGGGTTAAGTTTACAAACCCAAATGGTCGTTTCTCCCTGTATTTATAAACATAGATGTATCATGTATGCACAATTAACTAGGATATCACCATAATTAACCCCATGAGCTGTGAGCGTTAATAATGGATGGAGCTTATCGATAATAGCTTTACGTCCATCAGGTATGAGAGGTGAGCGGAGACTCCCAGTATACTGGCCAGGAGCCGGTTATTTAATCACTGAGTCTAGTGTCTAGAGACGCAACTTCCCGTAGAGCCAACCTATCACATGATCAATGCATGACAGCTCACTGCTCATGGAAAATTACGGTGGGTGATGTAATTATATAAACCACATTTATAAGTACTACTGTCTGTTAGGGGATAATACATACAGACTCAGCAACACACCCAGGAGGGGGGAGCAGTGCCCTAAGAGATGTAACCTTATGTTTCGTGAGAGTGTGCGGTCAGACTTCATACAGAGAGGTCGTGCCACACTGACCCTGAGATCTTCAATATCAGTTGTGAGACTTGTGGACTCTGACGAATTAACCCTTAGAAGTTTCTAAGTGGATTGACCAAGGAGACAAGCCTAAGTGTATTAATAGAGAAGCCTTTCACAATAACTAGCCATCTCCTTTGATATAAATGTAGTTTATTTTGTAAATAAATTTAATAAATGTAATTTGATATTTACATAATCCTGTGATAACTTTACACTACTTGAGAAAATAATACCAAGTGACTTTATACAAAGTGAATATAAAAACTAATTATTTCTCCATACTCACCAGCATAGTTGGTGAAGGGTGGTGGCAGCGTATCAATCAATGATTGATAATTAAGAGGATATAACATCCCGATTGGATTGTTGTGAGATTAACTAGAGGTAAACAAAGAAATAATATAAACCCAACAGTTACACGGAGAGAAAAACAAAGGAATAAGTACTAAGATTAGCAGGAGCTTCAAAAAAATACTTGACATGTACAGAAAAAGAAAAAATGAAATACTGTAGTCTGGTCATATAATTAGGGATGGGGGAGATAATAACAGAAATATTAATGGGTAAAGTTGAGCGTAGGAGGGCCACAGGAAGGCAGTGACTGGGATGGGTGAATGAAATTAAAAACTGGGTCTCCAGAGATACAAAACCTTGGAGGTAATGGTAAAAACAGCCCGAGAACGTTTAATGTAGAGGACTGTGGACACCAACCTAATCGAAATACACCTGCCCCCACTCCAGGTAAAGGCATTACGGTGTCTTAGTCATCAGGTAGAGGAAACATTGCACCTCTATAATTTGAATTCACTTTAGAACAGAAGGTTAACAAGAAAAGCTCACTATCACCTACGTTAGCCGACAGTAGGAGGCAAGATGTTCCTCCTTCACTTAAGAGACAAATGAACACTACAATTTGGTCCCTTAATAGACGTCTGGTGAATAATAACGCGTTCACAAGAACCCGGCAGAGGCGGTATGTTGCTGCTCCCTCCATGGTCGGGTCCAAGAACGATAAGAAGGGGAGGGGAGAGGGTAAGGAGGACTGAAGGAGGAGGAAGGGGAAAGGAGGACGGGAGAAGAATATAAAGAGGAGTAAAGGTGTCAGGAGAGCAAAGAGTAAGAGAAGGGGGGGGGGCAGAGAGGAGGGGTGGAGGAGAATGGGGGAGGGAAAAAAGATAAATGAAGAGAAGAGGAAGAAAAAAGGGAAAAGGTGGAAAAAGAAGAGAAATTAGAAAAAAACGGGAGAGAAGAAAAGAGGAGAGAAAGAACAAGAAGATGAGATTTCAACAGAGAGATGAACACCACCACCTCACTCTTAAGACCCCATTCATAACACAACTTAAATACAAGGTCTCGGGAGATGACGTACACCATCAAACAAAAGCAGTAATGAGGACACGACACTTTCTTCTTTTTTGTACACAACCTTCAAACACTTTTCCTCTCCTTTGAACAGTGTAATACTCACGTCATGTCGCTCCAGTGTCTGCCAGCATCATTCACTCACTCACCTGGGGGAGGAAGAGAGATTTATGTCAACAAAGAGTCCATACATAATAGTTCATGATATATATATATGCAAGGTTAAATTCACAATTAACAAAGATAATCATGAGTTTATTTACACTGGTGGCTAAATACCCTAACGCCACCTACGGAAGGTTTGGGTTTGGTTAGGTTAGGTTAACGTTTGGGTGTTTAATTGTCCGGTATAATAAGCTGAGGTGACTAATATTCATGGAGATGCGTTGAAATACAGACGAATTATAAAAGCAAGAATGTTACCCTCTTACCTGGTAAAGACAAGAGCCTCCATATTCAGCTTAATAGTTCACGTGTGGAGGTAAGATAACATCACTGCACACACAACACAACGCGAAGGCAAACACCAAGCATAGAAAACGGACAACACCCAAGATGAGTGACGCGAGTTTGGACCACCGCTGACTGATGAAAGGGTAAAAGCAGTATGGTAACGTAAAAATGCCCTAGAAATTAGAACGACCCTGTAACAAAAACAGTGTAAAATAGTATCACAATTTCATCAGGTCGGATTAGACAACGGGGAAAAGGTCAGGATTTACACCACCTTCTCATAACAGTTACAACTTGTCCAGAACCACACAGACCCGCCCTCGAACCCCTTCCAGAACTGCGTCTATAATACATAATAATAATATAAATAATGGAAGCCCCTCGAAATCGAGGATCGCCGGCCCAAGGGCCTCCTAGGCGTGAATTTGTTAAGGTGTAGAAGCTGTCGCCAACACAACAACCACACCCCAAGTTAACGAGCTGCACGACCCAGTGTCAAGAAATAGTCCGAGAAGACCGGACAGCTCGCCAACTGCACTGGCTAACCATTACCCCGGAATACGATCCGCAAATGGATTAACATCCAGGTTCCCAATTACTGCTGGGTAGACAGAGGCAAATGGCGTAAAGAAACTTGCCCATAGTTTCACCCTGCCCGAGGGTCGAACTCGGGTACGCTCGCTTGCGAGGCGAGGATGCTGACCATTACACCACGTCTATACACTCGCCGCCCCCGCCCCACACACACCCACCCACCCATGCACCTCCTCAACCCGCCCGTGTACTACCATCCTTCAACAATGACCCACATCTCCCTCTTTTATTCGATTTCCTCTCACTGCGGAATGTGACATTAAGACTGGAGGAGAATGTAAGTAAGAGACTTTTACTCCCCTCAAGGGAGAGAACACACACCTGAACACAGCAAGAGAGGGAAGGAAGGCAGCGACGAGACAAATGGTAAGCGAGGCGAGGGACAATGGCAGGCACGGCGGCGACACGATAAAGGCAGCCACCTGCGTGTCAGCGAAGCTGGCAGGGACACAATTTCTGGGCGTCCTCCCCCCTCCTGACACTACCTCTCTAATGCCCCTTAATTTTATCACAATGATTAATCGCATTTTCGAAAACTCCTGTCTTGAATGACAGTAGATTTTATTGTATTGGCACTGACTCCTAATGTGTGGCACTATATGTTGTCGAAACTAGCGGCCCTATATAGTGAGATGGTTGTAACACTGCAAGAGTGCCTCTGTCTAGGAAGGAGTATTATAATAACAGAAGCGTCAGATATTGCACATAACCCAAACGAACAATACCTCTGAGTGTGAGACAATACAGTCAATATGGGGGAGAGGAACTAAAGACTTCTAAGGAGATACTGCTGAAGGTATCATTGTCTGGCCCCCAGGGCCTCAGCACCTGACGCAAAACAATAACACCAGAGTTATATGAGCACACCCACAATCCCTGTAGCAATTCACTAATTCTCAGCCTATGATCACACCTCCGCCTCCTCCCTCGCAACACATACACTGTCTCACCGAAGACCATCCTTATTCACTAACCGCATACAGTGTTGTCTAGGAGTTATAAACACTGAACCCCGCCAAATTCCTTGCGGTTTCCCCTGGTTGAGTTTCCCACTAAACTTACCACTAAAACAAATCCCCCCCTCCACCCGGCCACAACTGTTGCCATCCCTCACCCTTCAACGTCTACATCCACGGTGTTCTACAACTGGCAGGGAAGCCCTATCTATCAACTCTCTAACACACACCGTCCTCTCCCTCTACACCCCCCCAACTCCTCGAAGAAAGAGCCTCGGTGGGCAGCCCCCGGGTGACGGATGGTAACGACAGGACGGCTGGGAGGGGGCCGCAGGGAGTCCACCAGACAGACGAGCACGCCGCTCTCGTTTGTCGGGTTTCCAGGCGGCGGAGGGACGACAAGAGCAGGCCTGGATCACTGGCTCCTCCACACAGATACATCGATAAATGAAAGACAAAAATCTCTCAATTCTGACTTAAGAATGACAGGCATCAGATTTCACCAGAAGCTGAACCAGACACCAACTACAATTCAGCCACATCTCCACTCAACCCAGTACAGCCGCCTCGCCACACAGTTCACCAGCACACACAAAACCGCAGCCAATTGTGAGGTCTTTTTGTCTCACACGGCCCATCCCACAAAGCCTTCGTCGCCATTATGATACAGACCAGAGAGAGAGAGAGAGAGAGAGAGAGAGAGAGAGAGAGAGAGAGACCCGGTATCCTTTCATCACCATCTTGTCCTCTATCCCTCACTTACCCTCATTACTGTCACTATCACTGCCATCACTACCATCACTACCATCACTACCCTCAGGTAATACTGACCTCCTGCCCTGCGTGGACTACTGTTGACCAGCTCGTAATGTAAATGTTAGCAACGTAATGAAACGATGGTATGTTCATTTATTACACTTTAATATTTTTGAGGAATAATTAAATAGTACGATATGTATACAGTATCCTTGGTCCATGTGAAATATTGTAAACAAAATATTATGTATGGATAAAAAGTCATTAATAATATAAATATCTTAAAAAAAAATAACAGGTCTTGTTATATAAAAATGCAGCACTTTTACAGTATTTCAGGAAGGGATTCAAGGATTCGTTGGCGAGTTCAGGACTTCGTTGGCGGGTTCGGGACTTCATTGGCGGGTTCGGGACTTCGTTGGCGGGTTCGGAGTTTCGCTGGCAGGATCTCGACCTGACTATGGTCACTTAAGCCTCCAGCATCGGGCACGCATGATACCATCTACATTCTACAGGGCTGTCGTTTTTTTATGCCCGGCAGAGCACCCAACCCAACGAGATAAGAGGTTAGGTACAGCTTGGAGCACACACCTCACTTTCTACACAACTTTCTTACTCTTTCTTCCACTGGTCAGTACTTCCAAACGAATCACGGGAAGATTAGACAACCTAGATTATTTCACCAAAAGATTAACCACCGTAACGCTAATCTAACCGAACTAAACCTCACCAAAACCATCCCAGGTAGGTAGCGTTAGGGTATTTAATCACAGAGTGAAATCAACTGGGGGGGAACCTTCACGTGATCTTACAAGACGTAATTTAAGATTAGTTTTAAAGTGCTTTTTCTGCCCCAAGGTGACACAAGAGCTGGTAAATTTTATATCAAACTCGTACGGTCATGTCCTAAGTCCGTGTCTCGTACTTAACTAGCTATGATAATATACTTATTTTGTTTTCAACGTGACTCCTGTTTTAAAGTGTACTGAAGCCCAAGGAACAGCAGGATGGGGGGGCGTGCCAGGGAGGTACCCTTCACTCACCGTATTTTAGTGTTGTCCCCACCTAGACCAACCACAAATGCCGAAGACCAATCTCACATGAAGAAAACAAAGATGACTGGTGCAGACCCTTCAAGCCATACGGGAGAAGGTGGGGGGGAGGTAGCAGCAGCGAGGGACTGGCATTAATGGTGCCATGATCACCAACGTTAATGGATTTTGGTCCAGCCATGAGTTCTTACCATCCTTGAGATAAATGTACAGTATATATCAGGTACCAACAGGAGAGCTCAGGTTCTCAACTGGCTCAGCCATGTTAATATTGTTATTATTATCCACTCTGTATCTGTGTTTTTCTGGCTATATAAACTGCTTCAATTCAATTCAATCACCATACGACGAGAGAGAGAGAGAGAGAGAGATATATATATATATATATATATATATATATATATATATATATATATATATATATATATATATATATATATATATATATATATATATATATATATATATATATATTCACAGTATCGTGTAGTCGGGTGTTCCTAAAAAGTGCAAGTTTTTGTATGCTTGGGAGGTGTGTGTGTCAAGTACTGTGTGTGTGTGTGTGTAAGTAGCCAGGAGGAAATTTTCAAGTAAGGTGGTGTGTAAGTGAAAGGTGTTTTATGTAGTGTGGTGTGTAAGTGAAAGGTGTTTTATGTAGTGTGGTGTATAGTGGTGCCCTCCCATGACCTGGATAATGATGGGGCCAACACAACGCCACAATAATCCAAGCATATAAACTGCACTATTAACATGTGACGCCCAAAACTACCATTACGCCCGTGACGCTAACAGAGCAACGGCGAAACGGCCACATCGTCACCACCACAATACAACCTTAAAATTATACACATATGAACATGAGTGAAAGTTATACACCATTCTACACGTCATACACCACACCATCAACCTCTCCCCCCCCCCACGTCATACACCACCACACCACCACCACCACCATATCCAACTGTGTGGAATTTCAAACACGCCATTCACTTACCGCACTCAATTAACAAAGCCATATATCAAAAATATTATAAATGCATTACAAAACAATAATGTGTAATTACGCTGAGGCAACAAATCAAACGGTTCCCATAACTCATTTCCGCGTCCAAACTTGATACGAGTAATTTGATTCGGCGAGGGAGAGGCGAGCCGCTCCATGCTAACTTTATTGTATTGGGAAAATGGTGATTATACCGGCGCTAATTACCCCCCTCCCCACCCCCACACCAGAGTTTGTTACGCCCACCCCGCCACCTACCCTCACCATCCCCGCCACCTACCCTCACCACCTTCGCCACCCACTACCTACACCCACCCCTGCAACTACAGTACACCTACCACCAGCACCTACACCCGCCACCTACACCCACCTTCGCCAGACTAATAAACTAAACTACCATTATTTTCCACTCGGCTAATACACCTTTCTAATTTATACTTCCATTATACTCCTCTATGCAAGGCGTCATTAATTCTCGTTTCAGTACACCATCATTACACCTTATTAGAATCACACACACACACACACACACACACACACACACACACACACACACACACACACACACACACACACACACACACACATTTACTCATCTATGTTTATGTAAGGTATTCAAAGGTGTCCAGTTTTCAAATAGAGTTGGAAGACACAAGAGGTATGCAAGAGGGGCTGATGGCCGGGGCGGGGTAGAGGAAAGAACTACGCCAACGATGTTTGAAAAGTTAGGGAGAGGGAGGAGAGTTGTCGGCGACATAAGGACTGACAGGCGTCGAAATCGTCTGTCACCAGCCTACAATTTATCAAAACTGCCAAAACAACGCATCACAACACATGATGCCGAAACTTGTATTTTAAATTTGAAGCAAATGAATTGTGTACTGTATTGTCAAAATATTGTTAACAAACGCCAATTTGAGTTAATATACTGCAATGTGCCGTATGACCAAACACCACTAAAACGTTGCCATGATATCGTTCTGAAGTGAAAACCCGGTAAAAAAAACTACACAATTATATACCAAAACAACGTCACAAGCGAACTATCATCGCCCATGAAAATTTGGGTAAAAGTTCTTGAGACAACATTGACGACATGTAGTAAAGTGCGTACACCAGCGGGTATCCCAACGACATTGGAGTACCTCGTGAACTCACTCACAATGGGAGGCTGTACGGGGCGATGACGCTCTAGTACACGATATTTCTTACTAAACGTCTTAATAACTCTCTTAAGAGGGAGGGTGTAGCCGCCTGGTCACGACCTCCCAACGTGATGGTCAGAATTAACAGGTTACAGCTTCCCGCTCCCTGACCCAACTATTACGTAACGGCAATTGGCTTTCCATCTCTTGTCTGTGACTCTTATTTTATCACCCAAATACTTTCTCTCGTGTCCTGAAAATCAAACAAACAAATAAACATAAATTTCGTGTTAAGAGACAGTTCAGGGAGGACCTACAGTCTGATAAAGGGCGGGCGGCAGCAGGGTGGGCGGGTGACAGGTACTGATGGCGGCCACATTATCCCCGACCCGGCCAGTAATTACCACTCGGGCCACCTATCTCGCCACCCCGTAACTCTACAAATAACCCGGTGAACATTTCATTACTTCCAGACTCGTCTAGAGATGCTGGGCGGCACACTACATACTCCGACGCAGTCACTTTTAACAACGACCACCACCAAATACGACCTACTGTAGTTGACGAGTAACCCACAACCACTACCATAGACGACCTGGTTAATAATAACCCACGACCTGAAGTCCTTACAGCTAACGGATAATTTCACTTGGTTCACTGCTGATAATTACCCTCACACACCTACCATCCTACCAGGCCTAGTACAGCCATCGAATCACCTGAAGCTCAGACAGCCAAGCTTATTTCACTTGAAGATTAATCACCCTAAAGTTACCTGGGGGGTAGGTTAGGTTCGGTTAGCGATAAGGTGGTTAATCTGAAGATGAAAACAGCTAGGGTGTCTAAAATTCATGTGATCCTAACCAAGGTGTTTCCTCATCACTGCTAGTCTAGTTCTGCTACTACAACTAGCCTAACGTTTGTGCTATTCTTAACACTCCTATTCCAGTATTTGTTTTTGCCACACAAATTATATAAAAAAAGTTGCCTGCGTGAGAACCGATTTGTTGGCTCACAGGTCAAGAGAGATGAAAAGGGTGGTGAGGTCCATGGTCCTGTTGAACGTTATATTATTGATAAGTTTGAGGTGAAATGCCCGCTGGGGATCACCCCTCCCTGTGGCCTCGTGTCTTAATGTGACACTTAACAGCCATTTAATATAAGCTGACTGTGTTATCCCAAAATGTTTTTCCTTAAATATTTGAACTACCATTACAGTTTAAAAATGTTTCAACGTTTAGTCAACTCTTCTCTTTTCATCAGCGATAGACAAAAGTTCTCTGATATAAATTATGGAAACTTTTATGCAAAGGAAGAGAAGTGAAGCGGTGAATAAGTCGAAGCTTCATCATACTTGCAACGCTGGAGTCTCGGCAAGGTAAAGTACACATTATGCAACTCAGACGAGGTACTCGAGAGAAAGGACCTAGTATTTCGCGCAACTCTTCACCTTCAAGGCTTTCGAGAAAAAAAAAGTGTAAATATTGACCCGCTGACCGTGTCGTTCCAATGTTGGGTAACCCAGGTCAGGTTCCACCCCGCCCTCAGCCTCTCAGTGACCGCCCCGGGCTGGCAGAGGAGACGAGGTGGTACGAGGAGAGAACTATTATAAGTTGTGGAACTCGGGTCATGAGTGGCTTGTTGCACGACCGTGAGACTCGCCTGTTGCAACACCCCTAGGAGGACTGTAAACAAACACAAACTATCTTCATTAAAGTGTGTTAATGTCACATCTTGCTACTTCAAAAAACGTGAAAGTAATCTTATAAGAAGGTCCACACACACTGATCACAGCACATGACAGCCACGCCACATCAAATAGATATACTGAAGGAGGCGCTAAGTCTCCCATTCATGAACTCCTGCGATTAATGTCATAAAAGCTGGGTTCATCACTCCCAGAATCCACTCAGCCTTTCAAGTGATTCCAAGTAACGAAGAAAATACTACAGCACGTTCATCATGATTGAAGGAGCCCCTCTCAGAGCCCCCCTCCCCCGCAGCTGGTGCCATACCACACCGGCAATTACTGCGTTATGGGAGAGGCGTATGGCCATACCCACGAAACTTGACTTTCACCCGTGGATCTCCAGAGGCCACTTGTAAGTCTCGTGAACACATTACAGGAACGCACACACATGTAGAAAGAACCTCTCCCCCTCCTTGTTATTATATATCATATTTCTACCACATATGTAGGTTACTTGTATATTGTTTGTGAACCAAGAGACTCATTCCCCAATTATGCAACTTTCATCATATCTGTTGACTGTATATTTTCAGCCAACTGCCCATTATGTTCTTTCTATAAAACGTTAATTATTATTATTTTTATTATTATTAGGCACGTACATTCAAATATCTGAATTTGTTAATTATATTTGCAGCTTCACGTGGCCATACAAAGATAGAACAAAGAATGCGTTCTGTAGGGATAACTGAGATAAAGTCAACGTCTGAGAGAGTGGACACATGCACCACGCCACGCAACCCCCAACGTCCTCACCTTCCCAGGTCTAAAATATTCACACCTTAACAAGTTAGAGCGTTTACACGAGCATAACCTAACCCAACCCAAGCTAACATAGTCAAACTCTAGCGTAACTCTTGTTGTAACCAAGACTACTCCTTAGTCATAATGGAGCCTAACCTTGCCTATCCTATCAGTTCAGCTCACTCAACCTAACCAAACCCGTTGCTTTAGCATGAAATTTCTGGTGTGGTTCCGGATATTACTGTGGCCCGATTTTCAACAGCAACAACAAACTCCTTTTGGAGGGGGAGGGGTAGGGGGGGGAAGGGAGGGGGGGGAGGTCAAACTCACTCACTTCAAACATCCAAGCGTAAACTCTTAAAACTCTCAAAATTAATTAACCGCGAGCCTCCCATACTAACCCCCCCCCTCCCTCTCTCTTTCCTCCCATCTTCCCTTCACCTCACTCAACTTCCCTCCTCCTTCTTCCTCTCCTCCCTTCCCTTCCTCATCTCTTTTCCACTCCTCCTTCCCCGTCAGGCGGAAGGGTCAGACTTCTTCCTGGGTCAGATCAAAAGGGCAGGAAGGTAGAATTAAGAGGAGGAGAAGACAAATGGTGACAGGCGATGAGGAGGAGGAGGTAGGTGGTGACAGGAGGAGACAGATGAGACAGGTGGTAACAGGAGGCAAGAGGAGGAGACAGGAGGAAGAGGAGGAGACAGGAGGAGGAGGAGGAGGAGACACGTTGTGAGCAGGAACTTTTGAGTGAGTAATGACGCCAGCGAGTGTACGACAGGAGTGAGAGGCGAGACAAAAAGATAATAACGGAAGAGTGAGTGTGTGTGTGTGTGTGTGTGTGTGTGTGTGTGTGTGTGTGACAGGTAAGACAAGAAGATATAAGACATCGTCTGTGTGAGTCGTGACAACGTGTGTGCGTGACAGTCGCGACAGAAAGATATCACAGAAGATAGCTTTTAGTATTAGCACTGACGCGGCAGACAAGTCGGGTGCGAGGGACTGTGGAAAGTGAAAGGGTCGGAGGGCGTTTCCGAGATGAGTCGAATATGCAATACACTTGAATGGCAGATGACTTAACACAGGGTGAGAGAGAGTAAGAGTGGGTGAGAATGAGAGAGAGGGGTGAAGGTGAGAGGGAAAAGGAGATGCAGAGCAGAAGAAGGAAAGTGAGAATGGGAGAGGTTGAATGGTAAAGTGAGAGAAGAGGGAAGATGAGTGGGAGTGAGGCAGAGTGAGAGTGGGAATGAGAGACAGTGAGAGGGAAGATAGCGTGCAGGCCCCGGGTGGTAATTGGGTAGTCGAGGGCTAGGACGAGTAACTCTTCCACTACGTCACGACACTCACTCCTCTTGCTGCTTCTGGCGTGTTACTGGCTTGTTTTACTGCTACTTAACTGTTGCTGTTTTGTTACTGTTACTGGCTCGTTGCTGTTACTGGACTGTTGTTCTCTTGTTCCTGTTACTGTTACTAGCCTGTTCCTGCCTTGCTACTATTATCATTTCCTGCCCCTTGTCTTGCTGCTGTGACTGGTCTGTTGCAGTCTTGTTGTATTAACGTCCATGTATCGTCTCAACTTTTCCCTTCCTGACTTACTGTACCATAATACTGTACTACAAGGCCGTAAATAAACACCCGAGCGCCTCTTACCTACAGGAAAACAGGTGCACACTAAAGCCCTGCCCACAGAGTTCGGAATCCTTTTGACAACGTCCCTAGGAATCCTCTTTAAAAGTACAGGTCAAAATTACACTGGTGGACAGGAGTGCCATAAGAACCAGTGACTCATACAGGTGCTTGGGAAACCTCGCTCTCCCCCTGAAGGTGTCCACGACGAAGGCCATCCAGGAAGTTCCACCATTGTCTATCTGTCCATGCCTGGCATTTTAACCCTTTACATAATACTGATCTTCACAATCACCAAGAATACATTAAGATCAATGATGAATTCAAATCATAAAACTCTTCTATTATTATTATTATTATTTTTAATAGCTGAAGAAAACAAATGTTAAAATATGTTGCTACGACATCAAGACAAATTTGCCCCTGAACAATCGGTAGTTTTAGGCGGTTATTTAATTCTGAGAGAACCTATTTAACATCGAGAACATACAAGACAGAAGTGGTGTGTGTGTGTCCCCAGAGATAGCGGAAGCAGTGTCACCTTTACCCTGTTATAAGGCGCTGCGGTTCACCCTAATAGGGAGTTACGGGACCCCCCCCCCCCTCGCTACCTCGTCTTCATTATTTACCCGGACGCCACCAGGAGTCAGCCACCTGCACTGCCCCGGGCCACAGTAGGTGAGGACCTGACAGGACCACCACCAAGCCCACAACTCGGTGTACAATTGTGGCCAAAATATACCAATGACACTAAATAATATCTAGCCCCGTTGAGAACCTGTGAGGCCAACTATTTACCAGTGCAATAAACCGCGAATGTTATATCAAATATCACTCTATACTGTAGTTTCGTATCTGTGACAAGTAGCTTTTCCAGGAATTATACTGCCAGAGTTTCCACATAAGGTTCTGAAGGCCGACGAAGGAGAGCAATAACATCGAACCACACTAAATATCCAAACAGTGGTACCTCGGGTAATACGGTCCTCTAAATACATTGACTTTCGTAGTATAATACAATTTCTAAGAAGGTCACCAATGAGAAAAAATGCAAGAAGGAAAAGAGAGTTACAGAGAAAATATGTAATCAGGTCATCCATTACGGGAATACAACAGAATCAGCCCGTCCCTCCCTCCCCCACTGAAACAAAGTATTACAGTTCATCCATTGTTTAAAATTCCTGACGGCGTCCCTAAGTGGTATATCTAATCAGCCTTCAATGTGGAGACATATCAACCTACACACTAATGAACAGATAGAACATAATTAGTGCTTCTATTATGCGTAGTTAAGAGTGGATACCTACACGCACACACGCACGCACGCACACACACACACACACACACACACACACACACACACACACACACACACACACACACACACACACACACACACACACACACACCTTCCTCTATCCATTAATTCACCGCCGCAGACTGATGAATTACATTAACATGAATGAGTGAATATTCACATACGATTAATTTCTAAATGTTCATCAATATTCAACAAGGTGAGTGCGAGTGAGATACACACACACACACACACACACACACACTCCCACAATGGCGCCCACGTACACATACTCGACTTTTTATAAACATGGTGACAGACACGAGAACGATAAAGGTGAGAAAGATACCCATACTAGACCTTACCTGGCTGTGGCACTCTCGACACACACACACACACCAGGTGGAACAGCTGGCTCACTGACAACAATCACCCATGACCACTGTAAGTAGAATCCAGAGCTGTGGTGGCCGTGGAACTTCCCCGCCTAGCGACACCAATCTGGCCAGGACAGGTGGCGGTGTTGTTGTTGGGAGTGAAGGTGGTGGTGACTGTGGAGGTTGGTGGTGGAGATTGACGGTGACTGTGGAGGTTGGTGGTGGAGATTGACGGTGACTGTGGAGGTTGGTGGTGGAGATTGACGGTGAAGGTGGAGGATGGTGGTGGTTATGAAGGTGAAGGTGGTGAGGGCCGAAGGAACGCCCACACAATGCTCCATCACACAGAGTAAGGAACCACTATACTTCCTAATGAATGTGATCCACGCTCATTGATACAGCAGCAGGGAACAGAATCAAGATCTTCCACTTGATAACATAATGAGAGATACCATCAGCCTGGAGTATAATGTGGCCCACTGCTCCATGACACTCACACAAACAAGTAAATTATTCAGTATGTGACTGTTTTAAAGTAAGACATTTATTACTGCCTTATGATTCTGCCAAGTGGTGGTATTTTAATTTGGCTGAAGTGAAAATCAGACAAAGAATTAACACACTCAACATGGACCCACGCCAAGAAGCTGAAGGTATGACTATATTTCGTGTTAGTGGTACAAGATACTGACATGGAGAAGTGGCGGGAGATAGAGGGAGATCAGATAACAGGAGTAATAACTGCAGTGGATAATAAACGACATAGAGAGATAATGGTTAGACATGACAAGAAATAGACGAGGAGAGGATGAAGGACGCTGTGAGAACAATGAAGATGAAATAAATGACTAAATACCAATAACTCTAATTTTTTAATCATCTCTGACAAATAATACAATGGGTGACGCCAAAACCGAAAGAACTGACCACCTTGAGACCTGACTGTTACTTGGGTCTACGTAACAATAATATTTAAAATACCGGTAACAATTTTGACGGCCCATAAACACCACCACCTTGATGGCCTAAGAGTCGGACACATGATGGCGCCCAGACACGGAGTTAAAACAAGTCCTGCACACTTTGGAGGCGAATAGTGGTAATACTGAAATATGAATTGAGAGGGAAGGCTTTGTGGTTCACTCTCGAAAAACACATGCACTCACACCAGGCCAAGGCTCCTGGGAGGTGGGTGGGTGGTGCCCGGCCAGCTTTAACCGCCCACTCCGTGTAGTTCTGGACCAAGGCCGTCAACACACTGCCACACCTTGCCAGCCACCCTGCTGTAATTTAGCACTTACTTACCTCACACCACAAACTCGTACTTGTGTGACCTTATCTGCAATCAAAGTTGATTGTGTACAATGTGAATAAACATTTGTTTTCTTGAAATTACCATGAGGTCTGTCCCCTTCTTTGGGAATTAGATAATAACTCTAAACAGTCAGGAGAGACTAATGTTAACACTGAAGGTACTTTGGGCAGTCTAATTCTTCAATGAATTTTTCACTTTGTTGTTTTTTCCACAGTATGAAATTGTTTCGCATGAAGGCGCAACACATCTTAAAAAGTATTTTATAAATTCATATACAAACTACTATAAGTAGTATGCTATAATCGAGTCTTCAGACGCTGCCGGCATGTGATCAACGTGTTAGCCAAGACTCATCAATAAGCCAGTCATAAAAGTAAATATAAATGTTTTACATACAATTGTCTTCAGTTTACCTGAGAGGGTTCTCACGCACTAACTGGCTTGTGGTCACCCGAGGTAGCTACCATCATCCGATACGCTAACTCAAGTAACTTATCTCTTTATACTTCGCTTCCTCGTCACTTCTCTGCCATCAATATTTTATTATTATTACAGTATTCCCTTTTAAACGAACGAATTGGGTCTTCTCTCCGTTCAACTTCACAATACATTAAGTTGGCCAATTAAAAAATCAGTTAGTTTCCGCAGATCTTTAGTACTTCCGTCACACGCGGCCTCATGTAGGAAAACCGTTCATGATTTATTCCCGGAACTCCGCCAGTGTAGTGTTCCTCCCATCTCCACTCCACTGGTGGTGGATACAAACGCTAATTATATTCGATTTTTTTTTTTCTATAAAGTTTCAACTGTTTAATTACTTTCCTTTATTTGAATAATTTACATACAATTAACGTAACTAGTTACTCATATTATCAAGCAGTAATCGTATACAATGGGTGGCAAGGCCATCCATGAGCCAGTTACTGAATGTATCTTAACGTCTGTTGACAAGTGGCTGAATTATTTCCATGGCATACCAACTCAAGCTTATGATACTGATGATGTATACACTCAGGAAGGCCCTGACGATGACGTGTAAACCCGGGGTACAGTTACCACTACCTGTCAGGCAGCGACCCAACCCAACTGACTCGTGCACTCAGCCCAGAACTAGCCGGGTGTCCCGCCACTACCAACTCCTACCCCGACAAACCTGTCTCCCTACCCCACGCCAATCACACCAGTACATGACATCCTCCTCGATAAAGTTAACTTACAACCATAACATGGGACACGTCACTACACAGCTGATAAATACAACCTAGAACAACTGTGTGCGAGTATCTGAGATATACCTCCAGCACCTGACAAGAGAGAGATGCTGTAGGAAGTATTATTAATTACTCATAACCGCAGACAAAACATTAAAAAAGATAAATTTCTTCATTCAAGAAAAAACTTTACACACACGTCAACATATTCAACATATTTCTCTGCCGACAAGCACAGTTTTTTGTACGATAAATACATAATTCATTTTCGCAGTCTTCACCGGTCAGGAGGACCACACACAGGGACACGGTGGTGGGTCGTCATATACAAAGATGAACGCAGCTTCTTCTGCCTCGAAAAATCGTTTACCATAAATCATAGCCAGGCTCACGATAAAAAGGCTTTCTCCGTAGCGGGGGGATGGGCGTGGGCGTGAGTGTAGGCACTAGGTGGGTGGAAGAATGATGAGGGCGAAAGGTGCGGGCCTACCTTTTATCAGCGGTCACTCACCCCTCAACACCCCCCCCTCACCCATAACGTTACCAAGAAGAAAAAATATCAATACTTGCATCAGTTATCACCACCAAATAACAGTCAGTATTATATCCGCACACGGTCCTCATTACAAACAACTAAACAATGCGGGAGGCATCCAAGCCATCTTAATTTCTTCTTTCGACATTAAACTCTTTTAAACTAAAAATCACACCCGTCTATGGTATATTGGCCAAGAAAGGAATTGTGTCCTGGTTGACATCACTCATTACCGTGTTATCCCGCAAAGAAACAGATCAATATGTTCTACCTAACAGGAGGAACAAGCCGCCACTGACACCTAAATATCCTTCCATACCAAACACTCTACATGACCACGTCCACACCCCCTACTACTACCCTCATGTAATGGGATGCATCAAGTAAAACATATGGAACAAGTATCAAGATCAATAGTTAAAAGACGTCGTAACCGCTAGCATGGGGTTGTGTTATAAGTATCTCTGGCATATGGTCACACACTCGAACACTGCGTCCTAGGCTGTGAGAAAATGGAACTTTTTAGGGACAGGTCCAAGCACACCGTGTGAGACGTGGTACAGCACTGTAACTGACGGTAAGATGGCTGTATCCACTTTTTGCACTCCGTAGCTAAGTTAGTACAAGAGTTCTTCTCATGCAGAAAAACATTACATGCAAAATGTGCGGCCAATCATACGGCCTCACACTAGCAGTATGGCCCTCGGGCGGGTGTGAATAAGTCAACTCATATGTACAGAACTAAACAATATACAAGAAATATTCTAGAATTCAATACCATAACTGAGCACTGGGGGCAGTTATACACCCTCTTTGTGGCCTCTAGTTTGTAATCCTTTTTGCACTTCCGCTCAAAAGATGAGTATGATGTGCACAGTAAACTAGCCGCTGCCTGTGGCAAAAAAAAACCCACAAAGGTTCACTCCAAAAACGAGGCTCCTCTCGTCTTAGTAACGTAGATACGATAATCTGACGCAGTTCTCTTCCCTCTGACAGTCCACATACAGCCCACTGTGGCAGTCGACACATTTTCCCACAATCTTAGACCAGGAGTTAAATAGACCAGAGCCCTGAGAGACCACCAAGGCCGGTGCAGCCTCCCTCCCACGCTCACCGCTTTCACACACACACACACACACACACACACACACACACACACACACACACACTTATGTCTACAAGGTGTTAGAATGTCTACCTGTAGTGCGTCTGGAAAACTTATAATTCCATTCTATCTAATTAATTTAAGCATGTAACTTACGGAACCTCGATAGTGTTCACTGGTTCAGGTAAAAGCAAATACTATGACCCACACAAACTGGTACTGAAGGACTTCGTTGTTACCTTTACTAGTAACAAAATAAACGAAACTCATCCATTCACATCCGTAAAACCTTTCCAAGTAAGCACAGCGCAGTGAGGCAATAGAGAGCAAGACAGCAGAGGAGGTGACAGAGACCAAGAGGTTAAGGACAAGAGGAGAGTGTTGAGCCAGGACTACACCACACTGCCCTACATCTGCCATCAACCGGCCCACAGACGTCCACTGCCTTGAACTCTTTACTCGGGGTCCACACCACCTTCTTCCTCATTTCGTATCCTTCCTCCTCACACCCGTCCTCCCTCTCACTAGTCCCCCCACCTCTCACGACTGGCTAAGTGACAACAATTAGTCACAGAAAATCCTTGACTTACTTCAAATATAAATCCAAGTTACGTAACTGTGTACTAAAGTTTGTACTGTTTGTTTACCTTTATCTACAGTATGTACTCCATAAATGTACATTAATCTGAACAACGCTAAATTATCGTTAATATACCCGGTCATTGTTATTATCACTGTTGATTACATAATAAAATAATGATTATAGTACCCCATTATTAAGATTATTATGACCATTTTTTTTTACAATACTACCATAAGTATTAGTATTGTTATCACTAATAAACTTCATTATTCCACACTAACAACGCAGTCTCCCCGTGACGTAACACAAGCGGGGAACTGAGGAGGGATTGAGGACAAGTTACACCACATTATTAAGAGGTAGGGGAGAGGAGGGAGAAGAGAGGGGGTGGGTATAAGCTGCCGACAATACCAGCACCACACAAAACACTGTTATCAGTTCTTTATGAGACAATGGAAGGCGAGTATCAAGACACTTAACCTGCTGCCAATAGTGCATGATCATGACTCACTCCGCTGCCACCCACTAAATCCCCGAGGCCATTGTTCGCCGCCCCGCCAGCCTACAGGTTACACATTGTTTCGAGATATTATCGTTACTTAACAAGACTTTTCAGGGGTGTATAATTACGTTTTTTTTTCCCCACCGTCGATAAGAGACTCTTTGAAAAATACCCGTAACCTATAATTAATCTAAGGACGGGAATAGATGCAAATAGTTATTATACCTTAAAAACAAACACAAAATTGGATAAAATATTTTAGAAGAGAAAAAATGCCAAAGACATATTTAATTTGTCCCTTAAATATAAAAACTATACTTAAGAACAATCCAAAAATTTAAGAACTATAATATATCAATGATTATATAGAAAAATACAGACGAGAAAAATAAACTTTAGGCAGAATAAAAAAAAAAATAAATAAAATGAAACGACTAACAATAATAACTACAGGAGGCGGAGGAGACATCAACAACAATGGTATTCTGTACAGGCAAGGTCTTAAGTATGATTGAACCAACCAAAAACATTTCAACACATAGGTGACGACAAACCACACACCACCATCACTACCACCACCACCACCACCACCACACCATCATCACCACCATCACTACCACCACCACCACCACCACCACACCATCATCACCACCATCACTACCACCACCACCACCATCATCACCACCACCACCACACACCACCATCACTACCACCACCACCACCACACCATCATCACCACCATCACCACACCATCATCACCACCATCACTTATTCTCATGTTTTTATGTTTTTATTGTTTTTTTTTACCCGTGTTTGTGCGACATAACATCTGACTTGTTATCGTTATCATTATTGTTATCATTGTTGTTGTTATTTTCAGTGTTGTTATTATTAGTGTTGTTATCACTGTTGCTGTTATTTCTAATGTTATTATCATTATTATCGCTGTTATCATTACTTTTGTCCCTGTCGGTAATATCATTATTATAAAATTAAATGAATGACGATATTGTCCTTTGTGTTCTTGTTTTAAATACAAAAATCACTAATGATATAATAGGCATTATTTCACCATCCTCATTATTATTATCATCATCATCACTATCATTATTTATTATTTATTATTATCATTACCATCGCATTACATCCACAATGCATCATCACCATCCACCATCACCATCCACCACCACAAACCATCAGCACCACCATCACCATTCACCACCACACACCATGATCGCCATCCACCACCACCACACACCACCACCACCACCACACACCACCATCACCATCCACCACCACACACCATCATCACTCTCTCCATCAGCACCATTATAAAATCGTTCCTCCTTAACCCGGTCAGCTGCAAGGTGTAAGTACCCACAGGTAAGCCAGGTACTACTAAACCACGGTAGCCTACCTAGAGGTATTCCCCAGTGTAGGCCTGGCCGGAGGACCATTAGGAAGAGGAGGAGGTAGGGGAGGAGAGGGGCAGGTAGGGGAGAGGGAGGTAGGGGAGGGAGAGGGGCAGGTAGGGGAGGGAGAGGGGGCAGGTAGGGGGGAGGGAAACTGTGGTGGAACATTAGAGTCTATCAAACATGCATGACCAACATTTACGTCAAGAATCTCAGTGGAGCCCCCTACACTCTCTCTCTCTCTCTCTCTCTCTCTCTCTCTCTCTCAAGCATTATAACTCTGTAGGTACTGGGTGTAAAAGTAAATACTGGAGCTGACTTAGGGTACAAGTAAAGCTTGGAACACACGTAAAGGTTCAAGTCCAAGGACACATTTAGGGTACAAGGTTCAGACACAAATACAAGTTGACGTATAAATGTCAATAGTGTATACTTCAATAGCCTCTCCTTACGTCATCAATAATTATTTACCCATTTTGTCAACCGTACATGAAGAGAGAGAGAGAGAGAGAGAGAGAGATATACAAGCCGACATACACAAAAAAAATGTATACAGTACGTGCTATCTTCCCTAAAATTGTCAATACACTATGTCCAGTCTATGAATCGACCAACTGGTAATGCTTTAAGACCATATAGTCGTTGATGCTGAGTAAGACACACATCAATACAGTTCCAACACGATAACAAGATGTGGTGTAAAAAAAAAAATCACATTATTACGTTACACTGTTTTATACACCCTGAGGGAGGAGGAGAACATGTGTGGAATAGAATAAGTGGAGAAGAAAGGATATATGTGGAGAAGGATATGTAAAGGAAGGTATGTTAGGACTATAAAAAGAGAATATGACAGAGGAGGTTGGTATATAAACTTCACAAGCTAATAATATAGACTGCAGGACGCCCCTCTGCCTTCCTCCTGCATACTACAGGAGTGTGGTCAACATCCGGCCTTCCCACACACTTTTTTATTCAACATTCTATTTTCTACTTTTATACCAATGTTACTCGACAACAACAACCCCCAATTTTCTATTTGCATCGCTAATGGAATTTCGGCTCAAAATAAACCATGTGGAATGTATGGGTTTAAAATTCCAATGCTGGGTGTGGGGTGGGTGAGGGTGTGTGGAGAGTTAATGCCGTGGGCCAGGCCTGGAGGCACCACACAGCCTCGGGGGACGGCTCCGAGTTATCGCTGATTCGTCTAAATAACATAATTGGCCTCGTAAATATCGGAGGAAGAGTCGGTCCATCGCCTCACGTCCAACAAGCCTAATCTGGCATACCATAACCCCCCTCCAACACACATACATAGAGCTGAGAAAACTATACCGCTTTAAAGCGCTTCCTGAGAAAAAAAAACTCCGCCTGGTGACATCATTTATCATACCGATATTAATTTACCCAGCAATACCTCTTCATACTATGAGCACCACTCAAATATTAAAATTACAGGTGGTCCAAAATGAAGCCCTAAGATTCGTCACAGGTGAAAGATACCCCTTCACCAGAACCACAGCCGAGATACATAGAGACCTGAGAATAAAACCCATCAACCAGCAGCTGCACACCCTGGCCAGCAGAATCTAGCAAAAGAAAGAACGATCAGAGCAAGAACTCCTTCAAAGACTCCCCCCAGATAACGACAATCACCATACATGGTTCCCCAAAAGTTACCAAATCTCAAAAGGTCCATTACCACCCCTGATCTATACGGCCAGGCAATAGACAACCTCCCTAGACCAGCATCCGCCAGTAGGGTCGGCGGAATATGAAATAAGGCCCTTAAAACACCCATATATGGGACAGGGTAGGATGTCTAGTGCCTGTACCGACAGACAATAACTAACCCATGACACCCCTAACACACTACAGGTATTAGCTTAGCTAGGCGGTCAGCCTGCCCTCTCTTACCTCCTCTGAAATTTCTTCAATTTCCGAACTATAACTTCCTTCCCCCACCTCTAATCTTCTTTCACCCCTCCTTTCTCTACAAAAAAAAAACCACAACGGGCACCTCAGTTTAATCATTACCTGATCGACAACCACCAGTCGAAAGTTATGCAACACAATCTTGGTTAACCTCTACAGTTATGCAAGTATTAGTGGCTAGCTGGACCTGAGGAACTATAACGTTGTATTAAACTGTTTGCCATGCAAGTATTAAACTGTTTCTCACATTGTTACTGCACAAGAGACAATTCCTTGCCATCAATATTACGGTACACGAACAATCATTAACCCCAACTCAATGCAGAGCTGTTAATTTTATTTAACATACTAGTGTGTGTGTAACTTAATGTTTCACTCTAAGGTTGGTTCGCAATACTCATTATACCTCCCCCGTGTTTGGGTCTTGTTCACAAGGGCAAAGGTCCAAGGTGGTGTAAGTTGTTTTGCCAATGTGGGACAACATGTGCTAAAAAAAGGTAAGCACGTGACTCTTAACACTATTATGTGTACCATGGTGGTGGCCCCTGAGTTGTGTCCACGGTGGTGGCCCCTGAGTTGTGTCCACGGTGGTGGCCCCTGAGCTGTGTCTAAGGTGGTGGCCCCTGAGCTGTGTCCACGGTGGTGGCCCCTGAGCTGTGTCCACGGTGGTGGCCCCTGAGCTGTGTCTAAGGTGGTGGCCCCTGAGCTGTGTCCACGGTGGCCCCTGAGCTGTGTCTAAGGTGGTGGCCCCTGAGCTGTGTCCACGGTGGTGGCCCCTGAGCTGTGTCTAAGGTGGTGGCCCCTGAGCTGTGTCTAAGGTGGTGGCCCCTGAGCTGTGTCCACGGTGGTGGCCCCTGAGCTGTGTCCACAGTGGTGGGGCACTTAGTGTAAGGTAGGGGAGCTTCTCTGTGGCCCTCAGTATACCTCCAACATCACCACGGGAAAGTAATGCCCGCCGGCTCTCCTGTGACCGCTGGACGCACCTGCCGCTAATCACTTTACTCCAACTCAAGAACTCAGACCCAATTTTCTAGTTTCACCACTTATGTGATTTGGGCTTAAAATGATCGCTGTGAATTGTAACATTTTATTCTTCAATACACATGAAGGCAAGAGCCGGTCTTAAAGGTCACTAGTATCTACCTATCTCTTTGGATCGGCCTTTGAAATATTTCTATAAAAAACTGAGCGGTTGATGACGCAGTTGTGTGCGAGGCGTGCCTGGGCGTGGAGAGGTGTGGTTGCCTTTACGCACGCCCACGGCACACACACACGCACACACGCACGCACGCACGCACGCACGCACGCACGCACGCACGCGCACACACACACACACACACACACAGTAAAAATTACTATGTTTTTGTGAACATTTCATCTCCTCAAATGATTTTAAAACAATTACCCAAACCACTCTGACCTAAATTAGGGTTTAACTAATACACGGCCTCATTTCTCAAGAACAGAAGCTACTTCTGAGACATTCAAATTTACTCTAGAAACTTGCAAATGTATTCTGCATTTTCCTAATTCTCTTAGCCTTCCCCCCACTGTGCCCGGGGCGACGACCAGCGCTGTCACCTGCACACTTTCTCCACTGTCGGTACCAGCCTCTGCTCCAGCTCATCCCTACACTTACAAGTCGTCACCCAAGACCACGCCTGAGACCCCTTTTTTCCTAACATTCTCGTCCACGCCGCATTGTCAAAAGCCCCACACACTCGGTCAGTATCCTCCCACTACTCCACCGACAGGGTGTGTGTGTGTGGGCCGTGTGTGTGGGGGCTGTGTGTGGGGGCTGTGGGGGCTGTGTGGGGGGCTGTGGGGGTGTGGGGGCTGTGTGTGGGGCTAGTGGGGGTTGTGTGTGGGGGCTGTGTGGGGGCCGTGTGTGTGGCTGCGCGCCGCGCTGTGTGTGTGTGTGTGTGTGTGTGGTAAACGCATCCATGATAAGCATACGACACCCAACACTACCCCGTCACCCAGCACCCAACACTACCCCGTCACTCAACACTACCCCGTCACCCAACACTACCCCGTCACCCAGCACTACCCCGTCACCAACACTATCCCGTTAACTTCTCATTCGTCTCGTCATTTATTCAAACTATCGTTCAGTCATTAGCTCGAGCGAAAACGGTTTCACATAAGGCTGACAGACTGGATGATCGATAGATGATGCGAGACCCGAGCGGATGACACACACAACACCCCCTCCCCCTATCCACCCTCCCCCCTTGCTAATACATTGTACTACTAATTTCCTCAAGCAATATCGTATCGCCAGGAGCCACAGCAGGGGTACAAGGACCTCCGGGTGTGGTGCACTACTGACGAAGGTAATGCCCGATTAGAAGTAATGTCATGTGCTGCGTTGGTATGTGGCCCCGGCCGACACCAGTCCAACCAGTGGCGAGGACTGCAGCCAAGTCCTTTCAGTCACTGCCGAGTCGGTGAGTCACTGCTGGGGTCGTTAGTTACAGCAGGAGCCGTTAATCACGCTGGTATCCACAGTAACAGCAGGAGTCGTTAATCACTGCTGGTATCCTTAGCAACAGCAGGAGTCGTTAATCACTGCTGGTATCCTTAGCAACAGCAGGAGTCGTTAATCACTGCTGGTATCTTTAACAACAGCAGGAGTCGTTAATCACCGCTGGTATCCTTAACAACAGCAGGGGTCGTTAATCACTGCTGGTATCCTTAGCAACAGCAGGGGTCGTTCAACACACAACACAACGAGCATCAACCAAGAGGCGAAGGAAACAGACAAGTGAGAGAACAAAGCCAACAAGCCCATAAAGTGTGTTTCACCGCAGGCTGTCATAAGCGTTACTTTCAACAACAACAAAAATTACTACTTCTGGGAAAACTACGAAAATAAAAAGTAAACTTAATTACCAATTGAATTTTATTACATAAATTCAATTACAATAAGTCATGTCAATATTATTATTGTTCATTCTGCATCTTTATTTTTCCGGCTAAATAAACTGGAGAGCACGCCGGTCTCCAGCGCTCTGGTTCTACACAACCTACGTTACATTACCCATCAAAGTTAAGGCAATTTTAACACACACACGTGACCCAGATCGTGATGAATAAAGTCAGATTTCTCACGCCACGGAATAGTGCAGTGCGTGTCATTGTACTTTCATGTGGACGACTGACTGCCAGCGGCCACAGGTGGTTACACAGCGACCTGAAAAGAGCAGTGTGTGTAGGAAGCGGTGACTCCTGCCAACAGCAATACCAGATGTACTTACATCTGGACAAGGTACCTGGAACCATTAACCATTTGTGTCATGGAGTTACTGTCCAAGTTGTGTGTTCCGCCACAAGTGATGTAGAGGTGCATGGAGTGTAACAGGCCGCGCCCTACACGGCTGGGTTTATATATATACATAATAATACTGGTTGTATGTCACCACCCAGGGACTAGTAGGCGGACTACACTTCCAATATGGAAAAACGACGCCCACACAATATTATCCATCCCCAATAATGAGGTGATGTAAACCCAGCCTGCACCACCCATTATCCCCGACACACTACAGCTACAGTAGGTCCTGGGTGAGTGACGAATACAGTTCAAATTCCCAATTGAGGTTAACGTTACACTGGTCCTTGTTGGTACAGATATACTCTATGATGCCAAGGTTCAGTTCTTCAGGTGTTTTCAAGCTGACAGTCGTTTAGTTCCCCTTCACAGTACAAAGGGGGAAAATCCACCATTTGTCTTACATGACTTGGCTTTATACAGTACACCCAACATCAGAGTCGTATGAGAACAGTGGCTGTGGGTGGCACCAAGGGAAGCGGGGATAATGAGCTGGACGGGGAACTATAACCCAACTGATGTGCCTGAATTATCATGTGAGTTAAAAACACCCGCCTCCCTCCACCGCCCTCACACGACAGATAACCAGAGGCTCACCTGTAACTCTGGTATTTACCATAACGTGGTCAAAAACGTGTCAACCAACCCACGGCGATAACGGCGACATCCTACACTATCAGCTTGGGATGATCACCTCTGTGTGCCTGAAGGACACATGATCCTGCCAGGAGGACATGTGGTGGGGTCCTCCAAGGTCAGCCACTTAAATGCTGAGAGTTGCAGCACCAGGTAGGAGGACTGTTCACCACAACCCACCACCACCCGCCCTCGTCAAGGTTGTGTGGCTTCAGAAACAAAGTGATGTATTCCTGAGCTTCTCATAGTTTATGGAGACCCCTTGTCCAGGTCATTTACTAATGTGACAATATTTACAGTATAAAGTACAGAGTAAAACTATCACTGAATAGTACATCACATTACTACTACTAATAAGATAACATTATCAACTTTATAACAACGTAAGTACTATGCCAGTGGTGTCTGCACTTGGTCAGGAGTAAACGATACTTGCAACAAAAAAGTACAGTAAACAGTGAAGACGTGTGTGAAGTACCGGCAGACTGCCTCAAGTGCTCACATCTGACACCTCTCACCACCTGTTGGTCGCCTCTTTGCCATCACCTCGGGAGAACCTGAGGCATTGGCATTAAACAACCTAACGGTGAAACTACGACAGGCAAATCACCACAGTAGGTGTGGTGTTTGTGTACGAGGCGTGGCAGAGGGTCACGTGCGAGAGCGGCACATTAAGGGCGGTGGTAAAGGCGGCGTGACTGGTCTGGTTCCCACAGTACCATGGCGGGGAAGGGACTGCGGTGGACGACACGCATCATGATATGCTTCCACACTGCCCTCACCACCTGTTACCGATGGTCACACACACACACACACACACACACACACACACACACACAACATTTACAGGCATCTTGTACACACATGTATGACATAGGGTGTAGTCCCGAAGGCTGATTTCTGATCCCAATCAATGAACCATCGGGTAAGTTATGACTCAAGAAAGGTATTAATGCTCCGGTTAACCAGAAATTTACCAAGAATAATTTCCAATGTGTTTCGTTATTACACCCACGGCGAATCCGAGTGATGTTCATGTCATCGTTACGAGGTATACTGAAGCCTCTCATCAGACGTAAACAACAATAGCCGAGGCCTCTCCTGGGGCTCAGGATCTGGACGGCCTCTATATTCAGGTTCCTGGCTGAGCCACCCTCATTCTCCACACATTACTACACGGACGGTCACCAGAGCGGGACAACTGCCGTGCCAGACCTAACACAGACAGGTGGCTGGGGATATATACCAATAAGACTCACAGCTAAAGGGAATTAACATGCCGCGGTGTCCCACATCACTATAGAGGGTAATCCAGCACACGTAATAAAACATGCAGGAATGTCCGCACTGATGGGCCGAGTTTCTGAAAGATTTAATGCCAACACAAGTTTCGTAAAACACAGCTCTTATGGGAGACTATTCTGTGTTAGCGTCTTACAGAACAAGAGGGAGTGAATCAACTGTTGTGTCATTATGCTGTAAGTCACACTATTAACAGATCTGAAATAATTCGCAAAAGAGTCCGCCGGAGAAACTAATCGTCTAAAACTTACGGCATGAATCATGTATATCATTTAAGTATAAAACAGAAATGTCGACGATTCCTCATACGAACACTTACCTACTGGCGCCCGACTACGGCCACACCCACAACAGTAGAGAAGAACGTCAAAACAACGACGTCCACCAACAGAGCGCGCGCGCACGCACACGCACACACACACACACACACACACACACACACACACACCTATCTCTGATCAGCATGAATAATTCTCCTGCCCGCCTGCCCCTGCCTCATGCAAACTTAACTGAAGCGCCATGCACAGTTGAGTCATCAGCCAACGGAGCGTGATAAGCAGGTCCGCCCACACCAACACTGTCTCGACTAACATGTGCCTAAAGCTTCACTACATCAACCATACGACTCAGGTGGACGGCGAGGTGAACTAGAATAAGTTACACCAACACGAAGAACAGTTCCTTCACTAACAATGTATACGGATCAGTTTAGGGAAGAGTCTACTAACCCCTCGTGTACGGGGTCCTGTCTCTGCTGAATAAAGTCGTCTGCCGTTAGCCAAATAAAATAATAAAAGTGGCGTCCCCAGTAGTGAAGGGGTTGTAACGAGGCAATTCCACGCAAATACCAACAACAAATTAACATGGTGAATCTTAAAGGCCACTAATTTCTGGAATATTTACACAGGTACACACTGTAGTGGCAGCAGAGAAAAACGGGTCATGGTCACCGGGTCACCAGTTCCAGCAAGGGTACAGACAAGCAGTCCACGTCGTCAGCATCACTTTCCTCTCATCTTGATGGAGGAGGATGCTTAGTTTGTCGACGGGTAGGATCCTCTGAACCTTATGTTGTGCGCCACGTATAACACTCACTGGTTACGCCTCCATGATTTGTTGCCCGTCTCTCAAGTAATAAGGCCATTACACGTAACTATTAAGAAGGTTTACCACATCATAACGAAGAATTAAGACGAGGAAGCTTGTGGGTATAACGTGGAGGTCACAGGACACGTTTCTACACCTATGATATAGAGGAACATAATGACCCGTAATTACCAACTTCTCAGTTATCTCAGGTAAACACAAGCCTGTTCCCCCCGCCTTGCGCCCCTCACCTGTATGGAAGTTAGCTACATCTTCTTGTACTCTACTATAACTATCTCTTGTTATTCGCATTGTCTTAATTTTTCCATAAAATCTATCTCGATTAAAGAATGTTTACTATACTAAAGTCATTAGCTACTAAAACCCATCTGCATCATTACATACTGCAGCTCCGTAACCATAAAGAATCCCTTGTTATACACATACAGTACACATAATTCACACAGAATCAAACAAACACACACATACACTCCAATGTTTTTGTCATGGTTGTCTAGCAACAATAACAACCATCTCACCAACAAGCGAGCAGGAAGGTGGACCACCCCAGACTAACATCACCAACTGGACCAAGTATGGCCGAGTGTGAGCCACCGCCTGCCGTGGTGTGTGGACCGCACGAGGCAGCCCGCCATACAAAGACAGTCTCTGGCATTTGAAGAGAACAAAGAGTTGTTGGACAGACCGTAAATTCTATGGTGGGGAGGGTAAGGAACCATACTATGCTGTACTCGAGGTGGTGGTGTGAGAGCGAGGAGTGTGGTGGGGAGAGGTCCTGGCGGCATCAAGCTCGCTAACATCCCCACATAACCTAAACTCCACAACTTCCCCTACAGCGTAGCTTCATGTGGTAATACCCGTTAGTCGTGAAGTGTTTCTTAAGTGCCACCACTATTCACGAGGAAGTTTCTTAAGGATGGTGTGGTCTTCTGTTGACTGGTGCATTATAAATCGTGTAGGCCCCCATACGCCCCCTTTGGTCGCCCCTCCACTCTAGGTCGACCATCACTCACCCTGGCCAATAAACTCATTACGGGAGACAAGGGATGTCGATGGTGGTGGGCGTGGCTCAACCCATCATGATGAAAGAGTCCAACCTCCATTTCCCAGGTCACCCCCCTCCCCACATTCCAGATAATGTTCATTATTTTATCATTATGGAAGCTTTAATTCTCCATGGTTAACTTCTTCATGTGGAAAATTATAATCGAAACTGCCAAGTCTTTGATTACGATGACTTACAGTATGTCCCCGAGTACAATGTTGTCGTACGCAAGAAAACAGGTCATTGTTTTCAAAGGATCAAGATATCGTACTTTAAAGAATAATTCATTGTATTTAAGGGGTTGTCATTATAGTAAAGATTGACACACATTATTCACTGCACTCAGATGGTTAGCATCGTACTCAAGGGGATAATAATAACAGTTCATAAGCCTGCACAAGTGATACTCCCGCATCCGATCATTTTAAAGTCGACTGAGCAACACAGCTCACCTGTCAGGCAGCATCGGGATTACGCGAGTGTCAATATTTACACTAATCGAGGAGTCGACCAGTGCAGCAGCCTAACGTCCCAATATAAGCTGAAGTTTAACTACAACCAACACTTCCCTTCATTTCTATCCGATCTATTTTACTGTCCTTCGGAGTAATTACACGATCGTCACAGTCAAGTTAGAAGGAACATGTCAGGGGAAAACTTCTCCAGGTCCTTCTTAAACATCATAGCTGGATGATTAGGAAGTCTCGCGGGAAGCTCGTCCACAGGCAGCGTGGAGAGAATTACAGTGGGCGAGGGAGGTGAAGGAGGGAACCCTTAGAATCAACGTTAGGGTAAACGATTTTATTTTGGATGGCACAAGAGAAGGAGAAGGAAAGTGGTGAAGTTAGGTTAGATAAGTGGCGGAGTTGAAGTTAGTATAGATACGAGGTAATTGCAGTTATTCCAGAGAAGATTGGTTAGATGCCAGCAGAAGATTCCTAAAACGCGGGTCTGTGCCTGCTTGAGACCTAATATAAAAATGAAGGACGCTGCAGCGGGCCTATTGGCCCATACTAATAAACCCCGTTTACACCCAACCCCTATCGCTTATATATCTGCCCAACCTACTGTACAGTATGTTTGAGAATGGAACAGAGAAGATAACACAAAACGAGAAGGAAAATAATATAAAAAGGACGATACAAATGCATAAAAAAATAAAACAAGGAGATAAGGTTTGAACAAAAAGTTAAGTATAATATATTAACAGTACTGTCGTCCACATGTGAGAAGTGTGTGTGTGTGTGTGTGTGTGTGTGTGTCGTTGCGAGTTCTAACGTGGACCTAGCATCACTCCTGCCAGTGGTGTGTTTGGATGTTACATTAATATAATAAGGTTAATGCGCGTTAAATGCAGAATCACTACAATGGCCAGCCCACGAGGAGAACCATATGGCAATGATCGTGGCGAGGACCATGTCAGTCTTTCAGGACAATATGACGAAAGATCTCGAAGAGGACTACAATACGACAGCTAAGACGAGGAATATGACATGACGATATGAAAAGGATCGTGAAGAGAGGTGTGTCATTACGACGATCGATATGATATGGATTGTAAGGGGGACTCTGGCATGACTACGGGAGCCACAACTACACCTGGACACTAAGAGAGGTGTAGGGGCCATCAGACAACCTGGGGGAGAGGAGAGGATGAGGGACGACAGAGCCTGACCTATGACAATTTCCCTGGTGATTGGTACAAGTTACAAGCTTTATACTTCCCCGGTCATGAAGGCTGGCACTGGGGCGTGGGAGGGGGGGGGGGCTGAGACAAGCGATTCGTTTTGAAGCTTCTGTCGCGGCTCTTGAGGCACGTGCGAGATATTCTCTGATATTTACATAGACTTTAACCTTTATACCTTGGGAAGGGTATAAAAACGACTTACTTTCGACCACGTCCATTGCAAAAGACCCTGAGCATCGTGTGCACGTAATACCGAACTTATGACCAATCAGAAACCAATCTCAGGGACAGGAAGTGCCAACAGGCAGTCTGCCCTAAAATTTGGTGGTGCTGTGCGAGACAATTGGAGCATAACAGTAGTACGTGAGCTGCAGCCTCATCCCGGCCAGGCGAGGGGCAGTGAGCCAGGGATCAAGCAGCAGGGGCGAAGGGTGGGGGTGGGTTGGATGGCAGGAGTGGGGGAGAAAGAGCCGAGGAAGAGGGGGGAGGAGGGGGAGAAATGGATAAGAGAGGACAATGGAGGAGGCGAGAGTGTGTACAACCCATCTGTTCCACTAAAACCGGGAAACGAGACACTGGACCACCGACAAATTAAAGTTTCCCAGTTAAAAGTTTAACAGTATACAACCGACCTTCATCTTCAACTAACTGTCCATATTTTTCCCCCGGGAAGACGCAGGTAAGCTGAACATACATGGCATAAGCATTCAGCATCGCCTTACTTACAGATATTAACACAACAAAAGGTCATCACAGCCTGACAGATTCCACCAACCACAGAGACACAGTAGGCTGGGGCTGCCCTCTCGGCGGCGGTCGTCAGCAGTGTGGCGGGTGTTGGTAGTGGGGGCAGAAGGCTGAGCAAAAAGAGGGTCACCTTTGAGGATTTACGTCACCTTCTGATCTCTGACCCCCGCCTACATGGTCCACGACTGTTCGCCTACACCATCATTAAAGTACCGTTATATAACACCAAATCTATACACTACTAGCGATAAGCAGCGCAAGTTCTTCCCTGGATTACAAATTAGTATACGCTTAAAAATTTCATTGCTTGTCATCACACTGCGCCGAATGAGTTACTATAATATTACTCAGTGTAATTTGTAAGGGTGTTTACGTTTATCATATTAACGACAGTGTTTCCAACAGGTGAATATATCAAGCATAAAGGTGAAGACATCCTCCAGAGCAGCGACAATATGGATTTAGAATACCTGTTGATGACATTTACGACACAGAACCACAAGAATGATGGGGGCGGCAGCAACAACCCTGACATATCAGCGTCTTGAGGTAACTCCTACGTGATCCCAGACACGGTAAACTCGGCAAATCTCTGAGGAGCCAGTTTACATGAAGTAGGTAGCGGGGAGATAATGTGAGAGGGAAGGCACAGCAAGACACTCTAGAGAGCCAGCGGGCAGCAGTAAGGTCAACCAGGCACATGGACACCACCAAGTCAAGCAACCTGAGCTGCTCGACCTACAAGCCATGAAGGTGAGGGGTGTACAGGTCTGACCCACATCTGCCCAGGAAAACACACACACACACACACACACACACACACACACACACACACACACACACACACACACACACATACACACACACACACACACACACACACACACACACACACACACACACACACACACACACACACACACACACACACACACACACACACACACACACACACACACACACACACACACACACACACACACACACACACACACAAAGATATACATACACAAAGCCAAACACACTCATTCTGTCTCCCCGTAAGACTCAATTATTTCTAAACACAAACACAACACACACGCCACCCCTACCCCCTCCCTCATCCACACAATACACAGCTGGAGGACCAATTTCCTCAATTACTCAGCCTGCCACTGTTGCTCTTCAAGGTCACGTTAGTTTTAAAAGCGTCTGTCTTGTCCACACGAGCAAACACAACAACATCTGTGTGTGTGTGTGTGTGTGTGTGTGTGTCACGACGAATATGAAACTCTAGCCAATAAAAAAAAGCTTAATTAATGTTGTCATGAATGACCCAGATGTGGCAGCGGGTTGTCACAGCCCACACTCACCCACCGATCACAGTCACAGCCCACACTCACCCACCTATGAGACCTCACAGTCACCCACCTATCACACCTCTATCCCCCTATCACCTCACAGTCACCCACCTATCACCTCACAGTCACCCACCTATCACCTCCAGTCACCCACCGATCACACCTCACAGTCACCCACCGATCCCACCCACGGTCTCCCACCTGTCACACCTCCACAGTCACCCACCGATCACACCTCACAGTCACCCACCATCACCTCACAGTCACCCACCTATCACACCTCACAGTCACCCACCTATCACACCTCACAGTCACCCACCTATCACACCTCACAGTCACCCACCTATCACACCTCAGTCACCCACCTATCACACCTCACAGTCACCCACCTATCACACCTCACAGTCACCCACCTATCTCAATTACTTTCTACAGCTTCGAAGAAAACGTCGAAGAGTTAATTGCCTATTGGCCCATTACTGGCGGCGACTAATTACACACGAGGCCATGGAAGTTGTGTGTGTGTGTGTGTGTGTGTGTGTGTCGAGGAAGGGAAGCGTCCGTCGACCTACACCCGCCGGGAGGGAGCCACAAGTGGTCGCTGGCTGCCGTAAAATCTCCATAAAGGACTATTTTAATCTTGCAACAAATCCCCGAGCCAACACTTGGTAGCTTGGGTGTATTGAGGACTTAACCGCCCACTTCTGTACAGATTGAAGGGAGTTTAACATGAATACCCGGAAAGGTGTGTGAGACGGGGGGAGGGGGTCAATGAGAGGCGGATGAGGGGCGGTGGTAATGGCGGTGGCGGCAGTGAACTTGGTTGTAGCTGGCGGGGCTGTCTGTCTAGCCGGCCTCCACCGCCACCAGCCCGCCAATACACACAGACACCCTCACATTTCCTACTCCACGCCCCCCCCCCCCACATACACACGCTAGTTTCACCTAATTTCCAGTAATCACTTCCACCGGTCAATTAACCTGAAATTCGCATTTTTAACAAACTTTTTTTATACACTGTGGGTAGAAAAATGTGGTTAACGGAGGACGCAATAATGGTCAGTGGTCAAGACAGTATTAAAGTTAAGATATGACACAAAACTCCCCCGAAATTTGGACAGGAAATAGTGTTTATCGAACACTTTCGAACATATCTTAAGTTGCATCTAAATACTATGCCATGTCTCATCCTTATCCATTTCCATTTGTTCGAAGTATTGCAATCATGATGTACCCGGCCGGACACCCCCCCCCCTCCGCCGGAAGTGACGAGAAACTGAAGCCCGGAGTTTCAATCACCCTCTTCCGTTGACAGGGGTCGTCGTGTTTATAACCAGAGTTTTAAAAAAATTTGAGTCACGAAGGATACCGCACTGCAGAGCTTGACAGGGAGGTGGCGGTAAAATAAATTGATTCCAATATTATAAGTTAATTTTACCGCCACACCTCCCTGTCTTGCGCTACAGTGCTGTCTTTCGCGACTCCTTTTTTTTGTCTGCTTGTAAACACGACGGAAGAGGGTGATTAAAACTCTGGGCGTCAAACTTTTTCCTCGGAGATTTTCCAATATCAATATTAAAGTGTGTTCCATCAGGGAAAAATCATGTTGCCAACCTCCACACGACTACCTCTCTCTATCCCTGTGGGGTCGATAGTGTAACAGGATGATGATTTAACACCTTAAAAATGATCATCTAATTATTGACGATGACCTAACTCTCTGATGATGATGATTTAACACCTGTATAATATCTTAATGGATGGTGACGTCGAACCGTTTGAGGATGATGGTTGACCCCAACAGGATGATAGCTTAAACTATTGACCACAGCGAGTTAACAACTGTAATCATTTATCTACGACAGGTACACACGGAATACATTATAACTAATTAGCAGACTTAACAGAGTGGAAGTGGTGCAGCAGCCACTTACGACAGCCAAGTGTTCCCATAGGTGGTGTGTGACCCGTCCAGGTTCACATCATCAACAGGTGCCGACACTCACCACCCTGGATACCTGCCACACACACCTACACCTTCAGCCTGCAACACTTCTCCGGGTACCTGACGGCCGCTAACACTAGGCGTCACAGAGGACCTTGTGTAGATTGTGTTTTATTACAATAAGACATGTAATTATCCCCTTTACTTCATGAACTATTAAGGTCCACAACAAAAACAATAGTGGTTTAAGGTAAAAACCAAGTGAAAATCTTATTGCACCTGTCGGGCACTCTCAGTGGAGGATACGTAAACACCCACTGTTTGTCTAGTGTCACCCTGAGAACGTGACTTGATATCCAACGTGATAAGAACACACTAAGTTATCAATGGCATTTTTTTTTCATATCAGTGTCCGTGGTGTGTGAGGAATCCACATCTGGTCAACAAGGCACCCAGAGACAGCAAAACAATAAGAAAAGTCTTGTGGACTTACCGGAGGCAGCAGCCTTCACAGAGCGCGGGTACAGGGTATACACACACGCCTGCCTAACTCCCACACACATCTTACCTGCAAGAAAGAAAAACAAATACCTTTAAATTGTATTCATATATGACATAAGAAGGTTGGATGAGGCACTAGACCAACTTTGCTAACAGTAACACAATGACGCAACGGCATAATGGGCAACAGCAGCGTTACTCTGTCCCTGGGTAATGACGAGGCATTGTGAGCGTGAAGTCAAGAATTCAAATACGTCAAAGGAGCGAGAACAAAGACCAGGAAAGGGGGAGAAAATAAGTAAATGAAGAAAAAAAAATAAGAGTGAAATTGAAAGACATCCCAAGAGCGTTGGGGGAGACAAAACATGTTGGAGAATGAGGAGATGAAGAAGGAGGTATGTGGAGGAAGAGAGGATGATGATGACGAGGAAGAAGGGAAAGGGCGATGGAGAGGTGTGGAGGAAGGAAGGAGAAAGAGGAGGTGAGACGATGATGAGGTTGCGATGCAGAGAAGGAGGTTGATAGAGAAGAAAGGGGGGAGGAATGGGCAATGAAGAGGAGCAGGGTTAAAACAGAGGAAGAACAAGAACGATGAAGTGGTAATGGGGCAGACATGAGAAAAAAATTATGGTAAAAAAATTTATTGCCTATTCTGAGTAATTCAGTCAGGTCTTGACACTGAGGGTGGTATCACTTCTCACTACCATGCAGGACAGAGGTTCATACACAAAGAAATAGATCATATTCATTAATAGTATACATAAGTCATATCAATGTGGGTGATATCATTGTTCACTGCCACGCAGGACAGTGGTTCATATACAGTAGAAGTCATATTCTATTTGAGGACTAATCAGTGCGGGCTAGCAAATTTTGGATAAACAGCAAGAATGTCTTCAAGCATCCCCGATTCAATGAAGTAATTACATAGTTCATGATACAATAAGCCAGGTGGCCTGAAGTCTTTGACAGTGTCACATTCAATAATATAGTGTTCAAGTGTATGCTTTAAAGGTTTATCACAAAGTTTACATGCCGTGAGTTCCGGTATGAGGACAACGTCACTGACTTGCCAGATGTGTCTGTATCCTAGCTTAATTCTGGCCACGACTACATCACATTGGAAGCCTCGGGACTAGGAAGAGGTATACACAAGGTCCCTCAAACATATGAAACATCACGAGCACCGGGCACTTGAACTACAAGAAAACACCCTAACTGAAACATCCTATTAACTGTAACAGATTGGGCCACGTAATTTCCACCTTAAACACCTTAACGCTATCTGGGGGGTTAGGTTACGTTACCGGTAGATTAGGTTAGCGTTACGGTGTTTAATCACCAGGTGAAATATACTGGGGTGTTTTATCTTCAGGTGATCCTAGTCCAGTGGGTGATAAAAGGTAGCGGTGGCCTCATTACACCTCTTTATATGAGAGGTAAATATCTGATAGAGACTTGATTCTCACTTACATATCCTGTTGTTACTCCTTGGTGTCACCGTCCAAATACACGTCAAATTGTTGTGAGAGCGTCCAGTGACGGCCTCGACCCGCCTCCAGATGTGATAAGGATAAATTACGCATCATAAAACACCACCACAACAGTTTTCAATACTGAGAGGTAAATAAAATGAGGGAAAGCATTTTATCGGATTTAGTAATTAAGCCAGTTGCCATGGTGATGCTGACGACGCGCCACCTACACGGCTCACCTGTGGACTGACTGGCTCAGGTACCAATTAGGGACCTGGTCTGGAGGCAAGATACAATTGTGGTCTCAGGCTATAACTTAAAGCTTGACTTGTAGTGCTTTTGTTGTAAACTTAAGCTTGACTTGTAGTGCTTTTGTTGTAAACTTAAGCTTGACTTGTAGTGCTTGTGTTGTAAACTTAAGCTTGACTTGTAGCTAATTACCTACATCATATATTAAATATGTTAAGATTTGGAATGTCAAGACTTGGAATCAACAACTAACACTATCTCATACATGTCACAAGCGGACGTAGCCGTAACAGCTCAGACTGATGTAGAGGACGACATTTGGGGGTAGGTCAGACACCAGTGACAGGAGACAAGAGTCGCTGTACTCGCTAACATCCCTGGCAGTATGGCCTCCTCAGCCACCCTCACAATATTCAAATTATTATCAGTTTTTTTGTCATTGTGTTCCATTAAAGAAATGCATTAAGTTAACAAGGAACATTGTTGATATTAACCTTGTCTTGAGTGTGATGGCAGAAGGTAAACACTATCTCTGGTCCCTGGTGTTTACAATGTTGTCTCGTAACTGCTCATTCCAGTACTGAATGACTTCTGAGTTGGCGACCAAGTCTGTGTATATTTCTGGTGTGTACAGTCTTAGGAATAGAAAAACGTATTTCCATGCGTTAAGAAGTCCGAATTAGTCAACACAGGCAATATGTGACTTTCGCATTTCCTAGTTATTTCCCTAGTTTTATAATCACCAAAAATAGCTAATCTAATCGACGTGAAAACAGTTTTCTGAGGAGTTTCTTGGAGTAACTCTTTGTTCCTCAGATCTACCTCAACAACAAACGTGATGACTGCTTTGTTGTGGTCATCGGAGGTGAGATCATCTGGCATAATTACGCCAAGGTCCCTCACGACTTCCTGTCATGATAAGTTGAATACCGACTCCGTCTCCTGTATGAAGCTCCCTGTATTAGGTGCGAGTGAATAATTTTCCCCATGGCAAAGTACGTCAAGATTTTCTTTAGCTATTTCTGTATTAGTGAGATTTGTCCATTGAAAATATTTTACTTTTATTATATCACAGTTATTCAATGTTCTGAGCTAATAAGAATATTATTCCTATTACGGTATCGTAGGTGAGGGACAACCCTTTAAACTGTATCTTGAGGTGAAGTTGTTTATGTACGAGAACAGTTTCATCCCTATATAAAAGGGACACAAGTAAAGTGTGTGACGGTGCCGAACTTCTTACTGTTAATTCACGGGACTTTACTTTGTTGACTGACATCCGTTGAGAAGTTTTGACATTGAAGGTCCAGTATCTGAATGTTTCCTATTATACTCTCTACCTCGAGTCTGTTCCATGACACAAGTATAACTGGTGCACCCGCCAGGCAGGTATGTGAACCAGCGTCCTGAGGCGCCACAAACCACGAACATAACTCAAAACTCCTCCAGTCAGCGGGTAATTGTACCCGGGAGGACACTGAAGACTCGACTAGCTTTAGGCCGGCGCTTCGAGGGACGGAAGTCGCCCCACGCAACGTCTTGGTCTCATTCAGTTCAAGCATTTGTACCTGGGTCGTCTTCCCCTTACTTAGTCCGAGGTGGAGGTGAGGAGATTGGCGAGTACAATGCCTCACTGATGAAACAAAATAACTTACTATTTGTTCATTCCAAAAAGAGAACTTTTTTTCATGAGCCAAAATTTTCTATTCGTCTCTGATAACAAATGAGTTCTCCATCTACACCAGTCAAGTCCTTTATGTCATCCAATACGTTTACAGTACATATACATATCATTACAGGATAACCCCAATGACGTTTCCTAAAACTCTTAAAAGTGACCGTCTACAGAGTGGCACAGTAGAAGCTTAACACCTAAGTTTGTACAGTTGTTGAAAGACCCTGGTCATGACAGTGCTGCGTCACGTGACCCTGGAAAGACCCAACCATTAAGATCCGGTGCACCGTGCACCCATCCTGCACTGGTGACTAACACACACACACACCTAGCAGGCCACCACGACCATTACTGAGAACACCACATATCTTTGGTCGTCAACACTTCGCGAGAAATGTCCATCATCAACACACGCCATCCTCCTGCAGTGAATAAGAAATAAATTCTGACAACTCTTCCCAACGAACTGTATCATCCTGTACCAACTGAACACCTAATTAAATCAAGGAAAACATTGCTAGGTATAAATAGAAACAGAGCAATATAGTGGATAACGAGCCGTGAGAGGGAGGTTATGGTAGCCCAAGATGGCGCCTCCCCTCCACACCGAACCAATAAATTCCACGTCATTACTGTATCTCCTTGTTAGCCCACAGTCCAATATTCCGTGGTAATTAGTGACATGGAGAAGCTACTTTCACCTCGTGACACCTACACCAAGTCTGAGGCAGTGCGTCGACGATTCCTGTAGCAACCAGGTGCCTGGTGGCATAATGTACAGTGTAGACAAGGTGAAGTGCTGTACTCTGAAGAAAATATCTAACATATTTGTAAGATACTTCATTTTTAGAGTTCAACAAATGTTTGTCATTTACAGATATTCTCCAGTCTAATTAAGAGATTAGTAACCTACGAGGCTGTAGACACCTGATAGACGAGCACACGAAGAGACCTGCCAAGATGAAGCACAACTCTGGATACTAATACCAAGAGGAAAGTATCACAAAGACATCCAGGTGAGGCGAGAGAGGAAATCCTACTTTACTGTATATGGATAATATAAATTTAAAATCGAATTTATCTTACCCGTTTTACCTCTGATAGAAGTCACATCAGAACATTACGAACATGTGATCAAAAAACAATTATGAAAATGGAAAACGTATACTAGGAAAAGTCGGCTGTGTTCAGTAAGATTCACAAGCATTATATTCCTATTTAACTTCTGCACCACTACTCTTACCATCTTTACCATTGAAAATACAATGCTAATTAAACCACACATAACATAACCCAATCAATTACAACGAATAGAAAATACCTACTGGGTAAAACTCAACATTCTTAATTTTTTTTCTCTAAAGGAACGAATCATTTCTTTAATCTACGTCTCCACCGCAAAGCTCTCTTAGAACTTCGCTCATTTCGCATCATTTCGGAATTATTCCCACCCCTTCTATGTTCCCTCCTTCTATTGAATCTATTTCATATATAGTCAAGAACGCTGATAGCAGTCGTGTGACAGAGAGGCGTGGGACGGGGTGGTAGCAGGCCCGGGGTCACACGGTTCTAGCAGCTGTGGGGTCAAAAGGTGGCGCGACTGACCTCCTGGCGTGGGAATAACCCCCCCCCCCACCTCCCGCACAATACCGCGCCATACACCCACCCACTAGTCACTTCCAGTCCTCTACCATCTGTCATTCACAATCAGAGGACCGTCTTTTGTCATCCATATATTGATCAAGAACCTTCCATAAATTACCCAGGGACCATCCACAGGCCATCAGAATCATACACAACCTTGATCACCTGCTACTGCCTTGATAAGAGACCAGACCACCTGGCCATAGTACACGCCCTTTTACAAGACGCTAAGATCAATTGCTACAGTATAGGTTAGGTTATGGTGGTCAATCTTCAGGTCAAATAAGTTGGGGTGTTTAATCTTCAGGTGATCCAAATATTTATAAACACTCCTGATGTTAACCTGAACTGATGTGAGCGGCAAATCTATATAATGTGTACAAATTGTGACTTGAACATCTCGTTGGCTTTTAAAAGATAATCCAAATACACTAAAAATTTTCCAGTACAGTGTCATCATCCCGTCTCTTAGCCTTCAACATCTATAAACCAAGTTCCTCAACAGAAAGAAGCTCATATCAACCAACGCTAAATATAATTCTATTACCAAGTCCTCGCTGGAGAACAGACATATTAAGGGAGGAGGAGGATAGCGAAGGTAGAGGAGGTGGAGAAGGAAGGAAGGAGGAGAAAGAGGATAGCAGAGGACGAAGAGGAGGATACTGGAGGTGGAAGAGGATGAAGAGGAGAGAGGGGGAAGATAGTAAATGAGAAATAAGATAGCAAAGAAAAGGGTAGAGAAATTTGTAAGACATATTGATCCCCAAAGAGCGACCTAGATGGAGGAGGAATTACCGTGTATCTGGCACCAAACAGCAGTGTGTATGACCACCACCCAGACAACGAAACAAAAAGACACAACACGGATGGTAAGATGGTGAACCTGTGGTGTTTCTCCCTGTCATGAGAAAGCAAGGAATCGACCACAACTTCCCTGGGGAGCCGAGACCTTCAACAGCACTGACTCTTGTGACTTTGCGCCTCCGATCTGTTCCCAAGTTGAAGGTCTATATTTCATTGCACGTATTTTTTTCCCCCCAAGCGGTTTCGTGTGTAACGTGACTCTATGGACTTATGTGAAAGAGGGGGGTCTCTCTCTCTCTCTCTCTCTCTCTCTCGACAACTTACACCTTCATGGTCGTCACCGGTTCATTAAACATTACTTTATTACCATATCCTTTCTCAACAACTCGCTCAGCTCTTTCTTCCAGCCCGTGTAAAATAAACCTCTAACAGTATTACCTTATGTACAGTATACTTTTGATAATTCGTACATCACCATGAATATTGCAAGCGATGATGATTATATATTACTGACACTATGAAACCTTGTTGCCGTGTGTGTCTCTATACAGCCAGCCCAGCATACCTTAAATCCGTCACGACACACACACACACACACACACACACACACACACACTACTTAACACAAATGATTCCCCATTCACGAAAGAGATAATCTGTGTGTGTGTGTGTGTGTGTGTGTGTGTGTGTGTGTGTGTGTGTGTGTGTGTGTGTGTTGTGTGTATATATTTAAGAATGATGAAAGAACCGTGGAAAAATCTCGTCTACTTTCACCTCCATTTACTATCCTGTGGTTTGGGGAGCCGAGCGTGTAAACCTCACGTGCTGTTGTCGTGCCCCCTCCCCCCACACCTATCACACACCTAAAACTTTACTGCACACTTTCCACACCTGTAGTCACCAACATTGAATTTTAAATACTCCACCACTGACTTTCCACACCTACATAACCCCCCGTTAACTACACACTTCCCACACCTACATAACCCCCTGTTAACTACCACACTTCCCACACCGATACAACCCCCCGTTAACTACTTCCCACCTACATAACCCCCCTTAACTACCTACACACTTCCCACACCTATATAACCCCCCGTTAACTACACACTTCCCACACCTACACAACCCCCCGTTAACTACACACTTCCCACACCTACTAGATCACAGGGCACAACTTGACGGTTCCCACGGCCAGGAAACACCTCGACCGATGAGCTATACTGAGTGTTGAGACATAATGGGTCTAATATGGCGGTGGGTGGGTGGGTGGTGGGCTGGTGTGGTGGGTGCGTCTGTGGTGGTGGAAATTTATCGTCGTCGGTCTCCCACACCGGACAAGTAAACACGATATGAAGGGAAACAATCAACAACAAGGGAGGGGAGTTAGCCACCTTCCCTCCCTTCCCAGCCACGTTCCCTCTATCTTCAGCCACTCTCCCTCCTCGGTCACTTTCCTCCTCAACCATCCTTTCTCCTTGGCCACTGTCCCTTCCTCCTCGGCCACTCTCCCTTCCTCCTCGGCCACTCTCCCTTCCTCCTCGACCACCCCTGCCTGACTCAAGCCCAAACATTCGTCATCAGCATTTTGATAAGCCCGGCCGGGAGCCCACCCTGCACACGCCAGGTTAAGGCTTGCGGCCCCGGGGTTTACGGCCGGATCTTGGACAAAAACCCGAGAATTGTCTAATTTAAACAGATCCAAGAACCAGGCTCGGGGGAGGATCTCGCTACGAGCTTTTAAATCCGCTGGCCATTAATCTGGAGTGTCGGGGTGGGAGGTCGAAGGAGGGACGGGAGGGAGGAGAAGGGGAGATGAGGATAGAGAAGGTGAGAGTAAGGGAGGGGAGGGAAGGGATTATGGAGGGAGCAGCGGCAACAAAACTAACACGATGGACGTCTCCCTAACATTATTATTCGCTCGTTACGCTGCGCTACACAGTGATGAGCACGACCAGGGCCTCGCCTCCACCACACCACCAGCGTAAACAATGCTGGAGCCGCGGATACACAGTATATTGTTGAGAGAGAGACTCTCCTCCCCCCAACAAGCCAAGACCCCAACCAAGGTCAGCCAGGAAGACCTATCTAACCCGCACTAGTGGCCACTTCGTCTTGGTTTACACGTCTTGCACCGCTGAGGAAGACCCAATTGTTCTCGCTGCACAGTAAAGCTCCTCCTCAAGGCTTTACCCACTACAGCGCACAATGCTCCTTGACTTGGGCTCTGGAGGAGGAGAGATTCATGCCTGAGACGTGTAGCAGGAACCAGACATCTCCGTTCTAACGCTGCGGCGCCGGACACGGATCCCTCTTGTTCCCCGCGATGGACCAAAACCCGGGGCACTTGAACCCGTCAACAGCACCCGAGCCCCGAACCTTAGAACCGGACCTGACAACCGAACCAAAGTAACGGACGTGACAACCGGAGCAAGGGTTAATAAGGGTCTCCGAGAGGGCAGTGCTAGTAGGGGGAGGCTGCATTACCTCAACGGTGTATCAAGTTCTATATTAACCTGCGGCTGATGCTAATTTGTCCCCCTCCGACATTCCGACATACTCAGGCGAAGAGAGAGAGAGAGAGAGAGAGAGAGAGAGAGAGAGAGAGAGAGAGAGGTGAGGGGGGGTTAGCACACCGTATCTTATAAACAATCCCATCTTCCGTGTCCATCAGTGTGTCACGAGGAGGCACAACACAGTGCTCACTATCGATCATTTCAAGTAATTGCCCGGGCGAGGACACAGAGCAACTCCTCGGTGAAGCAATGTGAAAGGTGTATGACCGAGAGAACTGAGTCACCGCCACTGCTGCTGCTGCCCACACCGGCCACATCACCTAACACCTAGGCCAACCACATTACTCTGTCGCAACATCTAGGGATAGCCACACCCACTCATCCCCACAACATGAGTCAGTTACATAATTTATTCCCATACCATCTCAGTGGCACATAATGTACCATTCACTCCAAGATTATCTAGGCAGCACACCCACAGTCCCACACCATCTACAGTAGGTCAAACACTCACACACATATATTACTCCATCTAGGCGACGCACACCGCTCATCCCCACACCACCTCTCACTGAATTAATCGGTCAGGATCTTACAAGTGATAAAAGCAGAAAATGTGGGGACAGTGTGGCAGGTGACAACACAACTATCTGCTCTTACAATACCTAGCCACACTCTTGTTACCTATGATAGCTTCAATTAGGGTTAAGCTAAGTAAGTTTTGTACGAGTTTTATCTGATCTAAAATCTCTTGACAACATACTGTAAACCACATTCGTCAGACTGGGTAGGATCCGTTCACAAGTCTTGGTGAGGTCGTGTTTAAAATAATCAACAACGTTGGTCAGGCTATATCCAGGGTACGTGCGACGGAAGCTTAATGTTGCTCAGTTTCATACTGGATGGTTGTTCGCACGCTCAAGGCGCCCCACCACATCCCTCTACTACACTCATCATCACTAAAGCAACCTTCATTAACCTCACCACCTCCTGAACCTCCACAGTTAACATACGATAAAAACAAACACCCACGGATAATATGTAGCCTTATCAACTCGTCCTCCAGATTCCCTTATAAAACCTTCGTCATAAGAACATAAGAATGGAGGAAACTGCAGCCCCGTTTACACCTAACCCCTATCGCGCATATATCCGTCCATGAACCTATATTTGAAACTGCCCAGCGTGCGCCTAAATCTAAATTTGTCTAATTTAAAACCACTGGTACGAGTTAGTCCCTTTGTTATATCACCTTTGTTTAACCCTGACTCCCATTTATACACCACGATCATATCGCCCCTCACTCTACGTCTCTCCTCGGTGTTACTAAGGTTGATAACAACGCTACACCTAATGACCATTCTCCCGCCATTCCTCCACCCCCTTCCCTCCCTCCAGTGACATCACCCACATGACTCTGACCTATATACAGTACAATATACTGTTAATGATCATGATGTATTTCTTTGTGATGGCAGTGAACAGCGACATCAACCCACATGAATCTGACCTACAGTATATATACTGTTAATGAATATGATCTATTCCTTTGTGTATGAACCTCTGTCCTGCGTGGCAGTGAGAAGTGATACCACCCTCAGTGTCAAGACCTGACTGAATTACTCAGAATACGCAAACTGTACTCCAAGCTTTGTCAATAAATTTGTTAAACTAAAAATTAAAACCTTCGTCCGGCCGCCTTGGTGATCTAAGAGGTGCGCAAAAACCAACTTGAACCCCTGACAGATCAGTGGGTAAAAGAATTCCGCCCGCTATGCAACTCCCACTGTCTCTCGTGACCCCGCTGGTTATGTAGTTGCACACTACTGTTCTCTGGACCGCTGGTGGGAGGGTCTGGGCCGCTGACCAGCCACTGCTTCAGATAGAAAGTTGTTTAGAAAGTGGTGTCCAGAGGTGGTGGAGGAGCTGGTGCAGGCGAGCGAGCGTGAGAACCGTCCACTGCTGTTGACAATGCAAGGACGTGCTGCACCACCTGACGTCACGTCCGCTCCTTCCACCAACTCTACCAGGAACCCATGACTGACCTCCTCCCTACCATCCACACACCCATAAACACAAGGAGGATTCTCTGTGCATAATGTCAGGTAAAGTCGAAAGTATATTGAACAAAACCTGAACCAACTGTTACCTTCCACACAATGACTGTCCACGTTATGTACACACATATACTGGTGTATACAAATGTGTTCACGTACACAGAGAGGATGAGACGGCAACACTATGTTGAGCTGAGGTGAGGTGGGTACGAGGAACAGGAGATCATCTCAATTCACATTATTATTATACAATACTTCGTCGGGGCAGGACGGGTAGGTCACCTGTACGACTACTGTTAACCTACACAGGTGTCCCCGTTAGGTAACATGTAACCCCGCCAGGTAACACGTGTCTTCGCCAGGTAACACGTATCCCCGCCAGGTAACACGTATCCCCGCCAGGTAACACGTATAAGAACATAAGAAAATAAGGAGTCTGCAATAGGCCGGTTGGCCTGTGCATGGCAGCTTTTATCGAGAGTTACTACCACTCTCTATCATCCATGAATCTATCTAGCCTCCTTTTAAAACTTTCCAGCGTTCCAGCACTTACTACAAAGTTGCTAAGCTTGTTCCACTCGTCTACCACTCTATTTGTGAACCAGTTCCTTCCTATCTCCCTCCTAAACCTAAACTTATCCAACTTAAATCCGTTTTTCCGAGTCCTATCCTTCTCGGATAAGAACTTTATCTATATCCCCTTTATTGATTCCTTTCACCCACTTAAATACTTCTATCATATCTTCCCGCACTCTTCGTCTTTCTAGGGAATGCAAGTTTAGTTTTTTTAACCTATCCTGATATGGAAGGTTTCTAAGTCCCGGAATCATTTTCGCCATTCTTCGCTGCACCGACTCTAGTGAATTGGTATCCATTCTATATTAAAGGCACCAGAACTGAAGCGCATAATCGAGGTGCGGCCTGACTAGCGCAAGATATAGTTGCAATATGACCTCTGCACTCTTATTACTTACACTTCTAGATATATCCCCGCCAGGTTTCTTATTCTCACTTGTATACAGTTTACTAAAGCAACTCAGCCTTCAACAAGTCTCTAGGTTTACGGCTCACTGTACTTTAATAATCACCAGCAGAACAGCAGCTCGATTCTTCCGCGTGGCGAAGGCTGTGGAGGTGGTGCTGGAGAGAGTGACAAGCAGTGCCTCACCACACTCACCGGCCCCGATCATGTGACCAGTGCGGTGTCATTTGCGGTCACCTGATCAAGTATCATTGTTGACGTCACCTGCGGTCACCTGACCCACTTTCCTTAACGACATTACTTGCGGTGAGCTTCGGGGATATTGGCTATGATCGTTACTTTACCGCTCTGATCAAATGATGAGGATGACAGCACTTACCGTCCACTGATGTTCTGTTTACAGTGGCGTCCCCTGCAATCAGCGGATGGATCATATGGCGACAGAGGAAACTGGGAGACCCATCAGCTGTTTGAGAGTTGTGTGTTGTCTTAACGGGGATAAAACTTTTCTCCGTCAATTTCTTAACAGAACATCACTTCTGTTCTTTCTAACACTGTTCATACTTATATTACTGAAGAATCAAATATAGTACTTGGGATGCCTCTCGGGAGTGACCCCAGACCAGCGTCACAGTAACACTCAGGGATGCCAAGAAGCGCATGACGTAAGGAGGACACAAGGCGGCTACAGTGATCTCCAACAAAGAGTCTTTTTTCCTGGTAACGTAACCAACAATGGGAGTCAGTTAGCGTGAGTCGGGAGGGCGGTGGGTGACTCGTCCCTACAGCAACACACAACGCCTTCCTGCCTCACGCACCCACCTTTCACCTAACAATCTCTTGAGAACAAAAGTGACTGACAACCGTCGCAAAACTCTGACCAACATCACGCGGATACACAGTGATGATCTTTGTTCCCAGAAATCACCAAGCCTACAATAAACATGAGAGGGTGTTATATAGATACAAAATGACATCGTACGTTACAAGGCAACAGGAACGCGACCATCGGAGCGTGAACATTACTTAATAATATTGCAAGAGTACAAAGAACACCGTGAACCAGCCCTTAGACGCACTGAAGCGAAAACAAGATAAGTGGAGATGAGGGGAAGAGGCCAGGAGGTGCTGGCCAGGACGAGTGCTGGGGTCCCTGCTTGGTGCACTACACTCAATTACATTCTGGGTCAGCTATAGGTTTTCCTCCAGTGACAAACACCATAGAGCACAAAGAGGAGCATCGGATATCGTAAAAATTACTACAGGTGTCGAGTACTGAACGCCACGTGACAACAGCACCGATTACCGGAAGGCTCACAAAAGGGTGTCAAAATCCCCCATTAACGAACACCTTGTCGCTTTACTCTCCTGTGGTTGTATACACCGACACACGCACAGCTAAACCTGAGGTACAAGACAGTGTGATCCTGGATAGGGTACATTATGATCCTAGGGTACAGTATGATCTTGGAGAGGGTACGGTGTGATCTTACAGACACTACAAGTAGCTATAATGTGACCCAAGAGAGAGCACCAGTACATTGTGATCTTAAAGGGGAAAGGGCCGGTTAAGTGTATTCCTGGCGACGGTACAATACAATCACAAAACACATCACGTATGTAATGGCTTAAACTTCCTCTTCCACCTCACTTTCCCTCGGCTGTGCCTCGCGTGTACATGCTAACAGACTGACGCAACGCTGTACAAATGACACGATGGTCACCGCCACCAGTGATGACAGCCTCCGTTCCCCTGTTGGCAATGACGAAAGGCACTCAAGCGTGTTATCCAACCAGACTCACCTTTCCACGTTTATATTTAGCTCACATTTCAACGCAACAGATCACTCAAACGGGTATTACGTCTACCTACCTACAGTAAGCTCGAGTTGATTAAAGGGGAAAGGGGAGGAGGAGTATATGTATGTCAAGTGGCAGACCACATTCTCCTGACGCACTTAAACCAATAGGAGCGTGCTCTCTCTCTCTCTCTCTATGGTTCTCGTCCATCTCTCCTCTTTACCGCCGTAAAAACCTTCACCCACGTCCGTCCCCCACATCGCCTCCGTCAGCACCATCAACATCACCAACACGTACCCTCGTGAGTGATGGTGACGCGCATATGTTACAGTGACAGATGAGAACGAAGAATAACGATAGTGAAAGGGAGGAGCGTAGAGGGAGGAGCGTTGGCAGAAGAAGATAGTAATGGTAAATATGGAAACTGGAAAAGCTTCAGGTGATGGTGAGCCCGTGCACTGGAATGTCAGAGTGAGGAGAGTGACAGGATTTTTGAAGTGACGTCATGGGGGAGTGCCAGGTTGACGCGTGGCATTATGAACTTTAGCCAAAAGGTGCCAGACCCAAGGTGCCTGTGACCCCACCAGAGGGAAAAACCTATATCTAAGTTATATTGTAACAATCACATAAGCAACAACAACAACAATAATAATAATAAATAAACAAAACCCTACAGATCACCACATAGGATAATCTTCACCTATATTCACCTCTAATTTAATCCTCTTTCTCCTTTCTCATCGTCCCTCTCCTCCTCCCCACCGTCCGCCACACTCCCTCACCAGTAGTGTCAGCGATACATCAAGTAATGAAATGAGCCAACAGCAGCAGCCTACGGTCACAACCCCCACACCACCATAAGGCCAGGCTGACGAAAAAAGGGAAATGATTGGTCGAAACATGAGATACGAGTTGCTGTGATTAGATAATGATTGGTCTACAAATACTTGAGATATGGGACGGCAGTGTGTGTGTGTGTTACTGGTTCACGAGATAGGTACTGTCAAGACGGGGAGAAGTGACTGGCGGACATATATTGGATGCCTGGATGAGCTTCAGTTTGTCATCACGGGAGAAATGAACAAGCGCCGACTGATCGACACGTGAGATAATAACTGTCAGGGCGGCGGCCAACAGGTAGACACGCGATACGACAGCCAGAGCGGAGTACTGCTGGAGGTGGTTATGTAAGCTGTCAAGGGTGTAGCGAGGTCAACCGCGCTCAAAACAAACACTGAACAGATAAAAAGAGAAGTCAAACTGCTAGAACAAAATAAACAAATTATCAATAGCATTTTAACCACTATAATTAGTAAGTCATGTTTCGTAATGTTTACACGGTAACTGGCCTCTTCCCCAACTATTGCAGTCATCGTCATGAGTTGCACACCACTGCCAGAAGACCTCATTTACACTAGCAAGGAATACACTCTTTTCCTGGTAATCTAAACTGCAATATTTCCATAACCAAATATTTATTTTCCATTCAATTTTCCAGCAAAAAGAAATAAACATAAGCAATGCTATTATCAATAACTTCAATCATTCCTAATTGCGAGTTCATATTATATCCACATCGGTTAACTTGACATAAACACAGTATTAATACAACAATAGAACAGGTGCTACACTCTCAACGTTAAGTATAATCTTCAGGGGAAAATTGACTTAAAATAGAAACTTCAGTCAATAACTAAACGCTCTTCATGAAAACATGTAAACAAACACCATTCAAACTAAGATGTCAAAAGAAAACCAAACTCAGACCACAACAACGACTACCATTACCATCAAGACCACGATGACGACCACCACCACCACCACCATCAATGTTACGACAGTGAAGAAGGTGGGGCGTGTTTATGCGTGATGACACTCTGAGGTGACACACAGTCCTTGCCACACTCTCAGTCCCACACAAGTTTGAAGCAACTCCTACCACCTGCTGACATCTGATTAGCGCACTTCCTGTTACCTGCTCATACCTGACTAATGCACGTTTGGACAAATTACGCCTGGTTATAATTATTACACTTCCTGACACCTGCCTATACCTGGTTAATGTACTTATTGCTACCTGTTTATACCTGGGTACTACACAGCCTGCTATCTGCTTACACCTGTTTAATACACGTATTGTCACCTACTTAGTACACCTCCTGCTATCTGCTCAAGGACGATGACACAGGCATTACCCCCCCTGAAGCGCCCCTCTTATCCTTGACGCCGCACAAACAAGGAAACACTATAGATGGTTAGCCATACCAACAAGCCTCGTCTTCTTCCCCCTCACAAAAAAATGACTTATTCGCTCGTTAAAGTTGGTTCACTCTCAGTTGCATTAAGTCATTTGCATACAAACTGGCGGGAGAAGCTACAGCCGGGCGTTCACGTGCGGTATTGAGTGATAATCCCGCCCAAGACACCAGTACCAGCTATGATGATATATGTCTAGCTTACATAACAAAGAAAACAATATCCACGTTCGCTAGAGTTCACCCTATGAGCGATTAAGCACAAATTTCTAATGGACAATAGGTTTAATAGTTCCCTGTAGTTGTGTCATTTTTGTCCGAAGAATTTTGCAAAACTCTTTCATGTTGCCATACAAAACTCTCCAAAGAGGCTCTCCTAGGTAACACGCTATCAGCTTAAGCCAGTACCTTTGTAGTCAGCTGAAATTCAATTGTTTTCATCAAGGGAGATGTGTTGTGGCAAACTAGGATAACACAATTGTAGGGTCGACCCCAGCACAGTCTCTCATTCCTTCCTTTCTGTCCTACCTCCCTCTCACACCAACTTCCTTCAACCTTCCTACTTTCTAACTCCTTTACTTCATTCGTCCATCACTAGGGTGCTTCCCCCTCCCCCCATCGTCTTGTCCTTCACTCGCCTCCCTCCTCCCCTTCTTCATACCTGTTCACACTGCACGAGGTACACACACAGACGTCTCTCATTCCTCCATACACATGGTCGCTCCAGTTTTTCTCCTGAACTTTAACAAGATCAGTGCGTACGTACACACACACACACACTGATATTATTAATAATATTAATAACATGTGCGGTTCGGTATTCAGGAATCCGGGGTGCCTTGGCCCTGGTGCATGACTTAAAGCTGAGGTTTAAGGAATTTAAATTTAAATCTTGCGCATTTAGCGAGATGCATGGGAATTCCCTGACTCAGTTATTAATGTAATTTCAGCACAGAAGTGTCACACTCACAGCCGACCTGTTTCATCAAACATCAAAGAGGCCACTTGCCGGGTTCATAGGATGGACCACCGAAATTGCTGACACTTTTAGCCATGTGTGATGCAGGTCATGTGAGATCAACACAGGAAGGCTCTCAGTTACAGCTGTTATGGAGGCCGTCTTGGGAACATCTCCATAAAAAATAATAATAGTAAATACAAATAAAATCTTTTCACCGGCAGTTAAATTAATTTGGTTGAGAAACAATACAGTTGTTTTGACGAGTTTAATGACTCTTTCTTGACGTCAATGGTAAATACGGGTACAGTATATCAGACTCATTACCCAATTATCCCTTTATAATAACACACAACATCTACATACAATACCAGAAATTAGCTCCTGTGGTCATAAGGATCATGGGATGTGTCTTGCTCAGCCTCACCGTCAGCCGGGAGTCAGGGAGGTACTAGAGTAACAAGTGTGGGTGAGCTTCAGGAGCTGTTGGGAGGAGGCGTCCGTGTGGCGGCTCCGGCAAGGTTACGACCAGGTGCTCCCTCATCCACTCCTCCTCATCGCCTCCAGTAATACACAGTGAGTCCCTCCCACCCTCCTGTCATCTTACACATTACCGCCTCTCAAACTGCTGCCCTAAACAATACTGCCTGTCAAACTGCCGTCACTCCTGTTGTCAACCTGCATATTGCCGCCTGTTTTCCACATCACTGCCTGCCAATCCTGCTGTCGCCCGCACTTAACTTCGCCCCTGTCACACTGCCACCCCTGAAACATGTGGTACCACTTTGCCATCTTTAACAGTGGTTGGAATCACTGGTGTCCTGTACTAAACATACGGTGCCAGGAAAACCGAAAATTACCAACCCAATACCCCTGGCGGTTAAACTCAGCTGGTTAATCGTCTCTGGGTCATTACATCGTGAACCTCAGGTCATCACCACCGGAAACTGGCGAGGGAGTGCCGGAAGACAAGCTTCTGTTACACGCGCACTGAGGCAGGCAGGCACGCAAGCACATCGGGGGGCGCGCGCACACACACACACCATCCAGTCCGTCTGCTCTCACAGCTGATAGAAAAACAGGGAACGTTTATGGTTGCCACGGAGACTAAAGAGCATAGTGTATAATATACTGAAGACCTCACTACAAGAGCCGCGTATATGTGGAACCCCCCATTCTATTATTACCCCCTCAATCCGATATTACCCACACATGATCATATCCACCTATCACTACGTATATAACTGGCTCTCTCTCTCAGCGGCCATCAGAAAATCCTACACACACACTAACCGGTTCACGCTGGTCCGTCCAAACAAGAGATCGCTACACCCAAAAACAACTTCACAGCGACCAGCAAATGACACCTGGAAGCCCTTAAAACTGACAGCTGGATTGGATGATATACAGGCGGCACCTCAGGTCAGCCGAGGTCACCGCTCAGGTCACAGGTCGACACACCTAGGTTCTACAGTGTGACCCCAGATGTTCTCTTCCCTCGCGTCATGCCTTATTTGCATATAAGAACAAGCATACAAGAACGAGCATTACTCAACAGCTACATTATACTGCAACTTTCGGGATGCACGAGTGAGTGACAATGCAGTACACCAACGGGATCACCTGAAGATCATAGACCCCAACTTATATCACCTGAAGATTAACCACCTTAAAGCTACCTGGGGGTTAAGTAGAGGCTAGTGTGTCAGTGGTTAATCTTCAGTTGAAATAAGCTGTGGTGTCTAATTTTCAGGTGATCCCAGACATAAAAGTAAAATAAAAAATAAGTATACTTAAGGGGCTGCTAATAATAGTGTCAACTTGATGTGAAAGATGAAAGCAACAAACATTATTACGATTCCTATTATTATTTTAGAATCCACCAGAGCTCAGCCTTACCACACAAAGCCAAACGGATCAAACTATTTATACTCTCGCCCACACACCTACAGGTTCCTGGAAGGCAAGGCTCAGCGGGTTCACGTCTAATTCAAGAGAAACTTTGGTGTGGGTGTATCTCGAGGAGCTTGGATTTGGAACACCGCTCTCCATTGTTGCTCATAACCACCTCTTTTATCATAGGTTGGCTGTGTCTTGTTTATCAGTCTCTCTGCCACTCCCATCCCTGTATCCTTCTCCTCTTCCCATCTAAAATTCTTTTGCAATATCACAATTTCCTCCCCTCCCCCCTTCCCTCTTTATAAGGAACGTTTGAGGGAGGATGTGAGAAGTGGGGAGTAAGAAGATAAAGAATAGACGAGGTTAAGGAATAAAGAAGGAGGGAATAAGGAGCATACGAGGAGGGAGATACAACCCAAAGAAGATAGAAGAACATAAGAAGAACATAAGAAAATAAGGAGTCTGCAATAGGCCGGTTGGTCTGTGCATGGCAGCTCCTGTCGAGAGTTACTACCACTCTCTATCATCCTTGAATCTATCTAGCCTCCCTTTGAAACTTTCCAGCGTTCCCGCACTTACTACAAAGTTGCTAAGCTTGTTCCACTCGTCCACCACCATATTTGTGAAACAGTTTCTTCCTATCTCCCTCCTAAACCTAAACTTATCCAACTTGAATCCGTTGCTTCGAGTCCTATCCTGCTCGGATATTATAAGAACTTTATCTATATCTCTTTTATTGATTCCTTTCACCCACATGAATACTTCCATCATATCTCCCCGCACTCTTCGTCTTTCTAGGGAATGCAAGTTTAGTTTCTTTAATCTATCTTGATATGGAAGGTTTCTAAGTCCCGGAATCATTTTCGTCATTCTTCGCTGCACCGACTCCAGTGAATTGATATCCATTCGATAATAAAGACACCAGAACTGAACCGCATAATCGAGGTGCAGCCTGACTAGCGCAAGATACAGTTGCAATAAGAACATAAGAACATAAGAACATAAGAAAGTGGGATACTGCAGGAGGCCGACTGGCCCATACAGGGCAGATCCCTTTCACACCCATCCCAGCACTTCCATGTGCCTATCCAACTTCGTCTTGAAGCTCCCTAGCGTCCCCGATCCTACTATAGCACTCGGTAGCCTTAAGACCTCTGCACTCTTATTACTTACACTTCTAGATATAAAACCTAATACTCTGTTTGCCTTATTTCGAACATTATCGCACTGTTATCTAGGCCGTAGGTCTGGGCTCCCCCTTTTCCTGATCCATTGGTACAAAGACTCGGGAGAGGGACAGTTGGAATGGACTGCAAGTAACCCAGCTTGTTGGGTTTCGCCTTAGTGGCCTGTCTATCCTGCATTGGCTTCATGCACACACAGAGGAAAGTAGCAAAAAGAAGTAATGAAAATGAGGAGAGCAAGCATGAGAAGTCGGCCAATGACTTCTAATAGGTAGTTAGGTACGGTAGTTAGGCTAGCGACCAGAAGGCTGCGAAAAATGGTCATTGCGATCAATGTTATTATTCTTGTTATGAGAGAGCAGGTAATAACGAGTGATAAAAGCTGATCCTATTGTTATTATTATTGTTAGTGTTATTATTATGAATATTATTAATACAAAAATACATTACTAAAAAGGTGATCACAACTCATTGGCGTGTAATTTAGAGAGTTGTGTTTTGAAAAGTTGGACACAAGCGTCGACTTCGCTTTTTCTACCCCTTAATCTAATACCTTTCTTAATATCGGATGCTTCAACCCCGTGGTCTGTGAGCATGTCGAGCTTGGTAAGTCCAGGAATTTTAAAGAGGATTCCGCTGTGAGTAGCGGATGACCTGAAGCGACGGACGACAATTTCATCATCCTCACCCCCATTAGTGCCATGGGATGTGTCCTCCGTAGACACCCCATCTGTGCCACCATCTCTATGGGATGTGTCCTCGGTGGACAGCTCTCCATCTGTGCTACCTTCGCTATGGGATGTGTCCTCGGTAGACAGCTCTTCATCTGTGCTACCATCGCTATGGGATGTGTCCTCGGTGGACAGCTCTCCATCTGTGCTACCATCGCTATGGGATGTGTCCTCGGTGGACAGCTCTCCATCTGTGCCACCATCGCTATGGGATGTGTCCTCGGTGGACAGCTCTCCATCTGTGCCACCTTCGCTATGGGATGTGTCCTCGGTGGACAGCTCTCCATCTGTGCCACCATCGCTATGGGATGTGTCCTCGGTGGACAGCTCTCCATCTGTGCCACCTTCGCTATGGGATGTGTCCTCGGTAGACAGCTCTCCATCTGTGCCACCACACTGCCAGCAGGCCCCCCTGACCACCATCAAGGCCCCACTGATCAGCAGCAACAAGAAGAGGGTCACAGTCAGGACCTCCGCCAACAAGGCCCGACCGTCCCCCTTCTCCTGTTGGTAAAATCGCTTGAGCTTCTCCGTAAGGAAGGCCTGTCTCTTCCTTTCCTCCACAAGTGTCACTAGGTCACCTACGAGGCCTAACCCTTGGTAAGCGTGTTTCTTTACCCAAACATCGGGTAGCGGTGGTGGGGCTATTTGTCGAGAGAACAGGGGAAGGCGAGTCAACAAAGCTCTTACGCTGTACAGCCGCGAGAGGCGCTTCTCTGAGTCGGCGTTGGCCTCTTCCACGTTAGTGACGTTCACCCTAACCTGGTGGCCCAACCAACACCAGGCGACCACCAGGCAGATCATAGTAAATAAAAATTTTGATCCCATTTTCGTTTATTATATTGTTATTTCAGTTTTAAAAGATACTTTTTCTAGAAGACTTAAAAGTGATTTTGTTAAGAATGGCACAACCGAGATGTTGGCTTAAGAAAATAATGTTGTACTAAACTGGAGTACTTGGGTGTTTTACTATTCTACTATATATATATATATATATATATATATATATATATATATATATATATATATATATATATATATATATATATATATATATATATATATATATATATATATATATATATATATATGAGAGAGAGAGACTACCTTCTTCTTGTCCACAACTGTACCATCGTTGGTTAATATTGTTTTAATCAGTCAAAACAACAATCGACTTCAGACGCTTATAAATGCTGAGTATGTTTCTCGATTCGGGTGAGATATACAGTTGAGGTGATTGGAACGTCAATGTGGCATTTAAAAACTCATGCACTGTTAAACAAATGTTAATCAAGAACTCCCCCAACAACACAATTGGTTGCATTTATAAAGTTCCTTGCAAGGAATGTAATATGTTTTACTTAGGCCAGACAGGTAAAGATCTTGCAACTAGAATTAAACAACACAAATACAGTGTTAGGACAGGCCAGGAATCCAATCAACAAGCATTGCATTGACTGGGACAATGCCTCCTCAATATTACCATGTAATTCAATTGATAGTAGGAACATCATAGAATCTAGTCTTATTAAACATACCGAAGCATTCAACATGAATTTGAGTAACGGCATGTACAAGCTGGACAATTTTGTAATTAAGAAGATTTGTGATCAGGTGAGAAGGCCGGGTCACTTGACCATCTGACCTGACCACGAACCGTTGTGTGCTATTTAAAGATTAGTAGGGTCATTACCTAATACCTGACCATTGTGGACCTAGTCTCACCCTCCTCTGTATATATACACCTTGATTTGTATTACTCTCTCTAGTCTGTACTCACCCCTGAAGATGTGAATTACACGAAAGCGCTTGGGAACTTCGTGTTTTCTTGTGGTTATCATATATATATATATATATATATATATATATATATATATATATATATATATATATATATATATATATATATATATATATATATATATATATATATATATATATGTGTGTGTGTGTGCGAAGAGCTGATTAGAAAAGCTGCAATTTCTTAGGAGAGGAATTTGACCACCAGCGTCTTGTTTGGGGGAGTCTTTGGAAGTCACAGGAAGCCGATGGGTCATTGTGGGTCACGATAGGTCATTATGGGTCACGGTGGGTCATTATGGGTCACGATAGGTCACATAGAACATAAGAAAGTGGGATACTGCAGGAGGCCGACTGGCCCATACAGGGCAGATCCCTTTCACACCCATCCCAGCACTTCCATGTGCCTATCCAACTTCGTCTTGAAGCTCCCTAGCGTCCCCGATCCTACTATAGCACTCGGTAGCCTATTCCACATATCCACAACTCTATTACCAAACCAGTGCTTGCCTATATCCTTTCTGAATCGGAATTTATCTAATTTAAAGCCATTTGTTCTAGGAAGAGGAATAAGTGAGGGGGGGATAGGTGAGGGAGGAGAGGGGTAAGGGAGTGAGGAGACCAAGAAGCCGAGCAGCTGTGGGGCAGGACGACGACGTCGGTAGCTCCCAGACAATAACATCTTGGGGGAAACAAGGAGAGGAAATGTGTCCAATTGAATGTAAGGCGGAAATTACCGAGAGTTGTGAGTTCCGCGTTGGTCACGTGCGAGTGTGGCGGGGGAAGGGTGAGTGAGTGGGGTACCTCAGTGGCGCCTTACAAGTGGGTTCTTGCGAGAGACTTGTGAATCACTATCAGTTATGGTAGAGCAGCCCTCATCACACCCTGGCTGTTCGCCTGGTCAGACTAGCGTGAGGACCTTGTCTTGAGAACACCACCAGAGTGGGTCAAGTCCTGGGGGCATAAGAGAGACCCAGTGATCGTTGAACATGTGTGTAACTAATACATGTACGGACGATGCCTAGATGGCACACACATTGACAAGGCTGAGAACGCCAAGTGCAGCAACTAATCATCTTCTCATTCAAGGACGTGGTCGCTTGACAGGGGGTCATAGGTGACGGGTGTGTCAGCTGTTAAAATCGAGCTGAATCACAGCAGGACAAAGACTGGGGCGCAAGAAAGGGCGGCGGATAATGGCGGTGAACGTTGTGTTGCGGGGTAAACTTTGTCTCTGGAGACAGACAAAGACTTCCGTAGACGCACCATGCACTTTTGTCCTGCCAAGGCCGTCGACAGTGTGGGATTTTGTAGCATACGCAACTTTTTGTTAGGTTGGCGACGTCCACAGTGACGGAACAATACATACTCCGAACAACCCTGTGGGAGAAGTCCTTTAAACTAGAAGGTAAATAAGACGCTAATCCTGTTCACTGAGGATGTCCCGCAAATCTCACTGGAGAAATAATCAAATTAGTAGAACTGCTAGTGTGAATGTTAAAGAGACTAAACTGTACTGCATATGGACATGGCTTAACGTCTTTGGTAAAACAAAAAAAAAGCTGAGAGGGATTACTGAGGAGCTAAAAAGACCTTCAGAGATAAGATAACACCGGTTACCACCTCACACACCAGCCACATTACTGGTAAACTTGAAAATTATGGATTATTCTTACTACCATAACGCTAACTTTAACATTCTCTCCTATTCGGTAACGGACGAAACACCACTTATAATATCTGCTCCAAAGTTTACCAATAACAAACCCAACACAAGCAAACGACTGACCTTCATACAGCATTCACGTACAAGAAGCACATCACTGCGCCGTACATGTTAGAGTAGAGTGTCACAGCCCTGACCTCCTGCTCCTGAGAGGTTGCTGCCTCCAGGGCTTACTGTCACTCTCTACACTCCAGCTACGTCTCCTGCTGTCACCATTCCCTTCAATACTAACCACTTTAACATACCCCTGTAATGAATTAATTTTCGTATATATGCAGGATTAAAGTTCAACACTACAAAACCTGATTTATGGGGCTCTATCTACCGCCGATTCAACAAAATATTGATATATATTTCTAAAGGTATAGAAAGAATAGGTTACTGGGGTGACGGTGACAACAGTTGTGTGGGGTGATGGCTTCCCTCTTGTTCCCCAGGGGGTGGTGACGGCCCGGGTATGGCCAGTACCACCAAGGAGGAAGGGCGTGTCCACTCAATCACAACACAAACACCGCTAAGACGAGAGCTACACTACCTCTAGAATACTTGCAACAACGACTACGTCCGGCTGGCCCCAGCTGCACGTGTCGCTGCCTCAATCACAGCTCTAGTACGTGCTTCTATGACCACCAGCAGCTCCGATGACACCACACGTCCCGGAGAAGCAGGGACACTCATGCATTGCAAGCTGACTGCATCATGGCCATGTACACGTATATAACAAAAGCATGCACGATGCCAAGCTGATATTCGTCCTGTTTAACGTCCCCCACATCCTTGCAGCACCCAAAATGACCGCGGCCGCAGAGGAAGTGGTAGACCACCAGTCTTCAGGGGACCCACACCAGCTGACGATAGGCACACCAGGCACGTGAGAGAAGGATTGATGATATGGACAGCTCGTGGCACACATCACAACTCGTAATTGGGGAGATCAATCAACCCACGAGAGTTGCGATCACTGGCAACATTTATTATTATTATTATTATTTTCTATTAGTGTTATTATTATTATTATTATTATGATCATCATCATCATCATTATTATTATTATTGTTGTCGTTGTCACAGTACAATCAGTGTTACTATTATTAATTCCATCAAATGAACTAGCGTCCTAACCAGGCGGCTGGTTCAGGGGGCTACACCACCACCAACGACACGACAGCAAAGTGAAAGCTCATCTGCCTACACCCTGCCCTGTCTGCCCTGGCCTGCCTCTCGTGCAGTGACCACCAGTTAGACACACACTGTAAGTAGTAATCAGGTTATATTAAACCAGTAGGTCACCATCACCACTGCGCAGTTCTATGACAAACTGTGTGACTAATATTTAAACACAGTGTCTTCTATCTATTGGCATTTAGTCTCTTCCTCACCTCCCACTTTCCTCTTCTTGATCGCCTTGTTTTTCACCCTCCAGTATATTCTTTCCCATTTACCACTTCCCTTTTCTTGTCAAACTCCTCTCTCGTTCCCGTCTTTTCTTCTGTCCCACTTACCTGTCTACCTATCTATTTCTCTCCTCTTCATATTATCCAATCTCTCTCTCTCTCTCTCTCTCTCTCTCTCTCTCTCTCTCTCTCTCTTATTTACTTTCCTTCTGGACCACTATCACTACGCAGTAAGACAGGGAGGGTATTTCCCCAGGAGCTTCACTAGGAAAACATTCACATCCTGGGTCAGGAAGTGTAAAGGGAACAAACATTTCCTACCTGCCACACAACCTCTCTACTCCCACGATAAAACACACGCCACGTTTGTGAAGCCGAATAACATGTTGGGAGGTTTGGGCTGAGAGAGAGAGAGAGAGAGAGAGAGAGTAGACACACCGAGCTATGAAGAGAAAAATACAAATGTTGAGTTTTATGAAGTGGTTTCTGTTAAGTGTTATGGGTCAAAAAAAAATATATATATATATACAGTGTACTCAAGACGTCACTAAGATAAAAGATTCTTTATCACCGTCTGTGGCTCTCGTCCCAAACTTTGGAATAAGTTACTTAAATTTCTACCTCTTTTTGCTCTATCACAAGTTATTCACTGCATGTCCTCCTACCTCGTGTCCCAGGCCATCGTCAACCACAACGTCGTCCACTCCTGTGTGCAGAGTTGATGTCTAGGCCAGGGCATCAACACACACGGTGACCGGTTCTGTCTGCCAAGGCCGCCCAGCAGGTACCCGGAGTATGCCACGGATAAATGTTTATTTTGAACTATCCATTTCTGGCCCGGGTGAGGGGTGAAGAGTGAGAAGGGGAAGGAGTGAGTGATGGTAGGGAATGAAGGGGAGAGATGGGGAAGGGGGGGGGTGTAGGACAAAAGCCTCCAAGGACAATTAATAATAATAATTTTTATTCTTTATTATTTACAGCTTACAGTTTATGAACCGGACCTAACCCAACCCATTTTGCAATTTGTTCTACTTTGCACTTTAACTGTTGGGGGGTGTGCCAGGGGGCTTTTGTCCGGGGAACTTTTGACCGGACCCCGGGGAAGAAATGGGTGAAAGGAGGGGAGGAGGAAAGGAGGCGAGGTAAGGGAGTGATCGTAGGTGAGGAAAGAGGAAAACAATGATTAAGGGAGATAAGGTGAGAATGTGAATATGGGAGAGGAGAAGGGTGAAGAGGAGAGAAGAGTAAGTGTTGGTTATGGAAAAAAAGTGACCGAGCGCTAATGAAGGAGTGTGTGGGGGGGCAGGGAGGGGGGGATAGTACGTTGGGGGCTACAGGGGCCATTGGAGGACCATGGGAGTAACAGGGGGGGGGGAGGGGGCACTGGAAGACCTCGGGATGTAAACACGACTAAACCCGGGTATTATAATGGCCTGGACGCATTAGCGGTAATTGATCGCCCAATTACTTCGTTCCCACACATTTACATTTATAATATTTGTCCAATTACAGGGATAAACTATTTACGAAAAAGAAATTGTGAAATTATTTATTTTTTTATTAAGTTAACGCTAAAATATATTTCACAGTGGTTGTCAGGAGCAAGTAACGTAATGGAGTAACCTGTGTCACTCACCTGTCACTCCAATGAGCTCCCTGTAACAACTATCACACCACTATCCTCTGCAACGAGCAACACAGTCACCTGTTTCACCCTGCCTCTCCCTCACCACCCCCTGCAACACACCATATCACCCTACCTCTCCTCACCACCCCCTGTAACACACCATATCACCCTACCTCTCCCTCACCACCCCCTGTAACACACCATATCACCCTAACTCCTCCTCACCACCCCTTGTAACACACCATATCACCCTACCTCCCACTCACCACCCCCTGTAACACACCATATCACCCTACCTCCCACTCACCACCCCCTGTAACACACCATATCACCCTAACTCCTCCTCACCACCCCTTGTAACACACCATATCACCCTACCTCTCCTCACCACCCCCTGTTACTGCTGCCAGCCACCCTCTGTAACAATATCCCCGGGTAGCTGTAGCCCACCACCCTACTACACGGACTGGTTGGTTAGTTATCACAGGGTAAGGTTCCTCTGGTGAAGGCATGGGCAGGATATATACGTAGTGTACTGGCGTTGGGATTAACACAAGCATAAAAAGTAGACAGGTCAGTGAAGCTTGAACAGAGAGTCGCTGGCCCACACCTCCACCAAACGAATCTCGACTCACTCGTTTTACGACTCTCTCTCTCTAACTTTTCCTTCCCTTCTTCAGTCAATTATTCTCCTGCTCGTGACTCCTCCTCTCCTTCTACTGTATACAACATCCTTCCTTATACCACTGCCTAAGAATGTTAATTTTATCCCGTTTAATCTCACCAATTTCTCCCCTCCCTTTATTCATCATAATGCTACTGAGAAACTTTTCCTCTGAGGATGTGATCTTTGTGTGTATAGTGAGTACCTGATAATTCTGATGTGGTGGTGTCTGTGAAAAAAATAATAATAATTTCAAATTTGTCTTCTTTTTCCCTTCATCGTCTCCCTGTCTGCCCCCTCACAGCTACAGACCCTCTCGCCCTGTCCTCATACCCGACCATACGACTCTCTCTCCGCCGTAATGTATGGAGTGTTGACAAGAGGTTTACAGTGTGTTCAACAAGGGATCGTCGACGCCAGGGTTGTGTTAGTGTTGTTACAGCATGACACACTGAAGCTCTCCAAACACTTTTAGGTGTCGCCTGCCGTGTAGATGGTAATACCATGAGTAAAAACGTTCACACACACACACACACACACACGCACTTCCCTCAGCCTTCATAGGGTAAGGACGTGTGTAGTCGGCGCTGCCCGCTAACGCGGCCGTGGTCTCATTCTTGACCATGGAGACAGCTGCCAGCCCGGTCTGTCGGGCCCTCCCATGCCCCATCTCCTCCTGCCCATCTGAATTTATCAACATCCTCACACCAACAGTACAGTGCAAAGATTGCCGATCAACCCACAAGTGATATACAAAAGTGGCAATTTTAACTCGAAGGAAAAACACAGCAATACCGAGTGTGGCTGGATCTGACCTGACCTCACGGCTTCACCTAACCTAACCTGAAGGATGGAGCACACCTGCATTGCCCCAAGCTACTGTCCTGGCCACGTGGCCACACACCTGCCCAGCCGCATCCAGCCCACACGAGCACGAACTGATTGCTACAAGAACAGCCCAGTCCCAACCATTGTAAAAATTACCAACACCTAATTATTATATATCATATTTGTATCACTTGTTACCTGTATATTATTTGTCAATCAAGAGACCCTTTTCCCAATTAAGTAATTGTATATTTTCAGCCTTCCGGCTGCCATGCTCTTTCAATAAACCGTTAATTATTGTTATTACACACCTGACACTCGAGCCATCACCCAAACAAACCTCTATCATCACATGAGAAAACCTCACGATACTGCCACATACTTCTTACCCTAATTACCATCAGCCACGATGGTCTGGGTGATAAACTGTGCCAAACTCCAGTCATTTTCGAGAAGGAGAAAGTGAAAGTTCGACACCAGACATATATTAAGGGATCCAAGACCTCAAAAGTCGCCCCAAGAATGCTAGCATATCACGGCAAATATGGCGGGCATACCAAATTCATCCCACCTCGCATATGCATCAAAATAAAAGTAAATTCCTTAATAGCAGCCTTTCAGACACTCTCCCCATACCTGCTCCTCCATAGGTCCCGGTACAAGACATAACCCTCCCACCCGCACAACCTTATTGCAGTGTGGTAGTGGGGTCAATGAGGTGTGTGGAGGCGGGAGGGCCACTCCACAGCGTCAAAGGGTCGGGAAGGTCTGGGGAGAGGTGCGTTCCTGCTGGGAAACTTGACCTTTTTTACAGCCTCCACGCCACCCTCCCCCTCACCGCTGTTTTTGTTGACATTCGTTACGCTTTCTTTAGCGTGGAGACTCCCTGGTCCAGGTCGTCCACATCCCACCTTGCCTGACTGTCTTCCTGAGGCCAAATATAATACTAACAGAGAAATAATAGTAAAAGTACAAAATAAATGAAAGAAAATATCGAAATATGAATTTAAAGGTAAAATCCCCCAAAAGCTTCATTATACCAAAATCAATATATCGGTGTTTAAAGCTGCGTGACCAGAGACAGCACTAGATGTGTTTAGCACTTTGGAATTACCAGACACACTAAACACCCTCCTGCCGCTGTATTTCAGTACCTCAGATCAACAAGAGCGAGAAATGGGAGACGTGTCAACAATTATTCACAGATTCCTACTAAATAATCATCAATAACTCTTATAAAAAGCCGAGAACAAGTACTAAGAAAACATCTGCGTTACTTCAAGAGCCAACAGTGCCACCAGGGGGGAGGCAGTATCAGGTGTTGGCGTACAGTGCCGTGAGGTGGTGGGCACAGGAGACCCCACACGTCCTCTCTACAACCCAACACACGCCATAAACCCATTACCCCCCCCCCCATAACCCCCTCCCTCACTGGCCCCTCCTAACTAACCTTGCACTAAGACCGCAGCGACAAACTTACCTCCAAAAAACTATAAAAAAAACTTCTCCCAAACTGCTTTAGCACATAACGAAGTGGCAGCTCGATGGTGTACATTACCATAGGTCTACCAGTGGACGAACATGACACACGCTAGGCCTATATACCTACCCGTGTAAACGACACTTGGATGGTTGGGTTCCAGGTTTATGAGGGTGTCCAAACTACCCATGAAAACCCAGTTGAGTTTGCCGATAACCTTATACACAGCACACACACACAACACGGATCACCTGACCTATCTCCACCCTAGCATATTTCACCTTAGGATTAACCCTACTTAACGCTAAACTTATCTCACCTAACCTCACCCCCGTAAATACTATTAGGGTGGTTAATCTTTAGGTGAAATAAACTAGGGTTGGAGATTATTCACGTGATCCCAAACAACTACCATTACATAACTCACCAACTATGAGGATTTTAACGACAAGAATTATTTTATAAAAGATCGCGTTATATTTACTCCAGGTGATAATAGTTTGGGGAAAAATAAAAATGTATACCTCAAAAAATCCTGATAAATATTTCTCTATCAACAATGGCCGGAGTCACACGGCAGCGACCACAATGACACAGGATTAATTATGAGACACAAACGGTGATTGGTTGGTTAAATTGACCAAACCTAAATTAACCATTAAGAGAGGGGGAGGGAGGGAGGGCTTGTCCTAATTGGCTGAAATCATTATTGTCTAAAATCTCAAATGGCCGCTAATGGTTAAATGGGTCCCTGTATTAATAGTTACGATTGGTTAGTTGAGCGGTGGCCTAATAAGACTAGGGCCTATTTGAACTGGGGATCCCTGTGTGGCAAGAGAGGTAGTGACAAAATGTAAGAAGCCGGGTGTAAGAGAGAGAGAGAGAGAGAGAGAGAGAGAGAGAGAGAGAGAGAGAGAGAGAGAACAAAGGAGTATTTACAAACCAACAAGGGAGGGAAAAGGAAAACAAATGATGAAGAAAAACTCGGTAAACAAGAGAAAGAACTTTTAACACAAGAGAAGAAACTTGCAAACCAGAAAACATTACACAACAGACTTAGCGAAAAATCACACACACACACAGGAAGAATAAAATAAAGTATGGATTTGTATAATAAAGAACTAACATAACGAGGCAAACTTTACACAGCCGAGACAGAAATTTTAGAGAGAGAGAGAGACTTTTGAGAGACGAGACAAACTTTTGAGAGAGAGAGAGAGAGAGAGAGAGAGAGAGAGAGAGAGAGAGAGAGAGAGAGAGAGACTTTTGAGAGACGAGACAGAAACTTGAGAGAGACTTTTGACAGACGAGACAAATTTTAGGCAGACAAGATATTACTTAATAATATATAAAGGAAAGGTCTAGACAACGACAGAAGAGTTAATGGAAGAATGGAATATCTTACTAGAAATTAACATTGTAAAGGTAGAACTTACAAAACAAAGGAACACAAAATAACAATTGATGACCTTAACAAAAATAACTGATAGAATTAAAGAGACAGGGGAAGGGGGACTCGGATAACAAGCAAAGATTGTAGAACATAAAACTAAAAACGAATAAAGGAAGAAGAGGAGGAACGAACTAACAACACTAACGATTTTCAAACTAAAAGGGAGTTGACCAAAACGAACCACTCATGATCCACACACAGGGGGATTTAAACAAAGCTGGGACTCTCTCAACCCTCTACATACATACATACATACATACATACATACATGCATACGTACACCTACAGCCACACACATACACCAAGACATAAAAATTTCAATCAATGTTAGACTTGAACACCATAAAGGGCTACACTATTTAAGTCCCCCCCCCCCTCACCTCACCTCGGAACAACTGCAGAATGCTTGCCTTTACCCCTAACCTGGACACGACATGATACATCAGAACACTCCGACACACCAGTAGTGATTACTCGTGTTGATTATGTATGCAGGATATTACTTGCTGTCAAACACCAATTGCTGCCCCCAGTAACCCCCCCCCACACACACAAGTAGAGGCAACAAACAAGAAGCCAGCTTCACCTTGGGCTACTGCAGGGTGGCTGGCTGGCTGGCTGGACTAAGCTGCCCACCCCTGGCAGCCACCACCATCGTCTACAAAAAAATGGTGGTAACAGGTGTGTGGAGGGCAGCAGGACTTGTCTAGAGTTACCTCTCTCGCCCGCTGCACCACCGCAACACACAACTCTGGCATTTCCGACAAGTACCAAGGCGAGATGACAGTCGATCAAAACAACAGCATCACAGTAAAAGGTTTGCGGGAACTGTTGCCATTCTCCTGCAGGTCTCCGCTGTTTTTGTGGCCTCTCACGTTTCTGCGTCTGTCATGCCGTACCCGGAACACCCTGACATCATAAACGTACATACGTACACGTGTGTGTGTGTAATTTCTGATGCAAATGTTACAGGGGCAATTTCTATATCCACATTCTTAACAAAGTACTTTTAAGCATCCAGCTCCTGTCACCGGAGGCAAAACAGTGTGATTACGGTAAACTGAGTGAAAACATTATACAGCAACTTTCCAAATACCAAGAGGGACCGAGGGTTAATCGACTGCATCATTCTTGCCAAGGCTCAGCTGTCTTGGATCGTAAAGTGACGGAGACCTGGTTTTAAATGTCTTGATCTTTAAGCGCAGATGAGATAAACGGCAGACTTACTAAGCATAATAAAAACAATCAAACGAATGGAACTTGTGCCTAGGGTAAGGTAAGGAGTGGCCCAAGTGATGCCTTTTGTTGACGTTGTTAAGGTGCGAGTTTCCGTGAAAGCCCGATTAAGACTTTACAGGGTCGTGGCAGCATTTTTTTCTGCACCTTGGACGGAGGGTGGCGGGGGGGGGGCGGCGCAGTGGTCTGGCCTCCCGTGACATTCCTGGTATGCGGATCATCTTGAGGAGGGTGATGGTGTGGGTGACGGTGGAGGAGGCACTAGCTATAAGCCTAACAAGATCACCCGTGAGAACGAAGACTCTTGCGTCACTCTCTGGCTATAAATCATTCTAAAAATCAGTCAGCCTTGATGCAGACAAATAATAGCCCTATAATTATATCAAGCAACACGTGAAACACCCACTTTCCCACGCTAGGAACCGGCAAAACACGCCAACTGTCCGTTTTTTTGGCATTTACCCCTGTACTTTTAACTATTACACACACCTCTCTATACCAGAATGGCGGTAGCATCGTTTATTTAGGCTTTGTTCCCAGAATTAGCCTCTCAACTTCACCTCAACTCATTGTCTTCACTGACCCTGGTGAGAGGCACCACCGTCTTCCTCTACCTTCCAAAGCGCAAGCAAGTCGTCGAGGTCACAAGAATCCGCCTTAATTATAACGTGACGTGTGACCAGTTTTTGGCCAGACTCTCATCTTGCGTGTGGAGGAACTCGGACCAACTTTTTCCCTGCATTGCTATAGCGCGCCAGACCTCGAGGGCTTTCTTGTGGGGAGGGACTGGATATTCACCCTTAGCGGACGGGCGATCGTGGCCTCTCACAAGTAATCACAGGTTTCCCATATAAAATTTCGGGAGTTCATGGCCCCAGGATGAATAATGGCGTCCCACAATCAACTGAGCGTCCGTACCCACAACCCATGTGAATGGATTTTCAGGGGAGTTCAAGCCGGTGCAATACCCAGGTGAATGTTAATCGTAAGAACGATGAGTGTTATATGGGTAAATGTTACTCAAGTAAAGCATGTATGTATCAGTGAGCAGCCGTCACCAAAGCTTGGTCGTAGATTAAAATGTGGTGTTAAGTGGAACCCTCCAATGTTCCCCAGGTATCCAGACTCAGGTGTTGTGGTCATCCAGGACCTTGAGACTCGCCAGGGGAGAAGAGGGTGAACATGAGAAGGGGAGGAAAATAAGAATGGGCTGCAAGTGAGAAGAGGGCACGGGAGGTGAGGATGGGAGGGAGAAGCGGACAGGAGGGAAGAGAAAGAAACTAACAACTTTGGGGGCAAAATTAAGGCAAATCTAAGTCGTTCATCACACCGGTTGGCTTTATTGATTCACGTAAATTTCTTCCTTTAAAAATTTAAAACTACAAGACAACGAACCGTAGATGTCAAATGAATAAAAATTTACGCCATTACAGTCTGTTGGGTAAATCTGCACAGTGTGTTGCTTAGCACGTTCTACAGTGCTTTGGTTTTATGTAACGATAAATAACCCACAGACACACACACTATGCAGATAAGGAGGAGTGAGCATAACTGTTACAAGTGAACAATACAATGTTGGGTACAGAGCTTTGGCGTGGACCTTGTATAACACTGACCCACCAGGGAGATAATATTACACACGCGGCTATACTGTTTATTCCTTGGTGATGGATCGTAAGCACAAGGACTGTCAGCTGATGTACAGTACTCGAGCCCCAAGAAGCGGTATAGGACGTCTATATTTTTGTAGAGGCAGAATTTACTGTGGTGTTAATGTGGGCTGCCCGATACAAACTGGGTGTACAGGGATCACTGCTTAAAACTTACCACATATTGTCACTAAATACTGAAGACAAAAGTAACTTGCATTTCCCTGATAAACGTTCCTTCTACATTATCAGTAACATAAGGAAATGGATTCGTGTTGAAATTATTGTTGCCATGAAGGGTTGAGTTGTAATATAAGCGACACCCACCGCCTACAGTCCCACGCCCATAAGAACCAGTCGCTTAGGGGTGCGGTAAGGTGAGGTTCGAGCGACAACAGCAGTTACAGGCCGGTCAGCTTGGTTAGTGTAATTTCGCTTTAATTATGCGGGTATCGAGTGAAGATTCACCTCAGTATATTTAGTTAGCAATAAGAATAACACAGTTAACCTCATATCACGTTCCCTAACAAATATACTAACAATAAGACGTTCCCCCAGCAATAGATGGATGAGTACAAGCAAGTAAATAAGAATAATGAAACGGAATAAGCTAAAATAAAATGAACAAGCGTAATGAATTATAGTAATGAAAATAAAGAATTAATTACAGAAATAAAAGAAAGAACCAAACTCCCCTAAATTAATACAATATCCACACTATAAGAATTCATTACAGAGTCGCCAGCACTAGACAAGATTACCAAACAAGAGAAAAACGTCACTGACAACAGATCACCGAGAAACAGGACTTACTAATTGAAAATCTGGTCGAAATGTCTGTTACCCAAGAAGGAGCTGAAGGTCACATGAAGAGGATGTACTGAGGCACCAACAGTGACAGATTCATCCAAGTCTTAATGAGAAAGTTAACATATATGAAACAGGTTAAATAGTGGTAAACTTAATGAAATATATTCTTTTTTTTATTATACAAGATTCATAAACATCGTATCTATGTTAATAATAATAAATGGAATAAGAATCTATTTGTACACCTCAAAATAATTCTTGAAAGACACAGCTTCATCAATTCGACCGTCCATACATCACAAGACAAAACACGAGACTGAAAAAAAAGGAGAGACCGACCTACCAACAACCTCGCCTCCCGACACCACATTACCATAATATAAAACAATTTCTGCAACACCTGCCCTGAGACAACAGCTGCCACCCAGGAGACAAATACTGTCCTAGATCGATCACGGGGCCACACACACGAGAAACCATACACAAGCCCGTGGGATGTGGATTCAAATGAGAATCCCTCCCGAACATATTACGGTTAACAGTCTTCAACATCATTCAACCTAAACTGCCTTCTTGCTGGGGTTCCAAGAGATGATTCTGGTAACTTGTAGTTGTTGAAAACCGAACACGTTATTGGTGCTACAGCAGGTGGGCCCCACAACGTTACTCTTGTGTAGAGGTGGGTGGGTGGGAGGGTGGGAGGGAGGGAGGGAGGGGTGGGCCGTCGCCGTGAGAACAAGGGCGCCCCTCCCTGATGCTAACAACGACGCCCGACACAGGCAGATTGTTTACCTCTACGTTCCTTCCCACACGCCGGCCCAAGGCTACGGCCCCTCCCCTCCCCTCACACCTCCCCTTCCTACGTCTTAGAAAACCTCCTCCTCCTCCTTCCTTCCTCTCCTTTCCTCTGTTCAAACCTGCCACCCCTCTCCCTTTCCTTGACTCACAATCCAGGAGATCTTAACTCTTTCATCCCTGGGGCCTACACTCTCCCACCCTGGAGCCTACACTTTCCCACCCTGGAGCCTACACTTTCCCACCCTGGAGCCTACACTCTCCCACCCTGGGGTCTACTTCCACCCTGGGGCCTACACTCCCACCCTGGAGCCTACACTTTCCCACCCTGGAGCCTACACTTTCCCACCCTGGAGCCTACACTCTCCCACCCTGGGGTCTACTTCCACCCTGGGGCCTACACTCTCTCACCCACACGTGACGTAGGTTGTGTGTGTGTGTGTGTGTGTGTGTGTGTGTGTGTGTGTACGGATACCCAGACCCACATAACGGAAGTCTGGCGGCGGTTCTATAAGAGGCTTCAAGGTTCCCGCTGACGCACCACTGAATAAATTTACCCACTGACTAAGATATCTTATTCCCTCGAGCACGAAGACTTTAGCCGTCTTGAATAAAATGACTTAACCCCTTTGAGTACGATATCTTAACCCTTTTAACAGAGCGACCTATTCCCTTGATTATGTTGACACTGTACTCAGGGCCTCAAGTCCACGTACTCAAAGGATAAAGTTTCCTCGAGGTATTAGTATCTACTGTAAAATTTAATCTCTGAATCAGAAACGCAAAATAAAACCATTCAATATTACACAAGGTTTACGGTTTAAAGTATAGGATCAGGTAAAAAATAAGATAATCTAGTTTATTATAACTCATGGTTAAACATCCTAACACCACTAGGGGGGTTAGGTTAGCGATAAGGTGATTAAACTTAAGGATGACCACCGAACTCACACTCCCAACGAGTTAGACGAAATAGATTACCAGTTTCCTATCCCTCCTAAATAGCCTCCAACACCATAGTCTGACCCTTAAATATCCGCACATCATGAGAAGTAGGAACTATCGCCACTGAAATATATGCTCTCTCTCTCTCTCTCTCTCTCTCTCTCTCTCTCTCTCCTAGCGCCATCAAGGTTGCAGCCTCTCCACTAAACCACAGCTCCATGTTTACAAGAACTCTCACCCGAGCGTAATAAACATCAGTGTGAATAGTTGGACCACAGCCACCCCCCCCTCTCCCCTCACCCCACCTAGGTGCACCTGATCATACCTTCACACACACACACCAAGGGGAAACTCATCCCACATAATCTCTGCTGTTAATCCCTACCAAGAATAAAAAAAAAAAAAATCCACAGGCAGACTCACCCAGCCACCCTTAATGAGACGAGACTGAACCTGACTTTGGTGCCAACTCCTACAGGTTAGTGGAATTTTTTATGAAGCTGTGACTTTGACCTCTGAGCTTCTGAACCTACAAACATGGAAGCTCAAATTAAGGGGGGGGGTTAGCTTTTTCAGTTAGGTTAGGTATACTGTATAGTTTTAAGTGTTAGATAGACTACTCGCCCTACTCACTTGTCTTTCTGGTCCCGGGGAGAATGTTCTATCTCCAGCGAGGTGTTAGGGGGAATACACCAACCTCGCTATTGTAAGATTCTATAAGTCAATACCGAAGAAAAAGCTATAATCAAACCTTATCAATACGACGTTTCTTCTTTCTACTTGGTTTCGGATAATATGAGAATGACAAATGGATAATTATTGAGGGCAGCACAATACCCGGAGTAATTTTCCCACCAGCAGACGTCGTCAATCAAACACTGAAATTACCTAATTACCTCCATAGGGAAACCCCCCTGCGCTCTACACCGCCCCCCAAATGAAATACGTACATCAAGATCCCGTTTAAATCATATTAATTTTAAGTAGATGTTTCGTAAAGACAAAATCCCTGCTTACGGGGTAATAAGATGTAGACTACGGTAATAGGATGTACACTAAGGTAATAGGGTATACTAACTTTTCATAAACTACTGTACGGTAGTTATATTTTTTCCCATTGAGTAAAATATACTCGTATTTGATTTATACACTGTGTTTGTGTGTGTGTGTGTGTGTGTGTGTGTGTGTGTGTGTGGGACTAACGTGCATGAGTGAGTTAGTTTGGTGTACAAGTGCCCCCAGTATGAATAACAAAGACAACAGCAAAACTATTTCCCCTTGTGGAAGTGTTGAGTCAGCGGGTCAACAACAACACAAAAACTCACAGGTGTGGACTTCCTTCCGGAGGCGGGTCTTTCACCTGGCCTAGCCGTCACAACATACCTGGGGAGGAAAATACAAAAATTAGTCTGATGTAAGAAGGTGAACTTTAAGTCTTACAAACTACTAAGTCACGCTGACAGGCACACTCCTCAACCCCTCCTACACGACCATTTCATTACAAGTGTTTGGTCACTGGGAAATGTCCAGTCACATAGGTCGCTAGCACTCAAGTCATTCATTCCCATCGTTCTTGTCCATGGTGTGCCAAGGCCGACCAGACCTACAGTACCTCGAAAATAGTTCACTTGTGTTAGTTGTAGAGACCAGTGACACCTCACCCTGTCCCTCATAATGTTAATAAAATAATTACGAATGGGTAAGGATGTTATTGATGCCAAGTGATGTAATACAGACAGACAGACAGACAGACAGACACCCACACACACACACCCCTCACGCGCGCGCACATACACACAAAGTGACCAACACGTTCACATGAACTATTTCCAAAAATCGAAATAAAAAGTTAACAAAACAACTTCACATATGGTTTTCAAGGAGCCTACATGGGAATTACTACACCACGTGATGCCCCTCATAACACCATCTGAGAGGGAATTACTACACCACGTGAGGTCCCTCATAACACCATCTGTGAGGGAATTACTACACCACGTGAGGCCCCTCATAACACCATCTGTGAGGGAGTTACTACACTACGTGTCTGCTGTTCAACACCTCAGCTCACATGATCTACGTGACCTCCACTGTAAACATTAATCTGTATGTTCACTGTATGTTCCTTTACCTTTCTCCAATGAAGGTTTTTGTTAAACCACCAATGTATGTAATAAGTCATTTATGTCCAATGTATATTTTCAGCCTTCGGGCTGCAGAACTTTTTCAATAAACCGTTAATTATTATTATTATTATTATTATTAAGAATTGGTAATAAGCTGCACAATCACATTGAAAGAGCCAAAACATTCTGCTCGAGAAAAACATTACCAGTAATGTCAGAAAAGGTCTGACTAAACACTACCAAAACGACAGACAAACATTAAGAGCATATCAGGTGATTATAGATAAGTTTAATGGTGTGTCATCTTTGGCCTACATGACTGGTGACCTGCACTGCACTACACACAGGGCAAGAGTTGAGGGTGGCTGGGATGACGGAGGGGGTGGTAACTATGGCGACATAGCTGGCCGCCTGTCGCTAGGATCCTAATCGGTTATTCTGAGCCAAATGTCGCCAGTAATCCTTATCATCCATCTGGCCAAGCGAGTGGCCACATCGATCCGACCTTCACCACAACTAATACGGCCTGATTGCCAATATCCTCCGGTGAACATATCGTCACTCTCCACCACTCTTCCCGCAGCGATGTCTTTTCTCTTGTGCCACTTGAAGGTAACGAGGTCAACTATCATAAAGGTCATCTTCAACAAGGAGACAATTGCTGGCAGTGGAGGACAAACAGGCGGCCAAGGAGCAAGGACACGTGGGCAGATGGGTTTACCAATACTAATTACTTGGGTGAACTGACCGTGTGCAGAGAAGCACTCAACACCACCGCCGAGGCAATAACAGCAACACAACAACTCTTGATTACACAGGGAGTTAGCCAACATGCCCCGCCTTTACTCAATCCGTCACTGTGCCGCAATTACAGTAAAACAGGTTCAAGTTCCTTATTAGAGGCACAAAGGATGGAGGTGCCAGGAAGAGCTACCAGCACCACTCATCACTGTCCTTCATGAGCGGATGGGGAGTCATGAGGAAGAGCAGGTTGGCCGATGTTACCGCCAGCTGAGCTTCAGGTTAGTAGAGGTGAAGACTTCGCGGAAAACCGGCTGGAGACGATGGGCATTTCCAGTGTGTGGTTCCCGCCACCAGCCAACTGTCTCACATCCTGCAAGTCCCAAGTACATCCTGCAGGACGTGGGAAGAACACATATGTACCGCGGACACCACTGCACCCACCGGAAGGCCCTGTCCCCGCGGCCACCACCATGTTGAACACCATAATCCAGAATCAATAACATTTATATTTAATGAATCAGAAACATTAACGCATGTGGCGGGGCGATACATGATACTGAATCATCATGAGCCACACACACACACACACACACACACACACACACACACACACACACACACACACACGTCTGAGACTGCAGATGACACCCGACGTGGTTCAAGGTTCTCTCTGGAATACGTAATTATATGCAAATTTCATTAGCAATCCAGTTTGTGATGTCTCAGGTCATGACAACCTCCACACCTGCTTAACGCTAAGAGGGACGGACACTCGTCGACCTCACCAACGCCGGCACTGCAGGAAATACCACTCGTCATAAACAAAGCTGGCCCAACAATTTGCCATTCTCGGAGGGCAATAACTCCCGTCTAGTACAGCTTAAAATTCGCAAACATATTATATCACAATGTCACAAAACTTACTTTATAGTTCTGTTCGAAACTTTACCGATCCTAAGTGAGATATTACAACACCATCTATGAGCAGACAAACAGTTGGGAGACTCATTCCAGCAGCTCGGAGTACGAGATATACAAAGGCACTCTTGTACGTAACTGTACTATGTTCAGATTATATTTAATTACACCTAGTTAACCCCGTAGCCTAAAAATGTAATGTTACGAACCGACTAACGGACGGAGCCCTCCTCTATATCCTTCCGTTCTACGGGTGTCGGGGTTAATAACATGTTAGACGAAAGCACAAACCCGAACTGAAGCAGCAGATCCCGTCTCCACGTATATAAACTCAAACGACGTCAACATTCCTAATGAGCAGTGTTCATCCCTCCTCACTGGTGATTACTGTACATCCTCTTCCACGATCATTATCTCTCCTTAAACTTCCTTATCTCCGTTGTCCTCACCTACTGCCACACAACACGTTTAACTTCAAAACGGACGCAAAACTAAACCCTCCTAAAACATACACAAGTTACCACATCCTGGACTCTGGGTTACTAAGCAAAGACACTCTGCCTCTCGTCTCGCTTCATCATCCACAGATTTTAAATCAGGCGTTAGTAACAAAAACTGTCAGCCCATCCACAGGTGTCAACTCATTAGTAAACATCATCCTACTCACATTCTATCCTCAAGTGTCAAGCTATCCACAGGTATCACCTACCTCCCCTGGTGTCAGCTACCTCCACAGGTGTCAGCTACCTCCACAGGTGTCAGCTCATCTGTATGAGCTATGAGTTTATCAATCATGAGAGCCAGCCGCCATGAATAATCTATCACCTTCCAGTTGGCCTTCATGTGTGGTAATGACACACCTGTGGGAACCACCTGGGGCAGCACCTCGTCACTACCACCAGTAGATACATCAACCTCACACTGCCACCAGCCACCTACACCACATAATTACCTTCACAATGATTTTTTTACGCCACACGACCCATCAAGGTGAAGGGGGAAGGGGAGCGAGGGGTGAGGATGAGAGGCTGGGGTGAAGATGCCAAATGACAGGTGAGCGGGAAATAAGTAAGAAAGTAGAGATGTAATTGACAGGTGACTAAGTAACTAGGGGAACGTGACTAGGTGATTAGGGGATGGTTAGGAAGTCACTAACAGGTATGAAGATTCTCACTATAAAAGTATAAAATCACCACTTTCCATAAAGACTCCCACCACTGACGGTCACGCTTGGTAAGATAGAAGCGAGTGAGTGAAGTCAAGAAAGAGGTCAGAAAAACACGAGACAAATTTCAAGGAACTGGATATAAGAGATTACAAGCAAAACAAGACAATCAATTTAACATCAGAATAAACAAAGTAATGTACCTGACAACAAGTAAACACACACAATACAAACACCTAAGGCCATAATGAGCCATAAATAAAACAAACACGGTCAAACAGAACACCTGTGCCATACAAACACCAATGTAAACAAAACATAAACAAATACTTTTAAAAGACTTCTTCAAACGCTATAAAAAAAAACCTTACACCGGCGTCACTAACCAGCCAAACATCCCAATTCTTCCCCTCACCCCCCCCTTCGTCATCCTCCCTCACCCCCTCACCCCCCACTTACGCCCCCCTGGTGACCCTGTGATCCTGACCTCTCGGCACTACAACTGTCATTAATGTAATCTTGAGAAATTCAATGTGATTACGGCCTAACAATTGTACTACCTTTACTGTTATTTATGGTAGTGTGGAAATGATGACTGTCTGGTGGTGAGATGAAGAGAGAGAGAGAGAGAGAGAGAGAGAGAGAGAGAGAGAGAGGTGGAAGTAGAGATTTCCGTACCTGATCTCTCTCTCTCTCTCTCTCTCTCCAATGTCTCACTCATTCCCTCTCCTCACCTTTTAATGTGTCCCCAATCTCTCTTCTTTAACTAGTCTCAATCTTTCCTCTCACTCTGGTCTCACTCTTGTGTTATTCTCTCCTCTCTCACTGCCCCCTTCATAATAATTCCCTCCTCCACCATACAGTCTTCTCCTCTTCCCCAAAGTCGTCCATCGATGGTGAGAGAAAACCTGACCCCTAAGTTTCTGGTGACGCCGCCTACTGCTCACTCCCGGCACCATTGTAAAGTTATCATACACACACACAGACCACCCCTTCATGACCAGCCCCATTGAAAACTACCAGATTCTAGTTAACCTGTATGATCGCCACTTGTTTCCTCCTCTTTTTGTAATGAAAGCTTTTGTTTAGTGAATCAATCCCTAGAATCGCTACCATATGCACTACATCATATCTGTTCACCGTTAATTATTATTGTTATTATCACACACACTGACCACCAGCCACGTCCGCTTCCCGCCCGCCACTTCCGCCAAACTTGTCATCATAAAAGCATTAAATAACAGGAAGTGAGGCCACAGATCCCGGAAACTGACATAATTTTAGTTAATCTAAGACGTTTATTATGTTGTAGCGACGAAATGGCCTCAATGGCAATACTGTACTTAGTCACTGGTGGCATTCCTAGGTCCGAATTTACGTAGAAACAACATCAAGCAAATAACTACTAGGGACTTCCAACGCATCTGTCAATTGGCATATTCTCAGGTACACTTCCTGGATAATTATTTTAAATGCAATACCTTGAATACCTGTTCATTACTGTACACTGGAATTTCCACAAAAGGTATCTACTAATTGGAGTACTTGATCTATCACAACATAAGGGGACTCAGGTATACTTCTTGGGGGAGGGTTATTACATCAACACTTCCAAGAGTCACACACACACACACACACACACACAATACAGTCACAAGAATTCTTAACACAAACGACACTACAAAACACAATACAGCACTACACAAAAACTATTACACTACACAACACAAAAAACTACTACATTACACAATACTACACAATACAGCACTAGATTACACTACATTACACTACAACCCAATATGGACACCCACAAGGTTCAGGTGTCCTTCATACTACACATAATCGAAGCCGCTGCGTAAGAGTGGGACACGACACAACCTCACAGCACAGTTTAAGAAGGAGTCACACTGCGTTATACTTAATACATCCCCAACGGTAACGCTAGGAAGGCGCCACACTGCGTTATGCCCCCCGCTGGTGACATACCAACGCAAGGAAGGCGTCACGCTGGGTTACGACGCCAATGGTGACGCTCCGACGCTTAATATAGGAAATACTTAACACAAAGAACTTGATGTTTATAATCTATGTGAGTCACGCCGAGAGCCGGAAATCCAACCCAGCCAGTGAGCCCGACCCTTCGCCCCCGCGTCCCACTCCTCTACCCCTAAGCCTCGCCCTTCGACCCTGCCCAGCCCTAACGTACCAAGCTGCGCCCCTGCCCCAGCCCATTCCCTTCTTACCCTGCCCCTTCCCCTCCTGATCCGCCCCTTGCTCTCCTGTCCCATCCCTTCCCCGCCTCCCCCACCCCTCCCATTCCCCTCTCGCCCCACCCTTCCTCCTGCCCCACCCCTTCCCTTCTTGCTCCGCCCCTCCCTTCCTACTCCACCCCTCCCCGACCCCGCCTACAAATGCCTGCTAATTTTATCCCCGTTTTTTTCAGATTCGAGGAAAAATAAATTAAACAAATCTTTAATAATTTTTCCTCGTCAATATTGCAGAACATGAACTCGGGTTATTAATTCATATCCAAATGTTTTTGTTAGTTAAATATTCAGCTCATGTTGCGAGGAGTTAAATGGATTTATATTAAAACCTCATTATGAGTCCTGAGTGATGTGATCCATTCTTAATATGAGAGAGAGAGAGAGAGAGAGAGAGAGAGAGAGAGAGAGAGAGAGAGAGAGAGAGAGAGAGAGAGAGAGAGAATTTACGGGCATTTAAACTAAAAACAAAAATTAATGCACTTATAAAATAGAAGAAAAAAAAACGAGACGTGTATAAAACTATCAAACACAACACCACAGGGAATTGTTCTTTGTCTCTGATGACGCTGAAAAACACGATTGTAAACACTAACGAATGCTCTAAACACCCCACCCCGCCTAGTGATTCTCCACCTCTTATTCTTAAAGCCGAAGTTGGTCAGTTTTTAGACTATCGATAAGACTGGAATACAATATTGTCATCAAGAGTATATTAGTTACCGACACCCGATTGTCTGTTTATGTATATTTTTTGGTCCAAGATCCCAGGATCGGTAAAGTGGGATGATGGGGCCTACTAGGATCGGTTAAGTGGAATGACACCATAACCAAGGTCAGGCAGCACAAGTCTTTTGAGTATTCAAGAGTGTGGCGAGGTAGCGGTGTTTGTCTGAACCATCCCAGTTATGCGCAATGATGTTTTGATGGAACGTGTTACTTAATATTCAGCACATTACGTGAGAGGCAATACGAAGACAATGAAAATAGAACTAGCCAAAAAAATCAGGAGAGCAAAGATAATGACGAGAAAAGCTGGAAAATGAGCCACATTATATCTGACATGAAGAGTTCAAGAGGAATACACTTTATATATGAATATTTGTATTTGTATCACCTGAAGATTAGCCCCCAGCTTATTTCACCTGATGATCACACACGCTAATGCTACCTATAGGGTTAATACAAGTAAGCATTCGAGTGGTTAATCTTAAGGTGATATAAAGTGGGGTTAATCATCAGGTAATCCGAATAATTGACCACCTGTGCGGGTGTGACAACAAGAGGTTATGATGATAATGGTCAGTCAACACCGTCGTCAATATAAACTTCAAGAGGAAGCCGGAGTTCAGTAAGGAAGACCAAGTTTAGTATTCCGGGTTGAAAGACACCAGCCTGAAATACCCAGGAATCGAATATCTAGCCTGAAAGAGAGAGACCACAATGAGAGCTTCAGCCTTTTCGGTGGCATATATGATCAATAGAGCCTGGCATGGGTAAGAGACTCGGCATAATAGACGGGAGGATATTCCACCTTAAGGCACATTCACGTATAAAAGACTCAAACTCAGAAGCATGGATAATAAATTCAACACGCGCGACAAAAATGGATTCCAGGCCGAGGGTTTTAACATTCTCAGAGTGAAGGAGATAGAAGCTGGGAGACACAGGGTACGAAAAATCCGCGAAAAAGACGAGGCATTACGACAAGGGACCCGCCCAACCTGAGAGACTCGAGGGTGAGGAGTCAGCTACATTCTGGATGAGAGACTGGCAGCCAGAGACACAGTCCAGTAGTTCTGGAGGATGGAGGACAGGGGTGTGTGTGTTTGGCGAGGTGAGGCGAGGCGAGGCTGGGCGAGGCTAGGCGAGGCTGGGCTGGGGTGGGGTGGTGTCTGGGGTCGCTAGGCTGTGACCCCCTCACTCACCACTTCCGCTCACCCACAACCCTTCACGTCTGTACTTTTATAAACCTTATTAAATCACAAATGAATGTATCAAATAACACTGTGTTCAAATCTATGCCGTGCTGTAGTAATCTCCATTATAATTATTAGTACCAACGATTTTTCCTCTATACATAAGTCGATGACCTTGTAAGAGAGTTAATACAGAATACCAATGAATGTAAGGAACTATTACAGGAAATTAAACACATAAACCAATATACAGGAAAATAACTTCATCTCACATATGCAATAAAAACACGAATTCAATATCTTTTCATCACAGTAATTTAAGTTAACACAACAGACGCAGAAGAACACAATATCCCTTCGTCACTTGAGAGGTGAGCTGTTCCTGTTACAAAATCAATTGTGACGGGTGACACAACACACACCGTCTCCATCATCATCTCCCATCACGACCTTCATCACCGTGGACGTCCAAGACACCAGACACACACGACGGGTTAATGGCTGATCCCAGTCAGGAGTTCTACGACCTTACGTTCCCCCGCACGAAACACCTCTCAGCTAGGGATACAGTGGCGGTGGTGGTTAAAGGTTAAAAGGGTCCCCCTTCAGGAATTGGGCACATAAGGAGTAGTTTCCAATGGGACTTACCTCCATTACGACTTAGTTCCCTTACGACTAGGGTCCATTAGGAGTAATTTCCAATAGGACTTAGTTAGCTTAGGACTAAGACCCATTAAGAATACGTTCCCTTAGGACTAGGGCCCATTAAGAATACGTTCCCTTAGGACTAGGGCCCATCTGAGAAGTGAGTGGCTGTGGCAGGGTGGTGGGAGGATTGGCACACGGAGCGTTCTCACAGTATCAATGACACGCGGCTCATGAGTGTGTGGGGGTGAGGGGAGTCTGGCGGGTAGGAACACACACAAAACACACTCATAACCTACAATCCCCACACCCAGGAGTGAGAGAATGGGGGGAGGGAATGAAAGTAGAAGGAGGGAGGGAGGGAGGGAATCCACAGGTGGTGTGTGGAGTCTCGTAAATTTGGTAGTTGACTCGTCTTCATGACCCCTGACAGCTGGTACATGTTTACAGGTGTGTTTGCATGAGTGGCGTATGACTGTATACATCTATCATTTAACATTTAGTGAGTGATGGATGAATGTGAGTATATAAGTTTAGATGACTGGTGGATGACTGGGCTTCGTGACACTGACTGGTGGTACATAAGTCAAAAATTTGGGTGAGCGGTAGTTGGGTGCATGTAATAAGAGCTAGGGGGGCGAGGAACACGGGATGGGGGCGAGGCGATGGGGGGCGAACACAGGATGGGGCGAGGATGGGGCGAGGGGGGCAGGACATCAGAGTGGGGCGAGGCATCAGGTGGGGGCGAGGAACACACGGGGAAGGGGAGAACGGGTTGATTTATGATTACGCGGCGGCTTTCTGCAATCACTCAGGGGAGGAGGGTGGGTGGGGGTTTACCCTTAGTCGGGGTGGAGGAGAGGAATGTGCATATTAAACTTTCCGGGAGTAGAGGGAAGGGGAGGGGAGGGGAGGGACATGTATGGAAGGGGCGGAAGGAGACGTGTATAAGAGGGAAGGCGGGATACATGGCAACATACATTGACTCTCAAGTAGTGTACCAGATAGACAGGCACTAAATCAAAGAAAAAAATATTACTTTCAATTTACGTCTCCAAATTATACGTACCGGAAATAACCTATACTAGAAAAGTGTAAACATAACTAGACAATTGTTTTACGTGAGGCAACTATATATATGATGCGGTGTTGCTTATAAATTACGTACGATTCACACTCGGTAAAGAAAAACATTAATCCACAGTTGTTAATTATCACTTTATATCATTGTGTGTAAATAGACTGGTTTTCCAAGTGTGGATTAAGACAAAATTATCACCTGAATTTTAAGAAAGTACATGTTATTTCACCTGATGATTAACCTTTTATTCTGGCTACCGTCAAAACGATTCTATTTAGCTTTGGGAAATCTCAAGGAGTCAAAGGGTTAAACAATCTGACCTAACCCCACCACCCCCTTCCTTCCCCCCAGGTAGCGCTTGGGTGAAATAATCTAGGGTGTCTAATCTTCAGGTGATCCGGAAAATCGGTTATGTGAAAATTCCGACAGGGAGTTTACTAGGGTAAGTTAGGCACTCAACGGCGAACACGTGTATTGGGGTGACGTAGTCGTTCACGTTATAGACCTTTCCTGAGTGCGTACTATGCGTCATGGAGGGGTGACTCTGTGTGCGTATGAATGACTGAAGTGACATATGAAAACATACTACAAGTGAGTCACGTCTTGGAAGTGAGAGCTAGACTTGGAATTGAGTCACGTCTGAGTACTAGTCCAACCTGATAGTGAGAGCTAAGAGTACGTCGAGTCCCAGAATCAGGCAGTAGGAGTTCATGACTTGAACTTTAAATTGGAACAAAATAAAAGGGAACTTACCCACGCCCTCTCTCAACCAGCTTACCCACGCCCGCTCTCAACCTGCTCACCCACGCCACGTTCAACTCTGATCTTCTGACCACAAAACACAACATGGTTTATTCATGTTAAGGTTAATCCTGTATTTCAAGACTGAGAAAGCCAAAGGACTGAACAGAAATCCGGGGTCGAGAGAGAGAGAGAGAGAGAAAGGCATGACATACGAGACGAGATGTCATTCATGGCTGAAAACTCGTTCAGAAATGATTAAAAAAAAAAGAAAGTTGTATAAAATGTGAAGCATAATGCAAAGCACGGCTGACACCCTGCATAGAAATCCGGGGTCAACAGACGGAAAAGGAAACAAGTGAGTTGCGGGGAGATATGTAATTCATGGATGATACACTGGAGAGAAATAAGAGGCTAAAGGACAGGGAAAGAAAAGGTAGAAGATAAACAAAGAATAATGTAACAAAAGGCTGATACACCGTTCAGATATGTGGTGTAAAAGGGCAAAATGAAACCTAATTGAGTCACTACACGACAAACTGTTATTGAAGACTGTGATCCTGTAACGTAATATGAGGTTTACGGAGAACCTTAAGTAATTGAAACATACAGGTAGTGAAATTTATGGCCGACATACTCTACCGCACACCCAGAACACTTACAATGAAGAACAAAAAGACAGATTTAAGACTATAGTAATATATACAAAAGGTGTGGAGGCCAAGTGGATGCAACACTCGTCTCCCGTCCTAAAGGTAGCTAGTTCGCACCCAGAGCATCCCTAATTCCCGAAGCTGTGGATGGGCGCCTAACATGACAGTTCGGGAAATGATGACAGGTGAGTACCAAGCCCGGCCCTTAAACTTATTATTCAGATTACTGTATCCGCACTGCCTGTAACGGGCCGTGCTTCACCCTGTATATATAAAGGAATATTAGAGAGGGTGTAAAGCGAGTAGCACAGATAAAACACGAGGTCGACGAAACATGAATTATCTCATGAATAAGAAAATCAGAGGCAAGTGATGATAATACAGGGAGAAAGGAAATAACGAAAACTATGGGAAATGATGATGATGATGGAACTGAGTATGCCAAATGGGAGGGGTAATGACTATGAGAGGAAAAGAACGAGAAATAAAGAAGAGAGCATAAGATAGTGCAGTACTTAGACTCTCTTAAAGAGTGAAAGGTGAAGAGTAACTTCGTCTACGTAAAGTAGGAAGACAAGATTTTTTTTTACGGAGATTAGACCAACCGGGCACAGGGGGGGCACGTAGTAAATGTAGTAGTAGTAGTAATAATAATAATAATAATAATAAAGAACCACGGATACGAAAGAATAAAGGAATACAAAAATGAAAGACCAATAATGAGAAACACTATATGTATGATGTGTTGTTAAAGTAAGTGAAACAACTGAGACCCTGCAATTGTGTGTAAATGAGGCAGCAACCTGGGATTTGGTTACAATTTTCGTGAAGCCATGTGGCAGCAGGGTCTACCATTAGACAACACATTATGCTTCCAATATCTTCCCAGGCGGAGGAAGAGAAGATAAGAGGAGGAAGAGAAGATAAGAGGAGTAGCAAATGAGTAGCAGGTCAAAGAGTAAGAAAGAAGAGTAAGGGTGGGGAGTGGTGAGGTGGGGTTGGTGTTGAGGTGCGGTGGGCGGTGAGGTTGGGGTGGGATGGTGAAGTGGGGTGGATGGTGAGTCAGGTGGGTAGCAGGCAGCTTGCACAAGGGACCACTGTGGCATTACACACACACACACACACACACACACACACACACACACACACACCTCACTCCTTCATTCTGCCACGTGCTGCCCCGCCTTGTCAACTCCCCACCCATACCCTAACAAATCGAGTTTTAAAAATAACAAAACATTATAACGGATCCCAAAATATGATGAAATTAAACAAAAAAAAGAAACCCGGGAATAATTTAAAGTGTAGGACGTACACAAGGTAAGGGATGATGGGTAAAAAGTGATTCCGTTGAGGTGTGTGTGAGCAGATGGTGAGGGGAGGAGAAAGCACAGGCAAGGTCAAGCAAAGGGTGACTAAATAACACAAGAGAACGAAGACCCAAGACATAGAAAGAGGGAATGAAAGCGGTGTGTGTTGACCGAGAGTAAGTAAACTTATTGAGATAATTAAGTGACTTACTGTAATAGGTGCATGAGGGTTACAGACACAAGGTAGAAAGAGTGGTGGTAGAGGCATGGGAGAGTGACGGGCAGGTGGATACAGCGTATAGAAGAGGAAGAGAGAGAGAGAGAGATGGCGGCGGGTGGAGAGGGAGGAGGGGGAATGACGGAGGGGGGGAGAGAGGGAGGGAGAAGGCCAGACGCAGAGGCGCCTCCGGGCATAACACACACACAGTTGCCACATCTCACAACACACCCCGCCATCGTCAACACATCTCCGTGCTAGCCAACCAATAATCTCAACATATACTTCGGAGACGCCGGGAAGATCATACATCCCATCAACAAGTTAGACTCCCCTCCCCCCAACACACATGAACAACCACCACCGACAGAACAAAACACCTCCCTCCCTCCCTCCGTCCTTTCTATAAAGTGAAAGAAAATGTACGGCGAGTCCTACTTACATGTGCCCAACTAGACAATTTATATGATCAATTTATACATCCTAAAAAAACGACTACATAAAAGGGTAATCAATACAGTTTCTTATAGATAATCAAATATACTTACCTCATCCTATACGAGGCGGTATCGCGTCGTAAGGAGAGGCAAGACCCCGAGGAGGAAATGTACAGCTTGGAAATACTGGCAATGAGAGCGTCAAGGGCTGTGTACAATGGAAGGAATTTGATAATGACGCCGCAATCCACAAAATTATACGGACGCATGTACACATTAAAACACACTTACACAATAATACACAAACAAAGTTGTAGTTACACACACACACACACACACACACACACACACACACACACACACACACGTACTTATGTGTGGGGTATTGCTGGCTTGAGAACACTTACCTAATATTTCTCTTCGACACAACCCGATATGGAGACTTGAGCCGCTAATACAACACAAGTTACCAGCTCAGAAAGCACATTATAATACTGACCCTTCCAGAAATAAGATTCATATTGCTAATAATACCTAATTAAAGTTATTATATATTGGTAAACATTACTGTGTTTAATTAAAAAAACTCGGCCTTTTAAGCCGAGGAATTTTACAATCAGTCATGTACAATAAAACAATACATTACTGATACAACACTATCATTTATCTATCTTAAGAAGGACTATGATAGAGAAATGTAAATCTAACAATGATGCCCAAGTCTTATATATTATACTCCAAACAAACCCAAAATACCAATTAAATTCTAGTTTTTTGCACCGAGAATTTTGTAAAAAAAAATTGTCAGACACGACCTTCCTTTTAAGGCTCTCAGTTTTGTATACATCAAGAGTCTAACGACGAAGAGTGTCTCAACAAATTCCGACCCGACACTAAATATTGTATTAATTCAATTCCAGTTTACTGCTCCGAAATTTTTTTCAAACCAATTAATTGTTTGAGCCTCGAATCAATTTTTTACATGAATATTAGCATGACCTTTACTCTTCGTGGCTTTGACCTGTGTTACTATGGTGGTTAATGAAGCCAGACGAGCACCCTGGACTAATTAACGCTGGCCGAGGTGTTGTGCTTCTGTGTCCACGAGGCTAAACGTGGTCTACGCCTTGTCCAACACGCGCAAGAGAGAGAGAGAGAGAGAGAGAGAGAGAGAGAGAGAGAGAGAGAGAGAGAGAGAGAGTTCACAATACAACTTGACTACGGAACAACGCACGTCTGTCATACTTGTGCCTGGCGAAAATGTTTGAGAGCCCTCAGACGGCAAGACTGTTTGTGCCCCGAGGTGTCTTACAGTGAAACTTGTTGTTTCTTTCTGTTGTTTGGTGCTTAGAGTAAGAGGGGGGAGGCACAGTGTAGTATTATGAATGGTGGCTGGATAGTCTACTGCAAAACTGTTTGGTCTTATTTATGGCACCGAATCTTACGACTGATGTCCCGGCTCTTGAAACGAGTTTCTGGCAACACTGAGCCAATTCTGACACTCAAGGGAGCTCCTGAGGGCGTACGGCAGGTGCGCCACAGAGTGGTTAAAAGTGTAGCAATTACGCTAACAAACGCAGAAAGCTGGCCGTCAGTGGTGCGTGTACTGAACTCCGACTCTCAAAGGACACTCCCCGGGTGCCCTAAAGGAACATGTCAAAATTGGTGAGATTGATCAAAACTATCCATGTACTGTATACAAAGACCGGGTGTCTGTAGTGCGCCGACCCTTTCTGCAGGTACAGTCTCACCCAAAGGTTCGTCAACTCTCCCAGCCAACTATTGCTGCACTGCCTGCTTCAGATGTATGAACTTGAGTCTGTTACTTCGAACCTTTAGATTCATTCGTATCGGTTTCATGTTCTGGTTAGTGCTGAGACAGTTTCAAACATCTGAAGCAGGCAGTGCAGCAATAGTTGGCTGGGAGAGTTGACGAACTTTTGGGTGAGACTGTACTTACATGCCACGACCCGGTGAGATGAACCGAAAACTAACGTGTCCACATTATGGCACACTGATACAAGCTTTTTCTTGAGACAAAAACACGAGGTACTTGGTCCCTGATACATGTCCAAGGAGATACAGTTTACTTCAGGATACTACAGTAATTATTAATTGGATAGTTTTAGTCTATGAAAACTAAACATTCCTACAAACACGTCACAAGTGAGTAATCAACCAGAACAATGACCAGTTATACCATGCTGAAAGGTTCTATGACCCAAGACAATATGCAATCTCCCTTGCTCTTTGATGACAACAAAAATAATGTCTTCCTTAGAGAAATCTTATTCGTTCTAAAAGAAAACATTACCAGACAGACACATGTCACCAGGGCTGGGAGGGGAATGATAATTTGGACGTTTTGACATTCGCAGAACAAGTAAAGATGACAGGATGGACAAAGAGCTTTTATGATAAGAGCTGATAAGCCCTTGATGACGCTGTCCAAAGCATCTGTTGTTTTCTAACTCTCGCTGACTCCACCAAACATCTAAAGTCTTTAGTCTAAGCGCCTGAACTGTGCTAGCTAGAACACCAATGGGAAAAGAACAATAGAAAAATCTACGCCCTAAACCCCAATCAGTACAAGTAAATAATAAACTTCCTGGAGGAAGTTACAAGACAACTCAATCAAAACGAGTTTATATTTCACAATTGCAATAAGAAAAATATACTAACCTTTCCCCCTAATACGACTTTTTAACGAACTACTAGTATGGAAGTCGTACGGAGGAATGATTGTATGATATTTCCAAAAGAGAATCAGACATGTTTTTCAGTGCCCCAATCACACTACTGCTGGGCCAGGCGGATACAAAGACCTGGTTGATCAGGTGGTTGCCAGGACACATGAGGTTGAGGTAGTTAGTGAAGAGCCTCCACAATCAACTCTGGGTAGACTCCCTAGAGAGAACATAACCATTAAGACCACACGCTCACTATAACACTATAGAGGTGGACGAGGTGAGGAACACACCACAGAGGCCCGGCTGAACTTGCAAACATTTTGAACAACGTAAAACGATGTAGAGACGCCCTCGTAAAAATTGAATTTTCAGTTAACAATGCTGTTGTGATTTTACCCCCTTTTTGGCGAGGATATTTATAGCTGTAATAACTAACCCATGTATTTGTGTTTGTTTGAGGACCTCGCATACTGTAGAACAACCTGTTGTATACATGTCAAATATTAAAATACCTAACCCCACCTAACCTAAGCCCCTCACAGGTGAAGTAAATCTAATCTTTACGTGCTCCTAAGTGAGGAAATACAGTAAAGTAGGATAAAACGATTATTTCCTTCATCTGTTGTGTTCATATTATCTGCTTCTATCACCCCTCTTATATAACTACAGTTTAGAGAGAGAGAGAGAGAGAGCGCTATACACACACTGTATACAAGACCATTAACGGCTCCCAGGAGTCATATAGCTAGTAAAAAATGGACTAGCCAGTGAATAAAGTGCACAAAAAACATAAAAAATGCACAAAACAAATGAAACACTTAAGTGATCACACACACACACACACACACACACACACACACACACACACACACACACACACACAACCGTTGAGCGTACATATACCTCACACCTACACGTTCAACATCATTGTTTACGCTCGGTAGGGCACACAGTACAGTACACGGACGCCGCCATCTGTCGCTCCAGCCAGCCCTCCTACGATGTGCGGCGTCCGAGATTTTGAGGTTCTTGGCCAAAGCTTTCTCCTCGACGAAAAAAATATAAGACAAGCCATCATCTCTAAAGGAGCGACTGGTGGAGGGGACCTGCCTCACTGAACGATCATTCAAGATAATATTCTGCCTTTTGAGTGAAGACATGTTTAATGCAGAGGCAGTTGACAACGTGTAAGGCAGTTGTTATCCTCCGCACACAGAGCAACCTGCCACAGCCATGTCACTTTCATTACCGTCTCCCTCCTCCTCCAGACCTCCCCACCACCACTATCCAACACAAAATGAGAACCGACTTTCTGGGTCAGTGATGGCCTCGGATGATGCCACTGGACTATCACCCAGCAGTAGTGATGAGACTGATGACTTGTGGTGAACAGCGACCAAAGGCACCCTCACTCTTCATAATCACAGGCACCCCATTACCCACACTCACCAGCTCAGCCTCGTACTCGACAATAAATCTTCTAAACAAACTCTCGAGACCATGGCGACAAACATACAAGGCACGATAATAAATAGTGAAGACGTGCGGTGATTGCGACAAGTGAGTGAAGCAACAACTGCCATAGCTGGTTCACAGTAAGTCGGGAGTCAACGTAAAACACACACACACACACACACACACACACACACACACACACACACACACACACGTATATATATGAAGTACAACCATAAAGTGAGAGGCTCCCGGATGTTTCCCAGGCACAAAATAAACGGCACATATACACTGGTGGTTTTGACGGGCCGGACTGAAGTTTAAGAGGGAATATGTTACAAAATATTCTCGTCTTCACTCCCCCAGCCACGCGTACAAGGATCCGGCAGCCTTTCTTACTGTGATATGTGATCCACCAAACTTTCGCTGCTCGCATCCTAAGTACCAGGCTGGTCGGTGCCGTTCATAACATCAAAAATAAGAAAGAAAAAAGAAGGTAACCCCATAAACTTTTTGACACAAATTATATGCTTCATAATTCTCTCCCTTCACAGTTGCTTGTATACTAGTCCTTCCTGTCACACTGTACCTAACTTAACTTAGCCTTGACCCATAGCCAACCAACACACGTCATCTTAGACCCTGAAGAGACTACATGGCTGATATTATCAAGAGGTCCTCCTCATCCAACCGAACCATCATTAGAACACCTACATAATCTTAAGGTATATAGGTGGTATATCACGTGGTCCCCATCCAGCTGAGAGAGAGAGAGAGAGAGAGAGAGAGAGAGAGAGAGAGAGAGAGAGTGTGTGTGTGACCTTGGTGTGTGTGGGAGGACAACATGACATTAAAGCGCCACACAATAAAAGTGTCCGGGCATAAATGAAAAGATGGATCAATGAGAGTGTGGGAGAGTAAAGAGATGTGAGAGGAGGAGAAGAGAAGAGGCGTAAGAAAAATGGTGAGAAAGAAGGAAGAATAGGAAAGGGGGAGAAAGAGATGAGGGAGGGGAAGTTGTTAGTGAGAAAGCGTGGGAGAGAAAAAGAAAGATGTGAAGGAGACAAGAGAGTAAAGAGAGGAGGAGGGGGGAGGGAAGCAAAGGAGGTGACTTAGTGAGAGACGAACAGTGAGAGAGGTGGAAGTGAAGGAGATGAGTGAATGAGAAAAAGAAGAGCAGAAGAGGAGAGAAGGAGTGTGAGAAGGGAGGGAGAGGTGAGGTGAGTGTGGGAAAGGAAGGAAGGGGGATGTGAGTGTGAGGAGGGGAGAGATAAGTGATGAAATGAAAGAGGAAGAATGAGAAACGACGGAAGAGGGAGGAGGGAGGGAAAGGAGGGAGGAGGGAGGTACCATGATAAAAAGACTGAATTAGGTTAAGAGGCGCAGTAAAGTTCCCAAGACCCGCCCGGATGTTCCTTATTAATGGTGTCCCCAGCCCCTCCCTCACCCCACCCACTCCCACCCCCTTATAAGCACACAGGGATGAAGGGAGGAAGGGAGGGTAGAGATGATGATGATGATGATGATGACGAGGAGGAAGAAATAAGAAATATGATGAGGATGAAGAAAACAGATGGTGAGGATGATGAAGAGGATGTTGAAGAAGGTAAAATACAAATAGGAAGAAGGGAAGAGGAGAAGAAGGAACACATAAATGAAGATAAATGAAAAACAGAAGCGTAGACGAGGAGGAATAACAGGAAGAAAAATATGTTGGGGGAAAAAAAAGACGACGATTAAGAAAAATGATGCAAGGAAGAAATGAAACACAAAGAAAGAGATTACGAAGATGAAAAAGAAGTTTGTGGAGAGGAGGAGAAGGGGGATGACAAATGAGAGAGAGAGAGAGAGAGAGAGAGAGAGAGAGAGAGAGAGAGAGCATTACCAATAAACCAACACTCAAGAGCTACCAACACCCGGGTAGAGACACTCATTACCATTACTGTACACCTATAGACACAGACGTCAGATGCCAGAACATAAGAGTTAGTCTGTAGATGGACACCTATCTGACGGGGCTGTTTCTGCTACAACCTCCCTTAGAAGACACCGAGAGGGGAGGCGTCACAGGACCCTTAGAAGACAAGACACCGAGAGGGTTGGCGTCACAGGGCCCTTAGAAGACACCGAGAGGGGACGTGTCACAGGGCCCTCAGAAGACACCGGGACGCGTCACAGGTCCCTCAGAAGACACCGAGAGGGGACGTGTCACAGGGCCCTCAGAAGACACCGAGAGGGGAGGCGTCACAGGAACCAGGTGTCATGATGAAGTGGTCCAGTGAATAAAGAAATGAGAATGATTTGGAGAAAGGGTCACAGTGATAAAAATAAATAATAAGGAAAAGTGTGGATTGAATTGAGCGTCAAATAAAAAAAAAAGTAAATAGATTTCTTGTTCATAAGAGCAGTAGTGGTTGGGCTGGAGACCGGTACAAATAGTTAAGAGAAATAGACTAGATTGCACTTAATATTAAAAGGTAATGTGAGACTTGACATGTTTGCGGCAACTACACGTTCTGAAGAAAATGTATAGGAAAATTAACGTATATTTCTTATCTACAAAATATAAGCCGAACAACTTTTAAAATGTATGAAAATTTCGAAAATATATTCAAACAATGGCACAGCCTATGCGAATCAAAACTATTATTAAACTAACTGGGTTTGATTTGAGCGATAGTAGTCAGTAGGATACACGCTTCAGCTGGGATAACAATGTTCAGTGGCTCTATGCAAAAAAAATCAAATGTACGGTACTTTGTTTTAATTCACCTGAGACGCATAGGCAATAACGTAAGGGGATTCTTTTTTGTCAATCTTACATAAATACTACCAGTCTTAACCCCAAACTTAAAGGTAAAAAAAAACCCACCTTTTGTTCAGTACACTTTCTTCAATAATTGTGTAGTTTAGCCTCGGAAGCTTTCTCGAGTATCACCCGCTTAAGTGATAAAAATAAATGTCAGAAGAAACTAGACTGGATGAAATGTCACGAGTCATAAGAACAATTACAAGGTTTTGTTGATGAAGACGCGACTGGAGCAGATTAAATGTTAAAGGAATAACAATGAAGAGTTCTTATAGATGAGAGTAGCAACACACACACACATAATTTACTATTATTATTATTATTATTATTATTATTATTATTATTATCATCATCTTTACTATACGAATTTTACTATTATTATCACAGACACCAATAAAATTATTGTATTATTTCTGTTAATAATAATAATATTATTATTTCATTACTATTATTACTATAGTTATTAATGTTATTATAATACCATACACCAAAGAAGGGAAGGCAGGGGTGGGAGGGGTGAAGGTCAGTGGAGCGTGGTGAGGCTGGGCAGGGGGACGACCCAGCCTCCACCTAGTAACTGGAGAGAACCGTCGGTACGATTTGTGGGGCAGCGGGAGGATAAAAGCTCTGGGAATTAGATTAGCCGAGGAAGTAGGTGGCTCCTGGTAAGGTGTGATGGTGAGGGGAAAGGGAGTGGGGAGTGAGGAAAGGGAGTGGGGGGAGGAGAGGAAGGGAGGAGAAAGGAAGGGAGAGGGGGGAAAGAGAAGAACAAGAAAAAAGAAAAAGAGGGAAGAAAAAAGTGGAAAAAGAGAGAGACGTCCCCAGTAAGTTACAGTATCACACATTTGCCACATTGTGTAACATCCTGGGGTACAGACGGCCTCTACCGCCTCCATATCCAGCTATAGTCCTCACCAACAGCCTTCCGTTACCCCTCTCCCCTCTCTCTCTCTCTCTCTCTCTCTCACTACCGGTATAGTATAGGTCATCGGAATATTAGACACCCTCGCTTATTTTACCTTTAGATTTCCCCTCCAAACGCTATCCGGGAGGAGGGTTAGGTTAGGTTAGCGCCCGAGTGGTTAATATTTAGGTGAAATAAACTGAGAGGTCTATCTTTTAGGTGATGCCAGGGGTGTGGTGGTCGAGTGGATACAGGGGTCGCTGGTTCGTTCCTGGATATATTGGGTACCTAACATCACAGTAGGGGAAGTAAAGGTTGTCGAGTGCCGTGCCAGCCTCACTGTCTCCTTGAGTACCGGTGGTTTACTGTTCAGGACATAGGCAGGACCCAATGTTAGCGTCGTACGTAAGAGACTATAAGTTAAAAGAGGAAAGAGGTTCAATATTCACTTCTTTTTTTTGGTACAAAGATTCAACAGTTTTGAGTTTTTTCCGAAATTTGTAAAAGATGAGTAGTTGTCGCCTTCTAGGGAGGTGCAGAGTGCCGGGGTAAAGTTTCAATTTAATCCGTAGAGCAGCCACCCAGAAGATTCTCTCACGGCCCGACGGACGAACACACAGACGGCGCCTCCTCCTTCGGGTCCCAAGAGGGCGGGGGATAAGCAAGACTATACCTCCACTCGGGGGAAGGGAGAGGGAGGGGGAGATACAATAGAACCCGAGGCAGTAAAACACATAAACGCCAACCCAATCTCTTTACCTCGTTAAAAAATCACACCCACTATTTCTCGAGGAAGAAAAGGAAAATCAGATTAGGAAAAAAAATATAGAATTCCAACCTCCCCCCCCCAACGAAAAATAGGGACAATAAAATACTATATATTAAAGAATTACATTTAATAAAAATTTAATTATTGGGAAAAAACATCAAAAGCGTCATATCAACTGGAAGATCTTGTCAGGGGAATTATTTTCTGATAGCGTTGGCTCTTCGTAAAAAATAAATAAAAAATAAAATAAACTCATAAGAAATGTATAAATAAAACCCAAACATATAAAAATAAAAGTTAAATAACAACACGGAGAATGGGTGAAGGTGACGCAAAATGTACCGTCGCAAGATAATAGACTTAGGCAATCTCACTATCTGTAGACCTTGGATTTACGGACACCGGAATCATAATCGTTACACACACACACACACACACTAACCCAACCACGTACAGTAGCTACAGTACTTGGGTTAGGTGGCTACGACACCATCTAATATTTAACTAATGAAATAATATTATTACCCGTGGATCGACACCGAATAATTCTTTTGATGGGTAGAAATATTAACATGAGTGTAACAGAATAAACGGGAAAGAAACTAGAATAGAGAAGAGACAATGAAGGAATGGGGTGGGAGAGAACAGACGAAGAAGAGAAGGGAAGAGAGGAAGGGAAAGAGGCAGATCTAAATAATAAATTAAGGTTATTGATTATTTTGTTACCCAAGTCACGGATGAGTTGGCCAGTCTACAACAAAGACCTGGAGGCGGGTCACACCACGACCAGGCAGGAGGCGGGCTACACCACGGCCAGGCAGGAGGCGGGCCACACCACGGCCAGGCAGGCGGCGGGCCACACCACGGCCAGGCAGGCGGCGGGGACCAGGCAGGAGGCGGGCCACACCACGACCAGGCAGGAGGCGGGCCACACCACAGCCAGGCAGGAGGTGGGCCACATTAGAACCAATATGGGTGTCGGGAGGAAGGCCGAAGTGACCAACAATATAGCCCGGGGCAGGATTGTGTCTCTCGGCCACAAACACCCAGTAGGCAGAGAATCGCTTTATCGGGTCATTTGCATGCCACAATGGGCAGAGTCGCCGCGTCCCTCTTTATGGGTCCGGGATAATTCAACACCACCACCACGGGGGCCACCACTACCCCTATGTACGTGCAGGTTATACTGACTGAAGAGACCGACCACACTCAGTCTCGTGGCCTTCACCTCACCAATCTAATACAATATATAGGCAGCCAATAGGGTCATCATACCGAGGGCCTAGTGACTATAACACGACCTAGAAGAAATGGTAAGTACCTGCTACAGTTGGTATAAAATATGAATCATGGGTCAAGTTCCATCACATTCTTTCGAAACCTCAGTGGGAACATTTGCAACTGACAAGACCGTTCTCGGTGGCGGCACGGGAAGTGGACGGAGCACCAAATTACATATAATAACTAAAGTACACCAAGACATAACTAGACAGTAATTTCCCTTTGGTCGACCTTTTACACATTTTCTGGGACAGCGTGGCCTTAGTCCTCCTCTGGCTGAGATATACGAGGTGAAGGGACGGCCATAATGTGTTGTCCACCACACCAGGTACTCCAGCCCGAAAACTAACACGAACTACAGGTAAGTATAAACTAAAAACCTTTCGAGGCAGAAAAAGTTTATAAACAGCAATAGGAATTTAATGGGCTGTAGATAGAAAAAAAAACAATCCCAAATTTATGATTTAAGAACATAAGCATGAAGGAAACTGCAGCGGGCCTGTTGGTTCATACAGGGCAGCCTTGTTTACAACCTAACCTTATCACTAAGTCTGTTGATACTCTGTTTTAACTTAACGTGAGTCATAGTAGCTACTGATGACATGGGTTCCGCTGAAAATAAGAACTATACTCTCTACCCCCATATAAATTACATCACCGTCCAGATACAAATTTCAATTTTGACCACAGGTTAGTAGGTAGTAGGCAGCTATCGAACAGGGAGGTACTACCGCATGGGAAGATATTGGAAGCATAATGTGTTGTCTAATGGTAGACCCTGCTGCCATATGGCATCACGAATATTGTGACCAAGTCCCAGGTTGCTGATCTGTCTTTCTGCCTCATTTACACACAATTGCAGGGTCTCAATTGTTTCTCTTCCTATTGACAAGACAACATACCGTACATATAGCATTTCTAACTATTGATTATTATTATTTTTTCTCTATTATCATTATAACAGTGTTGTTATTTATTATTATTGTTATTATTATTTTATTTTACTTTTTATTATAAATTTTATTTATTATGAATTACTATTATTATTATTAAATTTTCGCCCCCCAGGCCCCGATGTGGGTCAGTGACCTGTGCCCAGGTGGGCTAATCCCTTAAAAAACATATTATAGATTAACAACGCAATACAAATGTAATAATACAAAAGCTGAAACAGTACATGTAACAAGCACACAAACTAATAGTCCGACAAAAACAGAAGAAACAAAAGACACATGCACCACTGTTCTGAAAATCAATGGTTGACACATTTAGACTCAGATTTTCAGGAACAAACCCAAAGTTACGACACCTGTGACCTGACTAGTTCTTGCCTGACAACACTCCCGATTGCTTTATGAATCTAGAGGAGAAACCAGGGGTCATGTAAGATCATGTTCCACAACTGGAGGAAGACCTGGGCATACAGGCCTGGCGTCTTAGACCAGAACAGGCCTAAAATATCCTGCCAAAGTTAATTACTCGTGTGTTAGTTGAGGCCCATCAGGACTGACGTCATATTAACTAGCCACCCACATCACTGACTCCGTAAATCCTACAGTGTTACTTTGTGTTTCTTGTACAAATAGTCACCTCGCATTAAAATACTTTTTTCTTAATTACGTGCTAAAAAAAGTCCCCCCCCCCCGCACTGAAATTATTTTTTACTGAATAATCTTGAAAACAGTGATTACAAAATTTATTACCTTTCCATGAATAATTTTGCTACTTTTAACTTGTACACACTAAATACTTATTAACAACTGGGTATATATACAACTTTGCATAGTACATCAAAGGACTGTGTATATCTTGAATGATTATGAATAAATTTAACAAGAGATGATAGTGAATAACACGTCAAACGAAAGTACCATGAAAAATACCCCAGACGAGTGTGGATAATGTTCAACGAGTGTTACCCTTTTTCCTTACCTAAGACAAGACTTACAGTAAACAATGTATGACCTCGCGACACCAACCACCTCAACAAGAAGGGCATTACTACACAGTGATTGTCACGGGGTGTTGCATCATATGTGTGCGTGTGTGTGTGTGCGTGTGTGTGTGTGGTAAAGAAGAGGGAAGTGTGGAGTGAGGCGGTTAAGTTAGTTAGTTAGGTGAGGTGATGTGGCGCACCAACCATCTGTCTCCTGTGTTGACTGGTGGCGCGTAAAAGCCACATCCCGCCCTCTTATGTTGACATGGATGACCACACTTATTGTTACGACAATCAGGAGGAGGTAGAGACTGGAGAGAACGATGCAAGTGGGACAAAGAAAAGAGAAAGACACAAACAAGGAAGATATTAAGAAAATGAAGAGGATAAAAAAATAAAGAAAGTGGCAATAAAGGTTCAAATTGCCTTACTTCAAATTATCAAATGAGAATCACCAACACCTCTGAGTAAACATTATAATTTACATCATCTCATTAATGGTAGCTATTGACCCCTTTACACCTACACTAACATCACACAAACAACTGGTACGGATACAATATGTTACTGTTAACTAAAAGACCAATATACTATAAGCCCGGCACATTGAACAGCAGAGATATTATTGGGGAGCACTGGGGGGTAGGAGAGCCGGGGGAAGGAGGCCAGGGGTAGGAGAGCTGGGGTAGGAGATGGGGGGAGAGGAGCTGGGGGTAGGGGAGAGCTGGGGGAAGGAGAGCTAGGGAAGGAGAGCCAGGTAGCTGAGCTGGGGGTAGGAGAGCTGGGGGGTAGGAGAGCTGGGGAAGGAGGAGCGGGGGTAGGAGACAGTAGGGGAGAGCCAGTGGGAGAGAGCCAGGGGGAGAGCTGCAGGGAGAGCCGGGGAAGAGAAGAGACTCGGAGGAATGAGTGGAATTAAAAGTTGAATCCCTGGGGAGAGACAAAATCTGGGAGAACTGGTAAAAGCTAAAAACAGCCCTAAGACCTCTGGAGTGGGGGGCTGTGGCTGCCAACCCTCACACCTAACTTAAATATGAATGTCTAAAACAGCCATAACAAAAGAGCATTGATTTGTTTTACGATTGAAGGAAAAAAACTTAAAGGTTAACAACTTTGAAATAAATAAGAACTGAACTTAAAAACGTTCAAGGATAACAATTAACTCAAACAACTCTGGCGATAACAAAGAGAGTTTGGTGTAAGTTTTTCTGCACTTGGTGAAGGGGGAGCCAAAACGCTGTAACAACGCACGTCTTATCTCATGAAGTTTTAAAAGTGCAAAGTTGGCCACCCTTATCTTTAAAACCTCAGCATAAAATATGTTGTCTTATCATCTTTAATTTGGCCATTTACGGCAGCTAGTTTATTGTGCACCCCATACTCATCTGTTGGTCCGGAGTGGAGACTTACAAACCCTAGTGTATACACGACCTGGCAACCTTCCTACCCCACCGCATTCTCACTAAGCTTAAACCCCGTCCTTGCTCCACCATAAAAACCATTTAGTTACATATACTGATCTTACTTTTCAGCCTAATATAAAAAGGAATTTCCTAACGTATGTACTGTAGCTACTCACCAGTAACGCAGGACAATGACACTAAAATGAGAAACATACCTTAGCGTACGACCAGGCAACACAAGGTGACCTCACTACACACACTACCGTCATCTGCCCACTACCTCACTACTCTCCCAAAACTCCCTTCATACAGTATCTATTTATCTTAAGAAATCAGCTGTGTTATCGTCCGTGTAGCCCCAGGTTATGATATCGTTCGTGTAGCCCCAGGTTATGATATCGTCCGTGTAGCCCCAGGTTATGATATCGTCCATGTAGCCCCAGGTTATGATAGCGTCCGTGTAGCCCCAGGTTATGATATCGTCCGTGTAGCCCCAGGTTATGATATCGTCCGTGTAGCCCCAGGTTATGATATCGTCCGTATAGCCCCAGGATATCGTCCGTGTCGCGCCAAAATTTACTACGCAGTTCTCTCTAAACACAAACATCTCAAATATAACAAAAGTCGATCAAAACATTATCAACCACGACTCTAGTTTATATACACATAAGCTTCACCACATGATGGCATTTGTTCGTATGTAAAGTTGGTCAGGGAAAGTCGAGGTGGGACGCTCACCATCCCCATCCCCCCCATGAGGCTGGACACTCAGGTAAACAAAGGGAGCGGCAAGGTGGTAGCTTATTCATAATATATTTAGCGCGAATATCAGGGTTGGCAGGGTGGAGGGGGGAGCAGTGGCCAAGCCTGAGTGACCGAGTAGTGACCATATGTAGTAGCTCATGAGGAGGTGAGACTGATCTGTGATATGACTCGTGAGAGATCTAGCAGGTTTACAGTTCTGCCCTTAATATTGATAACCAACGACATCACAAACTTATCACAATCAGGGTCTGATGATATCGTCATTTCAATCTCAAGTCCCACTGCCCCCCACTTCCCCATCCCCATCAGACACGCACCGGTGAGCCATCTATTAGTTCTAAAAGACACCCCATTCTTGTGCTTTGGTTGTTCGAACCTCTACACTGTGGTTAATGAATGTACGGGAAAAAATCACAGAAAAAAGTCATTGAGTTAGGTTTTCATTTTTGAACGTCGAAAAATCGATATTTTAATGATAGATCAGTTGATTTATTTAACGGCTGATAAATAAAATGTTACTTTTTCCAAGCCAATATGTTTCTTTTTTCCTTTCACCGTAGCTGACAGCGGGACACGAATTTTGTCCATGACTGTACAAGTCACTGGTCTCACCTACAGAAATGGGGGGAAGAAAATTATGAAAAAAGGAAAAACAGAAAAAGAAACGAGTGCTTTAAGAGGAGAGAATATTATATCTCTGACATCACCAGGTGTACCAATGTGTGTCATCACCAGGTGTCGTTCCCTGCACTCTCGATTACGGTTGCACTTTCATCACCACATATACAGGTAAATAAAAAGTCCAAAATATACCTGTACACCATCAAGTGCTAGAGAAAAATAAACCACGAAATGAGACGAATCAACCAATATTACTCATTGTTCTTATTTCTAATCACTGATCAAACAGCACGAATGCCAATCACCCGGCCGTGAGGAACGAGGAGGCCAGGAGCTACACCTATCACTGTGAAGCCCCGTCAGACACCCCCGCGACACGTAACAAGCGCTGTCACACAAGGGAACGAGAGGATAACGAGCTCAGACACCTAACATGGGGCATTCAATCACAGACAACATAACACAGCGGCCACTATCCCTGTTGTCGCCAGAGTCAAGATACGTCTATGGGGAAACACCTTAACCATTACAAATAATTTTATCGTCGAGATAAGTCACTTGGGCAGCTCGTCTTGATATACAAGAGTTAATATAATTATGATATAGTTGTGTAAGACAGTTTAAACAGATATTAATTATAAAATGATGCATTAAAATATTCACGTCCGCTTCCCGGACAAAAATCAACCATCTCAGCTTCAGCATTTTAAGTTAGCTAGTCGAATAAGCTTGGCATAAAGAATTCCTGGAGACTGAAAACACGTCATTTTCTGCGTGGATAAGTTCACCCGCCACACTACTTTCAGCATTATCCACAACAAAACAGATTTTCCCGCTACTGAGTGAAAGTCGGTGTGGCTTTTGATCGTAATTGTGAGAAAACCCCCAGAGTCACCGAGACGTTGACGACACAAACACACACCTGCCACAAACACACACAAACACACACGTAGTCTTACCAACTACACACCTGCTGCTGACACGCACACAGTCTTACCCATCTAATAAGTGCACACACACACACACACACACACAGTCACACGGTTGAACCCCTGGAATGAATCCTTAAGCCGATACCTGCATTTGAATTACCTAACTCTTGTGTCCTCTAAAGAGTTTATGCGTTCACGGCAGCGGACACTAAGACTGACAATACAACATAAGAACATAAGAAAATAAGGAGTCTGCAATAGGCCGGTTGGCCTGTGCATGGCAGCTCCTGTCGAGAGTTACTACCACTCTCTATCATCCATGAATCTATCTAGCCTCCTTTTGAAACTTTCCAGAGTTCCCGCACTTACTACAAAGTTGCTAAGCTTGTTCCACTCGTCCACCACCCTATTTGTGAACCAGTTTCTTCCTATCTCCCTCCTAAACCTAAACTTATCCAACTTGAATCCGTTGCTCCGAGTCCTAGCGCCTCTCCGTTTCATTTACTGGGATATAACTGGAGGCCAACTCGTGCCATTATTACACACACGTACATGACGACAGACTGTGTGTGTGAGGTGAACACTTAATGTCTGAATTGTGTAGTGGCAGCTTCAGGTGTCAGAGGCGACAGTGTCAAGTTTCAGAGGTGTGGCAGCACGCCGTCACGTCCACCTCCACACGACCCAACACCTTGGTTTGGTAAATAAAAGATGTGCTTTGTAACCATTTGTCTTTCAATGGTCGGAGAAGAGGAGGTTCAACACCTCGCCTTCACTTTAACTGCGTTTTGGGTTTACAATACATCATCCTCTGGTAAAATATATGGTTAATATAAACGACCTAGTGCAACGGTTCCCAACCTGTTGCTGGTCAGCGCCAGGTTGGGAACCCGAGGCCTGGTGTCTAGAGCTGGACTAACAAGAAAAAAGTTATGTCCTACAAAAATAAGAATCAATTATGAAACTTTACCTTCTCTTGCTTCCTCGCGCAGATACAAAATCCACATTCTGGTGTTGATCTTACCTGGAAAGAAGAGAAAAGAAAATTTAGAATAGATTTATACAGCGAAATAAAAGAAGGCCCATACCCACGTCAGTCAGCCATCAGCCGGACACAGGAGGGCACCACCCCCGACACAAGAGGGAGTGACTCGTCAAAACTTACACCAAACCTTTACACCGACTCTTCACTGGCTACCACACCTTGCCTGGGGGAGGACGATTCTAGGGGCGTCTCTTACTTCTCCAATACTGCCTGCCACCAAATATGCTCTATAGGCTTGCCCTTTCTACCCCTATCATTACTCCTTCGGTGCCATACCTCAATCATCACCCCCCCCCTCCTCCCCCAAAAGGCTTTCCTCTTCACCTTGAGCCTCCCTCCCCTATATTGTACCATGATCTTTCCCTGGCCCGGCCATTCCTGCCAGCCTTGACGTGACTGGGGTGGCAGGGGTCCCCAGTGTGTGTGCCCCAGGCCAGTGACAATACCGCCCACCAGCGGCAACAATGACCCCCACCTCGCTCATGTTTACAGTCAGCTTTCTCAACTTTGCTCACTACTCTCTATAAACACTGCCTGAATAACGTGGCTCCCAGGAACAGTAGTCGTGGCCACCAAAAAACATGATAAAAATTCCTTTCCCATGCGAGCTTCTGGAATGACGAGCAACTATCGGGAACAATTGGGAGCTATTGTCAACATTGAAGTCGAAAGATTAGGTAGGCCTAATGATTTTAAGACCTCTGTCTTCAACACTAAGGCTGCGCTGCCAGGTTTTGTAGTTTACACCAAGACATTTCACAAATATTCAGTAATTCACAAAACACTACACACCAATATTGCATTACCTACCAAATTTGTTTTAGGTGTTTACCATACAAAGCCTCTTAAGGGACGGTGCTGAGGGACAGGTAATCATGGTGTCAGCCCCGCCAGGTGAGTGACATGTGGAGGGAAGTGAGGGGGAAGGCCTAGACCATGACTAGCAGTGAGCATGGGGCCATATGAGGAACAAACGAACGCCCACATCCATCCTGTCGTAATCCAATGTCAAGTGATCCCGGTTTAAGGATTATTCTCCGCGTGTTAATCCCAGGGCAACACCCACAATGTGTCGTACCAACAACACTACATAACACTCAGGGTTTATTGCTCCCGCTGCATCTGTCACGGGTTTCGCCTCCGAGGATACAATACCTGGCGTTATGTTACACCGTTTGAGATATTGCCAAGGCCATGAAATGAGGCTCCTAAACCAACCCAACCTAATCATACTTAACACAACCCGACCCAACTTAACTTAACCTAACCAAGGCTAGGTATGTTAGGTTAAACAAAGTTGGGTCGAGTTTGGTTAGTTTAGGAGTACAATATTTCACAAACTGGGCAATATAAATTTCACAAACGGGGTGTAACATGTACAATAGCTAAAGTCCGTCTACACTCCTGAACTAAACCCAAGTGAGATAACACGGCGCTCTTTATGGGTAGATAAGCATTTCGTAGATTTATTCCAAGCAATTCAGTCTCAGACCAGCGGACGGACTAAGGTTCGCGTTTAGACACCAATTTTCTTTATATAAAGGTTCCCTCTACATTACTCAGTGAAAGTCAACACATCTTGAATGAACAGTGGCAAGGTCCCAACAAGACACGCACCGCTGCTTTTAAAGATTACTGGAGGTAACTTAAGCAACAAAAATATGTATCTCTAACGTTACTACTGTCTTACTAACCCAAGGTCTGTAGAAGAAGACCTTGGTTAATCTTAAAGTTCACAAAATGTATTAAACCTTAGTTAACGGCAAGATAAACTGTAGCACTTACACAGGAACATCACAGATCAACACAACGATCCTGACATAACTAGTTGAGGGTAAGAGATACTCGTCATTCCGTCCACAAGAGTTACAACACACAGATCAACACATCACAGCATGACGAGAGAGACTTATTAACCCTCATAATCTGAACTTGTACTGACGAAAGAGGATTAACAGCCTTCAGACTTTAATTTAATAAATCACACATTACCAACAGATCTCAAACACACATGTCAGCCTCCCGTCCAAAAAATAAATAAATAAATACACACAATGAAAGCCCCCTAAAAAAAAACCAGATCAACACCTTCAACACTATTCCCACATAACCTGGCAGACTGTGTTACACCCTCCCTCCCCCTCACGACTCCCGACAGTATTATGGAGGACGCCACAAACCACACCATTAACACGCTCATGAAGGATGTTTTAGCAGTAAGCAAGATAAAGGTGATGGTCCAAGGCAGGAGGTATTAAGGGGGGGGGGGTGGCATGATGTACTGGACGAGGGATGATTCACGGTGCTGGGCTGGGTGGCGGCCGTGGGCGGGAGGGCGTCAGGACCCGCATACTACACGCTCCCATTCACATATAAACGCACACCTTCATTCAACAGTAAAACACACCCATTCAACGCGTTAAACTTGCCATGGTGAAAGTCCTTGAGGACCAAATATTTAAGTCTCCAGTCTCCACACTTTGACTACGCCGCGCTATAAGAACAGCCCAGTCCCAACCATTGTAAAAATTATCAATAACTTGTAATAGACCAGTGTATTCACTCCCAGTAAACACTACTCCTTGCACTGTCACTATGTTGAAATGCACTGTAGTTTGAGCTTTTCCCCATCTAGTTATTATATATCTTATTTATATCACTTATGTTACTTGTATATTATTTGTAATTCGAAACCCATTCCCCAAATATGTAACTGTATATTTTCAGCCTTCTGGCTGCCAAGTTCTTTCAATAAACCGTTAATTATTATTATTATTATTATTACAGTAACATGACTCAAACACGGTGATAAATCGCTAAAAATCATGAATTATAAGAAATTATCCCCCAATCTGATTTACATTATGATTTTAATCCCAATGAGCAATACACATTTCATCAGCTGAAGACTCGAGAAACCTTCAAAGTACAGAAGGCGGTGTAGGGGGGGGGGGGGTTCCTACACTGTTATTACTAACACAACGAAAATCCTCAGATTCTCTGTAAATCGAAGACTATCCTAGCTCTCCTGGGTAGCCTTTTCGATGTCCGAGTTGAAGAGGTAGAGCAAGTCCATAGAACGGTGTCCAGGTAAGACGGCAGGTAGCGTGAAGGACGAGTAAGGACACAGGGGCGCCATGTGGAGGCGTTAAGGTCCAAGTAAAGAATTTGAGGGTCAGGTCCGGGTTTGAAGTCCAAACAAAAGTTTGGGCCAATCTGGGCGTGAGAGCGCCATATCGAGACTTTCCGTGAAGTGCCCAAGTTGAGGTATGGAAGGCGCCCAGTCGATGGTGGGCGTAAGAGGAGGGTAAAGAAGTGCTGGGGTAGGAGGAACTGTATCTAGGTATGAGGAGTCTGTGGGGATTCAAGAAAGAGGAACACCTGGAGGGTAAGTTACACCGTCACGCTGGTAAAATGGGGGATGAACTGAGGAGGAAGGGGTGCCGTTGAGATACAGAGAACTACTACAGGGGGTGGAGGACCATGTCAGGGCGTGGGGGATCAAGTCGGGGCATGAGGGCCAAGTAGGGGCATGGGCGAAACACCGAAACAGGGTTTGGGAGACTCATGGTGAAGCAGCGGCGGCAACGAGACAAAGATGAGAACGTATCGTAAAGCTAATAACGGGAGAGAAGATGGAAGGGCGGCAGATGAAATACATGACCTGAGTTGCTGAGGCTTCAATCAAATTGGGAGGGGATGAGCCACAAATAATATGTGAGGGACGGCGGGGTGCAGAAGGGACGAAGACGCACAAGAACCCTAGAGAACTTAGGTACGGTACTGCCGTGCAGCATAAGTTCTGATCCTGAGAAGAGTAATGAGAGACTATACAAGGGTAGAGCAAGACTTATTAACAGTGCAGGAGGGAGGAGGTAGAGAGCGAGGCAGTGAGGATGTGGTGTGGCGTCGTGAGGGCGGGGGCAAACAAGGGCATGGGAGCTCCACTAGTCATTGGTCGGAGGACGCCTTTAACTCGCTCAACACAGGATATCGACAGCGTTAAGGCAAGGCGTCATAATGGAGGCTCGGGTAATACAGCCCATGTTGAACATACGCTCGCTGCACACTCTATCAACAACAGGGAAGTAGAATTGCAAATCAACTTTGTTGATCAACATAGAACCAGCCACCGTGAATATATCTTGTTGGTGAGTATATAACACAAATACCCAAGCAATATGGAAATTCCCAAGCCAGCGCTACGACTGTGAATGTCTGATCACTTAGAGACATGAAGTGGTGAGCGGTAAGTCTCCAGGGGAGGAGGTAGGGTCAGCCCAGGGTGGTGATGGCGGCAGCTTGACTCCTCCCCTGCCTAGCGCTGCCAAGTGTTGCACTCAAATCATTCATCAACAGTGCCACAGTACTTACACCTGGCACCTTCATACAATTACCCAGACTCGCATTGCTCCCTACAGGTGACATTCATGGAAGCTAAGAGGGGCGGCAGCCATATAGACATCATACCTCGTATTATTTACCTGACCCATCAGTTGACAGAGTCCCGCGGCGCCCCCAATCCACCCAGCTGCAGAAGGCTTAAAGTCTTCAGGAACAATGTTAGATATACGGTACATAACTATCACACGACAAGCGAGATATAATCAGAGTGAAAACTACAATTATCATAACAAATAAGGCCAAAAATATCCATCTCTGGACCTAATCACTAAATGGTCATGTAAGTTTATCCAGTTTAACCAGGAAAGACACATATCAAAGTGCACAGCCACTCTGAACATAAAGAAGCTATTACACTAACGGGACTAAACAGGTGACCCAACTACACCTAGATGGTTGATGAGCGGTGTTCTACCCCACACACCCGAGACCCACACAGAGCATATCAAAAGAAAATAATCTATTACAGGGACCAAGGTCGTAACTTTCCTTCTTGGCGTCAGTTTGATCCATAACTAAGGAGGCAGTAGTTCCGGAGTGTCGTCCAGCCTCACTACACTAACAAGACAGAAACGTCGGGGGTACCTTCGACGGCCTTCTGCTACTTGGTACCGTTAGTGTTTCTTTTTTTTTATATATAGCAGAGGTCACATACTGCCACCACGACTCACATCACACGACCGTCACGACCATCACCTACATGAGGCACTTTACAAGATTTAGGTCTGACGCCAATATAATGTTCCAAAGAGATACAATCAAATCTGGGGGTAAAATTTTAGCCCCAGTGAAGTGGTGCGACCCAGCACTCAGGGGGACTCCTTATTTAGTGTGACTCGCGTAAGCCTTCGTGCGAGTCTTTTTCCGGTAAGGATTCTGCTGCAGTAATTATATCACACCAACTCATTTACCTAACATGTCTCATCTGTCGCTTTGTGACTGATTCTACCTCCTCCAACACCTTCACCACCACCACTTTCAACATCATCACCCCTACCTTCTCCAGCACTATCACCATCATCAGACAACAGCAGCCAATCACGAGCGAAGAATAAATAATGCAAACTCTTGACTAGTATCAACGTCTGGCGTGAGTCTAAGAAAGACGTTGACTTTGTCTTTAATCTTCCAAATAAACCACAAACTCCTCACTGAAGACGCTATGCTCTTGTCTTGTACCATTCTAGGACCTACAGTACCTTTACATAGCATATCATAGCCAATAATTCTCGTAAACTAAAAAAAAATTAAAATACACTTTCTAAATACCTGTACAGTTTAATGAGGCAAGATCCCACAGTTACGGAGTTAGTAATGAATCAGACACAGATAAGATACAAAACATGAACCAAGTTGATGCCTGCAGGAGGAAGCTTTTACGTAAATCATAATTGTTCTGGTTTATCGCTCAAGCTCACTGGAGACGAGCCCCTGAAATTATGGCCAGGTAAACGTACAAGGGGTAATTTCCGAGCCACTACCCAGGTGAGGCGCACGTTTGGATCTGTTCTCATGTCACGAATGCTTGAGATACTGTATTACCATTACGACATTATGTAGGTATGTACATGATGAAAACGAGCCTGGACACTCACATTCTATTTACGCAATCAAAATCTCTGCCTCTCTCCATCTATCTACACAATCTCTCTCATTACTTTCCGAGAGTTGCGAAACAGGTATGCGTACGTGGGTAGGAGTGGCGGGGTGAGAGGGGAGGGAAGAGGCGATTGTGGGTGGGGGGTGGGGGGTGGCGATGGGGGGTGGGTGGGGTGGCGGTGGGAGTGTGTTGGTGGGAGTGGCGGCCGGAGTTGAGTGGGCGGGTGCGGGGGGGGAATAGCACGTGAGGAAGCACACACCTCCCGGATGAGACAAGAAAACAAGGCATGTGTGGAGCAAGGGTCACCAAGACACAGACACACACACACAAGGTCACCGGTAGTGGGGCTCCTCGTCCCGGTAATATACACTAAGATACAATGAAATAATGGCCCCTCGAAATCGAAGATGGCCGGTCCTAGGGCCACCTAGGCTTAAATTTAAGGTGTAGAAGCTGTCGCCAACACAACAATCACACCCTAAGTTAGCGAGTTGCATAACCCAGTGTTACTGAACTGTCCGAGAAGACCGGACAACTCGCCAACTGCACTGGCTAACCATTACCCCGGAACACGATCCGCAAATCGATTGACATCCAGGTCCCCATTTGCTGCTGGGTCGACAGAGGCAAATGGCGTAAAGAAACTTGCCCATAGTGTCACCCTTCCCGGGGATGGAGCCCGGGTTCGCTCGCTTGCCAGGATAGCATACTGACCATTACACTGCAGGTCGCTAATGATACTCTCTCCATGTGAAATTTTCTTGGATAGCCCCCCCCCCCACCCCACCCCGAAAATTTCAGAAAAACTAGATCACCTGAAGATTAGTCTTCAGCTTAATCTACCTGAATATTAACCATCCTAACGCTAACCAGGTGTTTAACCATAGGTAAAATAAGCTAAAGAGAAGGACAATGCTACCCTAACCTAATCCAACTGGTACCTGCAGATGTATATGAAATAACAGTTCTTCCCTGTTTAGTTTCAAGGAGACAAGAGGAGTAAAACGTCCAGAGGGCCAATGTCCGTCGCTCCCCGCCTCCAGCTCACCACTAAACATTTAATATTCGCCACGTCACTAGCCCCCGCTGCCACTCTTGTGTTTCATCGTTACGATAGAAAATCATCCTCACGTCAGATATTTTTCACTAATTCGTAAAACTTGACGTTTACCTGAACATAAATTATTTCGTATTGCTTAATAACAAAGCGGGCGACACCCAAGTAAGCCTGTCCAAGCAGGGTGAGGGTAGTGTACGCACGCACGCACGCGCACACACACACACGCACGCACACAGTCACGACACCCTGTAAAAGAATCTCAACTGTGAGAGAAGAGTGAGGGAGCACAACACAGGTGATCACAGATGGGGGATACTGCACAGGCGTCCCGGGGGGTGTGGGAGGGAGTGGACTGGTGGCTGTGTGCTGGGACAAACACATCGACAGCTGCTGAGTCTTGAGGTCCCTGGGCTGGACTTTTCCTGCCACCACCACATCGTTTATCACCCACCAACATCATTCATATAACAGATAAACATAAGTTTTCTTATATCAAAACCCCTGAAGTAAAACTGGTCATCTTGCCACTGAGATTTGGATGGTATGTTCCCCAAAGACTGTCTGAGTACCCCTCCCAAGAGTTGTGACGGGGCAGGAGTCTTGCCCCGACAAGACCCGGCATTGCGGAAGCTGCGGGTGGCAGCCAACAAGGGCGTGAGAACTATCTGCACTCGTTTAATGAACCGCTCATGAACTTTTTCCGCCCCATTACCCACTTGTTGCCAGCCTCACACCCAGCCACACTGACGCTCTTTACTAAGTTTGTCTCACTGAAGAGTACACAACTTTATCTTAATACAATCAGTACCGCTTAAACACATGTCATCAACAGAAGGGTGACATAACTTTCCTTTTACTGAGTACGGCTAAAATTGTAGGTATCAAGAACTTTAACTGCTGAAATATAAAGCAAATATTACACGGTACTAACTTTGTAGGACATCTGAAAAATTCACTGACTGCACCAGCTGTATTTAAACGTTAAAGGTGCCCCACCTCACTTACCTGGCGAGTTTGAGGAATAACTCTACGTTAATAATGGAACTCCACCATACACCTGTAGGAACCTTCCTGTGTGTGTACTGACGAACCTCCCTTACCTTCATTGTCTAGCGTAAACACTAGAGCTACGAAAGGTACAGGGATTCCCGCTTCTGCCTACAGTACCGCAGCTGCCCGGGACCCCTGACGAGTGTGTGGGCCACTTACCCCGTCATTAGTCCGGCCTGGGTGTGGCCACGACCCGGACACCTGTGGTAGACGACCCAAGCCATGCAGGCCGAGTCCTCCGCAACCTTCACTCACACCACAAGCAGGTAACAAGCACCTAGTGTGCCTGTGTTATCTCGTCACTAATTGCACTTAATAATAAAATGTCCGTGTTACCTGGTTGGCCCCGCACTCATGTCTCCCCAATAAGTACTTTCTTTCTGTTAGATCTTAACTGAAGAGAGTCAGCCTGGTAGCTGTATTAAACAAACTTTTACGGGAAATAAGACAATAATAAATCAGACGGCAAATCTAATGGATACTAATAATCATCTAAAAAAATTACAACAAACAAAACCGCTGTTGTTTGTTAAAATGAAAACAAGTCAGCATTGGGCTCAATTACCAGCAGCGAGACCAAGTGCTGTCGTCGTGGGGTTATACATCACAGTTGTCTCTTAAATCTTATTCAGCCACTCAATAATTCTCTCCTCGTGGAAGACGGACTAGCGAAGTGCCTGACAATATTTTTTCGCCAAACACAGCGGCAGACTGAGCAAGTGTAAGTAAGTAAACACCGTCACAGTGATAAGTTGACCCAGGTCCTCGTGCACTGCTTCTAGGACAAATAATTATTAGATTTGTTTGTTTTTTAATCACTGTTTAATTAAATTTATTATATCATCAGTCTTATGCTATAATAAATGTAATAAAATAATAATTTGTGAAGACTGCAATACTTAACCTAACCTATTTTGCACTTTAACCGGTAGTCTTTTATCCTACTTCGCATTTTAACTGACATGGTTTTGTCCCGACCCCGCCCAAAACACCGGTGGTCCAGTGTCCAAAACGTCACCAACGTATATCATCATCCCCCCAAAAAAGCTGTGGACACAATACGGCTCCTATAGGATCTCTCTCTCTCTCATGACTTAAAGATCCGCTGGTCTGATTCTGTGAGGAGGTTCAATACCCCGGACCAGACAAACCACAATATCTTGCCTCTGATCATCTTGTCCTTACTTGTGACCTTAACTAGTACAACCACCCTGAACAGCTTCTTGGTTAACCACCAGCAACTCCGCGGTCGTCAACAGTCTGGGCCTGAACTCACTTGTAATGATAGGGAGCTAAAAATGGCCATGATTATACCAATTTGTTGTAGCTAAATTATTTTCGATCCACAAAAAAAAAAATATTAATCATCACAATTACCGAACTTTCCTTTGTGTCAGAAAGAAATTACTCTCTCTCTCTCTCTCATAAAAAAATATTTGGAGTTCTTATCTAACGGACGTATAACAAACTACATTGTCCTCCAATTAAGAATATGATTATATGATTAAATAATTATAATTAGAATAAAACTACCACACAATATATCCTCTTACGGCGAGACAGTTCAGGTGCCGGGTCTCTCATTTCATTCATCCCTTTCCATTCATTTAGCCGTAGTTGTTTTCCACAGTACTGGTATCCAATTAGGCTCTAAAAAAAAAAGGTGTGTTTCCTGTATCAGTTAGCTATATAAAAAGGGTAGATATGTCGGCTTTTTTTTGTCTCCGCAGTTTGCTATTGTTTGCTTGGCCTAACCTGTGTTGCAGTGTAAATGGGTGTAAAAGATGACTGCATTTACGATTTACTTTCTCGTTTCATTTACAGGATGTGTTTGAGATATTTTTACCTTTTTATTTACATTCCCCTAAAAAGAGTTCAGGAAAAGATATTTAGTTTTTCTTGTTTCTCTTCTTTGGTTATTTTTTTTACTACAGTATCCATATTTTTCTATTAAACTAGAATAGCTCAGTTGTTTTATTTCTCCTGATCAAAACCTTTTTAAGTTTCGTTCATCCGACAACGAAAATAATGAAGAATTAATCCCTGGTTGTGTTGACTGACCAAAAATCGTCCCTCTGTGGCGAAAAACATTATCAACAAAGTCACAAAAATCGGATGAGGATTACCCGAAGAGTAACCCCCTAAAGTTATTCCACCTGATGATTAAACACCCAAATTCTACCTGGGTTATTAGATCAGATTTGGTGAGGTAGTAAGATGGTTAATGTTAGGTTAGGTTAAGTTTGGTTATATTAAAAGAGATCACCTGCAGATTTTCCACCCCAGCTTATTCCATCTAAATATTAACCACCCTAACGTTAACCTATTCAACCTATCCTAACCCCATCCCACAAAATTCGGGTGGTTAATCTTCAGGTGAAATAAAATGGGGTGGAAATTCATCAGGTGATCCGGTAATTACCAGGTGATCCTCAGGTGTATTAAGGAGGTCTTAAAAGGAGCCAAAAATAACACTAGCGTCTCAGGTTTGTCGACAAAACACACCTGGAGCGTTTCTCTGCCTCCATCATAACTCAAATGCCTAACTTTTTATCCATCCTAATTAAACTTTGACCCCCGGAGCTGGGAAGAGGCACACCTGGCCAACTTCCTCAGTCCTTAATTAAGTGTCGTTAACGCTGAACTGTAACTCATAGTGACCGAGGCTCAGTTTATCTCGCTGAAATTCGATTCATGATAAGTGACTATTTCGTTTCTTCCCCCCGATATTATTGTTCTTTCCCCAATAGCTATTAATATATACTGGTACTTTGCCTCAAACTTGTGTACTGAAGGCAAAAAAACATCGCCCGGAGTCCCTCAAGTGTGGTGGACGCTCGAGTGTGACTCGCTCGCTCTCTCTCTCTCTCCTGTATACATCACCCACTGAACACTGTTGCAAATCACACAACTTCTACCACGGGGAAGTATCGCCACCACACAGTAACTTGTATCCTCACAATACCACAACTGAGGTATTTTACAAGACTTATCCACATCGCCAGTCATATCGCCACAATTGCGTTACCTAAAATAGTTACATTGTCAGTATAACACAATAAACACGTTACCTATAATAACTGCTAGGCCAATATAGCACTACGAACACGTTATACTACCTATAATGTTCAGTAATAACACTATAATCCAGCCATCTATAATATTTGCACCGGCAGTAAAACTATCTCCACAATTTCGCTACTCACTGTATACCGTGTAGTACTGTACAGTGGTCGTTATGGTGACACTAAGAACAGTAATAACATCATAATGTCAACGGACGACAAAGAACACTCGCGGTCGAAAGCTATTGCCGGGTGAGTGAGCACAACTGCAGTACAATCCAGCACCTTGTACGAGTCACCACCTCAACACGTGACGCTAATCAATTCTGGTCATTTTTCCTCCACTCAACCTACCGGAAGGACGTCAGGTCTCACTCCGCACTTTCTAATTTTCTACTCACCGTAACAAAGTATTAATAACAGCCGTCGTTGATGGAACCCCCGAGAAAGTTACTACAGAAAGTCCTAATTCCTCCCGGCAACAACAATGGTCATTTCGTCTCATGAGAGCGTGATAGCTTGTGACTAGTGATGGCCAGCAAGTATCTACTGTAAGTCTGCTACGGCCCGGCATGCGACGCTGACCGGCCTCACCGCCGTGTCCACCCCTCCCCATTACCCTACCTCAGCAACTAGTTCCTCGAATATCTATCGTAACTTATCCCATTTACATTCCATCAAAAGGCTTTAATGTACTTCCTCATCCTGGTTAAAAGTACCTGAGGGGAGGGAAGGAAGTTTTTAGAAGGACGAGAGAGGGAAAGCCGCTACGCCCCAGTACCCTCCCCCATGCAGCCAGGGGGAGAGAAACCAACCAATTATCAAGTCTCCAAGATTATCCCTCTTCTACGGACTTTTCTTTGGATCTCCGGCGAAAGTTGGATAATGGCGCGTGACGATGTAATGATAAAAGACCCATATATTCTATAGTGATATACGAGACACATTCACTGGCAGGCTGGTAAGAGGTGAGATGAAAAGAGTTCGTTCAGAATGGTGTGTCGTATTTTTCCCTAACAGCGCTCTGATGCCATAAATATCCTCGTGTTTCATCTTTACACTTGTCAACACCCATTCGAGCGACACTACACTAATTCCTGGCAACAAAAACCGGTAATCCTGAGTATCCTATGGCATGCCGACCCTCACCCACACCCGCCCATCACCCCTCTGCTGCCCACCGTCCTTCCCCTTACCCCTCTGCTGCCCACCGTCCTTCCCCTTACCCCTCTGCTGCCCACCGCCCTTCCCCTTACCCCTCTGCTGCCCACCGTCCTTCCCCTTACCCCTCTGCTGCCCAGGTATACATTGTCCATAATGAGTGTATGTAGCCGCATTTAAGTTCCATAACTACAGGACGTTAACTAGTGTCTTTACTGATACCAAACACTGGAGAACAGAGGACATAACATAGTAAGATTCTAACTGCTGAAAATGATAAGTTAAAATTTAATTAAAATTAAAGCTGTTACTACTCGCCACATGTAGGCCAGGTTATCTCCTGAACATCAACGGGTATAGCAACACTCTCTGCATCACTCAACTGCGGCCCCACACAACCACTGACTGTGAGGGAAGCGAGTGGCTGTGTCTGGCAGGCATCTCGGGTGACCTGGGGAGATGGACGCCAGGGGTCACCTTACTTCTTCCTGCCGCCCCAGCTGTCCTGCCCACTCTGGCACCACCGCCATTACCACCATCACCACTACTACTACTACTACTACTCCCACCACCACTCCCACAACTAGTACTACTCTACTACCACTACTACTTCTACTGTACTACCATCACCACTACTACTACCCCCACCACTTCTACTACTACAACACGCACACCAAAAAATTCGTACGGAGAACGACTAACCAGTGCATAAAACGTACAGTCTCTCTCTCTCGCACGCACGTACGTACGCACGCACGCGCACACACACACACACACACGCGAGAGCAGAATGGAAAATAAAAAAAATTCGACCACTGCCGCTGGGGTTCCTAAAAGCCAATAAAACTAATAGAGAGCCGTCAAACACACACACACACCGACAGACAGACAGACGCAGCTGAAGCTCTTTTTAACATTCCCAGGGAAACAGCACACACAGTAGGCCTACACACTGTCGCCCCGAGCAACACATTACCAAGACCAAACCAAACCTCTATATCCCCCTACTATAAACATGCCTGACCCTCCCCCTCCTCCACACACACCTACCTCCATTCTTCCTTGCTCATCTTTCCTTTTCACGTACTATGTCTCCATACTTCTTACACCTCCCTCTCCCTGCACATTGGTCCCACCATTTCCCAAAGATACAATTACCCTCCCTCCTTTATCCTCTTCCCTATGTTCTTCCTTCCTCCCCAGTTCACACCCTAGTCTCCCCTCCCCCTATACACCTCCTCCCTCGGGTATCTCTGTCTTTGGCGGTCGACTAAAGAGGAGGGTAATGACGGCTGGTGAACAGGTGGCCTGTGTTGGTGGTGGTCGACAGCAGCGTTTATGGTGGGCGGCACAGTGACAACACAGGAGATATATATATATATATATATATATATATATATATATATATATATATATATATATATATATATATATATATATATATATATATTAATGTTAAGATACATTCTCGGCATTGGTAGTTATGATTAGGCCTCACCTCAAGTCACCTGGAAGATCCTACGGTAGCTATGGTATATATTCCAGCTGGGTACTGTGACCATGTCTTGTAAAGTCCCTCGCTCACGCCTCAGTTTGTCCCTGTCTTTGTTTATACTTTATATACCGATAATACCGAACTAATAATTCTAACCCATTTCACTTCAATTTCAACAACGAGAGATCCTGCTGGATTTACAACAATTATATCAACATAAAGTTTATTTCTGATCAAAGAATCCAAGTTCATCGAGCCTCGGGCCAGGAGGAGCGATGGTTGTAAACTTAAGCAATAACTGGTGTTCAAATTTCAGCGTCGAATTTGTATCACTCGATTTTTTGGCAAACCTTCTACCTCCTCCTGGTCCACTGCTCACCTGTCAGTCAGCCAATATCCTGCAGCTATCCACAGCGGCTAGATGGATTCATAAACTTATCTGCCTGGAGGACGTTCACGAGAGAGAGAGAGAGAGAGAGAGAGAGAGAGAGTGGGGACCTAACTGTCTTTCTACTCTTGTGTGTTGAATCAATATAACTTCAACTCTAATCCATTTATGAGACTGATAATTATGACACAATGTTTACCTACAGTTTACCTGGACTTCCACAACATTCTGTAAATTAATCAAAACTTGTCATCTCCCTTACAGACCAAATAGCTACATCTACGAACTTGCCAATAAAAAAAAAATCCCATACGTGTCCTTTATCCAGTTTTTTGGGCTTAGCTAACCTTCTCCCTGCTGTTTACTCATTATAAATACCATATCCGCTCTCATCACCACACATACATACATACATTTTGAATGAGAGGAGGAAGGTAATCCGGTCCAAATCCTACTCTGCTCTTCAACAAAATCAACCATCAAACATTCACTCAGAGGGTCATTTCGTTATTCTCCAATGTATATTTTAGCATAAACGTTTAACCTCATGAGTACGATGACATTGTACTCACGGGGACAATATCATACTCAAGGGGACAATATCATATACTCAAAGGGTTAAGTCATCGTACTCAAGGGGTTATAGACTATTTATGGTGCTCCTCCCACCACCGCGACTATCTGGATCAACAAGCAGTCGCCGCCAGCAGTCCTCAGACCTGCTGGCCCACTACAGCCTCGCACATCACCAAACCTTTTGAAGAAACTTGTCCTCGCGAAAAAAAAGATTACTGGTATTCACAAAAGAAAATGAATAAGAAAGGGGGGAAGAAGAAAAGGGTGAGGATAAAGGTACAATAAGGCATAAAAGAGAAAAGACCAGAAGAAAAAGAATAAGATAATTATGTGAGAAAGAGGAGAAAAGGGGTGAAGAAGCGACGAAGGATATAAAGTAAAGACGATGAAAAGTAAATGTAAAATACAAGAATCGTCACGTACCAGCACAATGAAGAAAAAAAAACAAAAAACAAGATGTGGATAATGAGGAGGAGATGACGAAGGACAGGAAATGAGACAGATAATGAACACGCAAGGAGGAATATGAGGTGCAGGAAGACTTGCAGCCAGCAGGAAGAGGAGAGGTGAGGAGGTTGACTGATTATAGTTGGTACATATTCCGGTATGGTCCCCATGGCGTCGTAATACGTGGGGCATACAGCCATACACCACCAACATATCATTATCAATATTTTCCATTTAAACCACCCAGTACAAAATTTGGGAATAGAGACTTGTATTTTACGTATCAAAATGAAATGAACACTAATGTCAATATAGTTACTTAAAAATAATCGCCGGTTTGGGCAAGCACTGAGGAGGTGAGGTCAGCGACATCTTCCCGGGGGTGACGCTGACGCAGGGGTCGCAAACTCCATCAGCAAGTGTCACGAGGGCACTAAGCTGGCATCACAAGTGTCACGAAGGCACTAAGCTGTCACCGCAAGTGTCACGAAGGCACTAAGCTGTCATTACAAGTGTCACGGGGGAATTAGGCTCTCATCACAAGTGTCACGAAGGCACTAAGCTGGCATCACAAGTGTCACAAAGGCACTAAGCTGTCATCAAGCTTAGTGAATCACAAGTGTCACGAGGGCATTAGGCTGTCATCACAAGTGTCATGAGTGCACTAAGCTGTCACCGCAAGTGTCACGAGGGCATAAGCTGTCTTCATAAGTGTCACGAGGGCACTAAGCTGTCATAAGTGTCATGAGTGCACTAAGCTGTCACCGCAAGTGTCACGAGGGGCTGTCACTCACGAGGGCAAGCTGTTATCACAAGTGTCATGAGGGCACTGAGCTGTTATCACAAGTGTCACGAGGGAGCTGTCATCACAAGTGTCATGAGTGCACTAAGCTGTCACCGCAAGTGTCACGAGGGCACTAAGCTGTCACCGCAAGTGTCACGAGGGCACTAAGCTGTCACCGCAAGTGTCACGAGGGCACTAAGCTGTTATCACAAGTGTCACGAGGGCACTGAGCTGTTATCAAAAGTGTCATGAGGGCACTGAGCTGTTATCACAAGTGTCACGAGGGTACTAAGCTGTCATCACAAGTGTCACGAGGGTACTAAGCTGTCATCACAAGTGTCACGAGGGCACTAAGCTGTTATCACAAGTGTCACGAGGGCACTACGCTGTCTTCATAAGTGTCACGAGGGCACTAAGCTGTCTTCACAAGTGTCACGAGGGCACTAAGCTGTTATACAGACAGTTTTTCACGAGTCATTAGGGCAGTCGAGTCATCATCTGTCATAAGAGCAGTATTGGCTCTGTGTTAAGTGAACGTGTTTTATAGTTATAATGTAAGGGATAATCTGCAATCCTTCACTTCCTACATCTCTAGTTAGTATGTAGAGTGGCGTCCCGACCATGCTGCCAGGGGCTGCTGTTTGGTTCTCCGTAAAGACATAAGTTAGTAGGCGGTTCACTGCCGGGGGGAAGAGACCCAGTACACTACCTACCTGACCTGTGTTCTCATTACCCTGAACTGAGTAATGAGGAGGGGAGATAACCTACACTACAGGACAGGTGAGGAGGTGAGATACCGGCGAGGAGGGGAGATACGGGTGAGGAGGGGAGATACAGGTGAGGAGGTGAGATATAGGTGAGGAGGGGAGATACAGGTGAGGAGAGGAGGGAGATACAGGAGGAGGGGAGACAGGTGAGGGGAGATACAGGTGAGGAGGGAGATACAGGTGGGGAGGGAGATACAGGTGAGGGGAGGGGAGATACAGGTGAGGAGGGGAGATACAGGGGAGGATACAGGTGAGGGAGGGGAGATACCGCGAGGAGGGGAGGAGGGAGGAGGGGAGATACAGGTGAGGAGGGGAGATACAGGTGGAGGTGAGAGGTGACAGGTGAGGAGGGGAGATACAGGTGAGGAGGTGAGATACAGGTGAGGAGGGAGATACAGGTGAGGAGGGAGATACAGGTGAGGGGAGGGTGAGGAGGGGGGAATATCAAGAGGAGGGGAGATACAGGTGAGGAGGGGATACAGGTGAGGAGGGGAGATACAGGTGAGGAGGGGAGATACAGGTGAGGAGGGGAGATACGGTGAGGAGGGTGAGGAGGGGAGGAGGAGATGTACAGGTGAGGAGGGGAGATACAGGTGAGGAGGTGAGATACAGGTGAGGAGGGGAGATACCGGTGAGGAGGGGGGAGATACAGGTGAGGGGAGGGAGATACAGGTGAGGAGGGAGAGGGAGGAGGGGAGGAGGGGAGATACAGGTGAGGGAGGGGAGATACAGGTGAGGAGGGGAGATACAGGTGAGGAGGGAGATACAGGTGAGGAGGGGAGACACAGGTGAGGAGGGGAGATACAGGTGAGGAGGGAGAGAGGAGGCTGGTGAGGAGGGGAGATACAGGTGAGGAGGGAGACAGGGGAGGAGGGAGATACAGGTGAGGAGGTGAGGAGGTGAGGAGGGAGATACAGGTGAGGAGGTGAGATACAGGTGAGGAGGGAGATACAGGTGAGGAGGGGAGAGGAGGGAGATACAGGTGAGGAGGGAGATACAGGTGAGGAGGTGAGATACAGGTGAGGAGGTGAGATACAGGTGAGGAGGTGGAGGTGGGGAGGGGAGAGGCAGGTGAGAGGGGAGATACAGGTGAGGAGGGGATACAGGTGAGGAGGGAGATACAGGTGAGGAGGGGAGATACAGGAGGAGGGAGATACAGGTGAGGAGGGGAGAGGGGAGACAGGTGAGGAGGGGAGATACAGGTGAGGAGGGGGAGATACAGGTGAGGAGGGAGATAAGGAGAGGAGGGGAGATACAGGTGAGGAGGGAGAGGAGGGGAGGGGTGGGAGGGAGATACAGGTGAGGAGGGAGATACAGGTGATATAGGTGAGAGGGGAGGGATACGGGTGAGGAGGGGAGGTGAGGGGGAGATGGTGAGAGGAGGGGAGATACGGTGAGAGGGGGAGATACAGGTGAGGAGGGGAGATACAGGCGGGAGGAGGGGAGATACAGGTGAGGAGGGGAGATACAGGTGAGGAAGGGGAGATACAGGTGAGGAGGGAGATACAGGTGAGGAGGGGAGATACAGGTGAGGAGGGGAGATACAGAGTACAGGAGACAGAGGAGGGGAGGGGGGAGATGGGAGGAGAGTAGGTGAGGGAAGGGAGATACGGGTGAGGAGGGGAGATACAGAGGAGGGGAGATACAGGTGGGAGGGGAGATAAGGTGAGGAGGGAGATATGGGTGAGGAGGGGAGATGGGTGAGGAGGGAGATACAGGTGAGGAGGGGAGATACAGGTGAGGGGGAGGGTGGAGGAGGGGACAGGTGAGGAGGGGAGACAGGGGAGGAGATACAGGTGAGGAGGGGAGATACAGGGGAGGAGGGGAGATACGGGTGAGAGGGAGATACGGGGAGGAGGGAGATACGGAGGAGGGAGACAGGTGAGGAGGGAGATACAGGTGAGGAGGGAGGTGAGGAGGGGATACAGGTGAGGAGGGAGATACAGGTGAGAGGGGAGATACAGGTGAGGAGGGGAGATACAGGTGGAGGAGGGGAGATACAGGTGAGGGGAGAGGAGGAGGTAGGGGAGATACAGGGTGAGGAGGGGAGATACAGGTGAGGAGGGGAGATACAAGTGAGGAGGGGAGATACAGGTGAGGAGGGGAGATGCAGGAGGGGAGGTAGGGAAGAAACTGGTGAGGGATGCAAAGAAGTCGTAAGGAGGGAGGAAGAAAAAACGAGACAAGACGAGAGGAGGGAAGTATGTAAGGGCATGAGGGGACCAGAAAGGCCATCACTTATGAGCCAGGAGGTCGACGTCGGCTGCTTCACAAGAACAACTTGGGGGACGGAAAAAAGGAGAGGAAATAAGTTCAATTGGCAAAATGTCATCTGATTCCTTACACTTTGAGAGCAACTCGTACCACATACCAGTAACCCCCTCCTTACCACCCAACACACTTAAGCCAAACTGTGACGGTGAAGCAGCCACCATCAAGCCCGCACTGTTTACCTGGTCAGCCTGGCGTGGGGAGATTATCTCGTGACCACCACCACACCTGACCAAATCCAGAGGCAGAATCTTGAGAGATAAGGAGGGGTTCTATGACACAGGTACAGAAGGTATCACGATGACATATATAAGACTGACACGAGCACAGATGGAAAGGATACGTACCGTAACCAGTACCATGACCACTTCTTCATTAGCTACCTGAGACCAATAAACACACTGGCGAGACATTAATCAAACACCAGAACATTGACTCTCAACCTCACACACTGAGTGAGTCTCGCCCATCACACGTCATTACTTCCTCGTGTAACATACAGCCGGAGCCTCTAATATGATGCTCACAGCAACTTTGTCACATACTTAGTCTTATTCCTTATAATTAGTAAGTAAAATTCCGCTCAAGTGCAGCACAAGGTATTGACAGTCGCTTTATAGGTCACTCACGTACAAATTATTTCCCGGCAATGAATCGCTCACTCAACACTTAACTCGAATTATTTCCTACGCGAGATAACACCACGTCGAGGTACACAGATATATTGAAGAAAATTGCTATTATTTACTTCTATAACCTTCCTACCCCCTGCTATCTTGTCTATCTAGCGTGTAAAGTAATCCACATTAGAGGAGTCACTATATATAACTACACATCACGGCTGGTAAATTATTCATGAACGGATATGAACCCCTGAACAATTACAGCTGGTCAGTATTTACCAAACACGACCGCTGGATTTCAAAATACAAGTGCGCCATTTACTATAAAAAATATACCTAACCATTATCATTCTCTTTCAACTATCTATCCATTCTTGCTGATCTCTTTTTAACATCTATCTGTCATCGTTTCCAGGGACGTTTTTCTCAATTTTTATCAGCATGAGATAGGTAAAATCTCCCCGCGTCCTGGACCATCTGGCACAACCTTAAATTCGTCGTCTCGTACTTTTATCGGTCCATTATTTCTTTAAATTGGCTCATCATTTTCTCACTTACTGCGTGGTAAAGTTGGAACACAATCTGGGAGACTGATGACTGTGAGAGATAACTGCTGGCCATGTTAGTCAACTTCAGACAAGGCTGGCTGCCAGTGGTGCTGTGGTGGTAGTGACAATGGTGGTAATGGTTGGCAGTGTCAGCGACACTGGTGATGACCACCACGGTGGTGTTGCTAGCGGCGGTGATAGTGTTGTTAGCGGCGGTGATAGTGTTGCTAGCGGTGGTGTTGCTGGTGGCGGTGTTGCTAGCGGTGGTGTTGCTGGTGGCGGTGGTGCTAGTGGCGGTGTTGCTAGTGGCCGCGCGGTGGTGGTGGTACAGTGGTCCCGGGACACCCACTTCCCACGCTCGTATAACCTCCTTAACTACCCGCAACTCAACCCTTCCGCCCGTCTTCATCTTAATCACCGAATCAATTAGGATGAAGGTCTTTAACCCAGTGATGGTCTCCATGGTGGGTGGGTGTAGTGCCCTCTCTAACCTGCCCCTCCACTCAGTGCCATACTAGGGGCCCATGACATCACTAAGCCACCAGTCACAATATCTCGCACAAAAGGAAATCTGAACACCTGTATACTCGTTAGGGAAAGTGGGTCCCATATACCTGAGGGCCCGTTTAGGTTAAGCGGATGCAGCACACTTTACGACTAAGCCTTTATTCACTACACAGGGAAGCAATGTAACTGGCATCGCGCTCGACCACCATTACTTTCCCGAGTATAAGTCACAGCCGGGTGAACTGGGGGTGCACCAGGCAATTATCACAGTCCAGATAATCAGGTAGTGTTAAAAGAAAGTTTTGAGGGGCCCTAGAGTTCTGTCTTGTAAACATCCGCATGGTCGTCGTATGTTTGCTGGCAACACGGTCAACAACGTCATGTTTGATGGTAACACCTCGCTTTTGTTCTTTTTTGCACCATTAATTTTCCTTACAGCCATTTCATACACTCTACCGAGCTCATCGTTCCGGTTGTGAGTGCCTTTCCTTTCCAGAATCGAGATTAAACCTTACGACTTTCCAGTACTACTCGCCTCGTGTTCCTGTCAGTTCATTCTATTGGAAATCCCTTATAGTTCACATATTTTATAAGATATAATGGGCGAAATATAAGACCTTAATTTTTCTTCTCGGTAATATCACCAACCCTGTACGGTGACGTTAACAAGACAACAGTGTTCTTCTATCCAAGGAAGTTGAAGTGTTTTGAACAGCCTCATTGTCTCGGTATTATTGGTTCCACAACTTCTAGCCCTTCCTTTATAAGAGACATGATTGATCCCATCACCACATTAACAAACCTTAACAACAAAACACTCCTCACACATATGTACACACGACAAACTTAATACAAGATAAACATACCGGTACAACTGAAGAGGCTGGTGTCAAAGAGTCGTTAATTTAGAAACTCAAAAGGTGCCATGATACTGTTGAAACCTGGTGGTGTACAGTAAAAGTTAACAGTGTGTTTATACCAGTAAGAATCACCAGCGAACCTATCAGCTGACCCCCCCACACACTGTACAAACACTTCACTGGGGTCCGGGAGATACATCTGACCACCTTAAGTCTCACTCCTCCCACTATACGTTATTTAAACACGGAGACCTAATACCTTGCCGTCTACACCCATAACAACGCTACAATAACATGCAAATTCAACATGAATATTTAACCGTGGCGTCACATGAAAACATTCCTGCGCGTCCTGGGGTGAGGAATATCCCCCCAGAGGAGTCATACCACCGCGCTCACCTCTGTCTGTCCAACACAATACAACCCAACCCAACACAACCCAACCCAACCCAACCCAACACAACACAAAGCACAGCATTTTCTAAGTATGGAAAACGGGGAACATCACTAGGTACTAAAACGTTCTATGAGAGAGAGAGAGAGAGAGAGAGAGAATGGGGGGAGGCTAGTGACCCACAAACCCTCATCTCCCAGACTACGTGAGGCAGCAACCCCCATCACACCGGCGACCAACACCTCTACTGGAACACTCACCGTTGAAAAACAAAATGAAAATATGTGCAGCAAAATCTTACAGTATGCGCTTTCAAATGCATAGACAATGAGAGACATGCACACTAGATAGTTACCGCCATGCCTGAAATTTCTTAAAACGTTTTGAAAAGAGGTAGTGTGAGAGAGTGTGTGTGTGTGTGTGTGTGTGTGTGTGTGTGTGTGTGTGTGATATCTTGTGGGATAAAAAGTAAGGTAGAGAATAGGGAGTTACTGTATAATATAAAATGGAGAATGGAATGGTTGTAAAGATATGAGATTAATGAGATGTGGAAGATGATTGGTGCTTTATGGTATCTTATTATTGTCATTACCAATCTTACTACTACTACTACTACTACTATTACTACTACCCGGTGCGGTAATAGGGTATGGGGAAGGAAAGGGAGTGAGAATATGAAGAAGCCTGGGAAACGAAGTAACCTATTGTGTTAATTCATCTGGTGCACTATGACGTCACACTAAAACATTTTCTCATGATATGAAAGCGAGAATTTCGAAGGAGAATTGACCATTACAAAAGCCATGACTTAATACAATGTGGCTGCCGGACCTTAATGTCTATATGTTAATTGTTAAAAAAAGTTAAGTATACGTTTGAAAGATAATGCTAGGCTCGTCTCCTTCTAGCCTACCAGCTTAAAAAAAATAATCACCTGCCGGAAACCTATTATTGTAGTAATAAAAAAGTTACGACACTATTTGGTTATGATTAATGACGCGTGAAGAAAAGGGTTACAACTTGACGCTAAAATATTAATATTAATTCGTCAAGAAAGTGTGATCTGCCAGCTTACGTAATACACAAGGACACTTAATTCAGCAATCTCCCCCCCCCCTCCCCTCTCTCTTACCATAATGGGTGACAATAACAAGGGCGTTACTCAATTCCACCACGATAATAATAACTTACACTGGGCTACATTTAATACCCAAACAGCCCGGAGTAACGATGTTGGTGAAGCCCCCCAGCGGCGAGTACAGTACTGATAATGGCGGGGGCGTAGGGGATGATGCTTGGCTAACAGTGATAACCGGGAGTGGTGATGATGGTCCAGATGATACTTGGTGATGACGGTGGTGGTAGTGATGATTGGAGTGGTGATGACTGTGGTGGTGGTGATGATTATGACGATGAGGATGACAATGGGGATCCCGATAATGGTTGGCAATAAATGGATCACCTGAAGATTAACCACCCAAACACTAACCTAAATTCCCAAGGTAACGTTAAGGTGTTTACTCTTCAGGTGAATCCAATATATACAATTATTAACGATAGTTGTGGTGGTGATGAACGAGGATGACTACACCGGTGATGACAAAGGTTTCATTAGTGATGATGATGACTGTGGTAGGTTAGGTGTTGGGAGAGAACAACTCGGTCGTGTGACGGTTCAAGTAAGCGCTCTGGCCAGGTTTCAGGCACTCACCCGTCGTCACGCCTTCGGGCTTACTGGCGCAAAGGAATGTGTCACACCGGGCCACTGGTAACAACCCTACAGTGTCTAGTGGCCAGATTATCCATAGTGTACGCTCTCTTTCTGCCACACACACACACACACACACACAATCCAACATGAACTGTGATTATGACCTTTCAATTGTTTGTGATTACAGGCATAAAAAAAATCAACTATCAAAATAAAAAACGGTAATGAAATTGATCTTTTTACCTCGCCAATTCGTTCTGATAGGTGTCTCAATACGCTGAACTGAACAGTCTTGACCGTCGACTGATCAATCCCACTTTACCTTAGAAAAAAATAGAAAAAAAATAATCCGGGTTGATGGTGGCCCTGAGGCTCGGGGAAACAATGGAGTAGACCTGGAGTTGTCTTCAGGGAGCTTGTCTCTACCCCCCCCCCCCCACAAGGTCTGATCCTGACAGTATACCATTACCGACCACAATGTACTTTAAGAATGATTGCCAATTCCACCAGTGATTGTCATACCTACTGTATACATACCATACTGCCCGACGCCTACCTATACCTATTATACTGTCTGGCACCTACCTATACCTATTATACTGTCTGGCACCTACCTTTCATAGAGCTAGCAAATGGACGGGAGCGGCGTCAAACCATTACCGTTAAGTGTTGAGGCAAGTATAGAGGCCCTAACCACTCCACTAAGATTGGGGCCCAGTCTAAATGGGCCCCAAATCTAATGGTGACTTGAGAGCCCACTCGACCTAGCTACACTTCCAGAGCATCACCAGTAATGATGCTGGCTGGTTAATAAAGAGAGAGAGAGAGAGTAGGAAGAACAACCATGTCGTTTTTCCTCACCCCCAATGTTTTAATCCTCCTCCTTCTTATCGTCATTTCCTCCTGCCCTTCCTGTTTCCTCTTCCGTCACCAGGTCACTCCAGCCAGCAGTACGACAAGGTTTTTACGGCTTATTGACACATGATTCACAGCCTCCCGGAACACACACACACACACACACACACACACACACACACACAAGATTATTCTCTCCCCTTCCTACTCCACATATCAAGAAGCGCTCAACACACTGACCCTTTCGACTCTCACTGACCACCACCACGGCCTCATCTGCAAATTTGGTAAGAAGCTTCTACACCATCCCCGACACCGGCCCCTACTACCACCTGAGATCCCCTGTCCGAGAATTGCTGTTCGACACCACAACCGCATCCAGCCCATACGTGCACGAACTGATCGCTATAAGAACAGCCCAGTCCCAACCATTGTAAAAATTATCAATAACATGTAATAAATCAGTGTATCCACTCCCAGTAAACACTGCTCCCTACACTGTCACTATGTTGAAATGAACTGTAGTTTGAGCTGATCCCCATCTAAGTTACTATATGTCTTATTTGTGTCACTTATGTCACTTGTATATTATTTGTAATTCGTAACCCATTCCCCAAATATGTAACTGTATATTTTCAGCCTTCTGGCTGCCAAGCTCTTTCAATAAACCGTTATTATTATTATTATTATTATTATTACACACACACAGAGTAAAAGCTGTATACACATGTTACCGGGTACGTGTTTATATAGTTCTGATAAAACACACACACACTTATCCTAATGGATATAGCCTTAACAACATCAACCAAGAGAAGTCGACTTGTGAAAGAGACTTAGGGGTACTTGTAAGGCCAGACCTACGGCCTAGAAAACAGTGCGTTAATGTTCGAAAAAAGGCAAACAGAGTATTGGGTTTTATATCTAGAAGTGTAAGTAATAAGAGTGCAGAGGTCTTATTGCAACAATGTCTTGCGCTAGTCCGGCCGCACCTCGATTACGCTGTTCAGTTCTGTTGCCCTTTATAAAATGGATATCAGCTCACTGGAGTCGGTGCAGCGAAGAATGACGAAAATGATTCCGGGACTAAGAAACCTTCCATATCAAGATAGATTAAAGAAACTATACTTGCATTCCCTAGAAAGACGAAGAGTGCGGGGAGATATGATAGAAGTATTTAAGTGGGTGAAAGGAATAAAGTTCTTATAATATCCGAGCAGGACAGGACTCGTAGCAACGGATTTAAGTTGGATAAGTTTAGGTTTAAGAGGGAGATAGGAAGGAACGGGTTCACAAAGAGGGTGGTGGACGAGTGGAACAAGCTTAGCAACTTTGTAGTAAGTGATGGAACTTCTGGAAAGTTTAAAAAGGAGGCTAGATAGATTCATGGATGATAGAGTGGTAGTAACTCTCGACAGGAGCTGCCACGCACAGGCCAACCGGCCTATTGCAGACTCCTTATGTTCTTATCTTATAAACTCATTTTACCGAAGAAAACATGCAGGCATATTCTGGAGTATTGTAAACACACGAATGTATTTGTATGGTAATGTAATTTTGATGCAAAAGTGGTGGCCATCTGTAAACCTAAAACACACGACTACTGAAACAACAACAAGGACAATTTCATCCATACGTCTATATTCATGAGCGTTCAGTAAGAAGAATGAAGCCAAGTCATGAATATGTGTGAAACTGCTCAAGGTTTGCCGGACACTTTTATTATGACAAATACTGCCCGAGAAACGTCCCTGGTTCATGTACCCAGAATGAGTTGGTGTCCTGACTGCTGCCTCAAGACCTCACACGCACTGTTTAGTCCCTTAGCCATGCATACTGCTCTGAGTCATACCGTACTAACACTAATATCTTATGTTTTCCATTACCCAACAGTGCCAACATTCACCTTTTTCTTTACATCAAGAATATTATTTTTAATAGTGACATCAATGTTTAATTTAAGCCCGTTAGCCAAGCAAACTGTTCTAATTCATTCATACTAGCAATGATATTTTGTGTTACCCTCTGCCCAATACATGTTTATAAGCTACACGTTAAAACCCATGCTATCTTTTAACTGCCATTCAGCCTTTAAAACTGAATTATTTGTTACACCATTGTTTCCCGTGGCAGTGTTGGCAGAACAGTCCCTCAGCGCCCGGCCTTCCTTCCTTCCTCCTGGGGGCCAGCGGAGCAGAACCGGGCGCCAACACACCACTCGCCTCTGCCGCCACCGCCCCACGCCGGAAATGATAACTACGCTCCTGACTGAGACATAACAAAGGTCCTGACATTAACACAAGGAGACCAGCTGCACGGCTTAAGCTTGCATTGTACAGGAATAGAAATATGGACAAGTAAATTTCATTGCTCTAATAACAAAATATAATGTACAAATAAAATGTTTGCTCCACATTAATTATCCCATAATTTAATATTTCAACTAAAAATAACTCCAATTTCCTGGTTAAACTTAAGTGACATTGCCGAAGCCGTAGAGGTTTTCTGGGGACAAATATTAACACAACCATCAATGTAGGGCGCCCACGTCTGTTTCCTGGGGAGGACTCCGAGGCGACAGTTGCAAATATCCGGAGGCGACCGAGACCCCACACCCAAGCAGACAATTCATACATCCTTATAATGTCTCGTGAAATGGATGCAACTTGATACACACAACGATTACTCAGCAGTATTACAAGTTTCATGTTCTATCTAAGAGGAGAAAGTTTATAATATACCGTGCGGTGCCTACAACAGTTGTGGGGAACATTCATGCCTCTACCACCAGGTGTGTGACGCCTGTTACCACCACCTTTTACATAATGTGAACTTGGTATAATCAAAATAGCAAGTCAATACAACGCCGTGTTACAGGTTTTACATTATGTGAGTGACGATAAAACCCAAAGTTATCCGAGCTACTTTATACATCCAATCACTAAATACTGTACGTACACCGTTTGACTCGTCCGCTGCATTATATTTCATAATCATAACCAATGACGAATCGTGTTCTTTCAATAACCTTGTTTAGTAGTAAACAATGAAGTTATAATTTCGAAATGAAATCTTATTTGTGTTTAGCGTCAACACTTACTGTAATTACACTGACACGTGAATCTCAAAAATGGAATGATCCCTCTCTCGCACTGTTCATTTGTCAGTGTTTTTACTCGGTGTTCTCCCTACGGTGACTCAGAATTGTTCCGGAGGTAAAAAACCAGAGCGGATGGAACTACGGCTGGGCGGTCGGTGAGGGAGGGAGCAACGCACACACTCTCCAACCTCCCCACACAACCCTCCCCTGCTGCCTTGTCTCACACACACTAGAGTGCGCTACTTCCAATCTTAACAGCACACCATTTCTTTCTGGCTTGCAACGGCTACCTCTTCTATCATACAAAAACATGAAAATTTAGAAACATTTTACTTCGCTAATTTCCTGGTTTATGACATCCCAATGTTAACATAAACTCTCTTCCACATAATTTACTGGGACGGAGAGATTTACCTTCTTCAGAATTCCGAAAGCCCCACGAAATGCGCCTACATATGAACCAGACCAATGGTTAGGCTCCAAAGGTTTTGTAGTTAAAGCTTGCAGGCGTTTTCCATGCGGAGGCGGAGTAGCAATCTATGTCAGGGATAATCTGAAGTGTGAAATAAATAAGGAAATAAAAACTGAGCGGAATACAGAAACAATTTGGATAGAATTAATCGACGGTAGGGAAAAATTAATCACAGGAGTAATATATAGACCTCCCAATCTTGATAGAATTAATGAGCGATATATCAGGGATGAAATGCGCAGGGCATCCATACACAACAAAGTCTGTATAGTAGGCGACTTTAACTTTGGCCAAATAGATAGGATTGACCTCACGGGTAACTCAGAATCAGAGGATTTTCTTGAAACAATCCAGGACTGTTTCCTAAGTCAACATATAACCGAACCCAACCGGGGTAATAATATACTCGATTTAGTTCTGTCGAACAGAGAAAACCTCATTAGTCATGTCGAGGTAGGGAACGAACTTGCAAACAGCGATCACAAAGAAATTAGATTCCAGTTAGATTTTCAGGGCAGCCATAAGGAAAATTCCACAAAAGTCCCAGATTTCAGAAGGGCAAACTTTGATAGTTTGAAGAGGCAGTTGAGAGAAGGGGTATCACACTTGGGGGTGAACTACTTGGACCTGACGATTGAAACCGGCCTGATAACGAGATCTGGGGTTGCCGAGTTCCACGATAAATTAAATAATGAGCTACTTAATGCACAAAGGCAGAACATACCATACAAAAAACTCAGATCAAACAACAATGACCCTAAATGGATAAAAAATTATTTAAAGAACATTATTGGTTAAAGGAAGGCTATAGGTAGAAGGATAAATAGTGGCGAAATTTACCTACAGGATTATAATAAGGTATTGGCCGGTAGGGTTAAGACCGAGATAAGGAAAGCAAAGAGGAATAATGAGCTGAGGATAGCAAGGGAGGCGAAGACAAACCCCAAGGGATTCTATCAAATGATTCAAACTAAAACACGAGAAAAGATTGGGCCAATACAGTCAGATATCAGCGAGCTAACTAATAACGACGGAGAAATAAGCAATAATCTGAATAAATATTTTTCAACAGTTTTCACCACCGAAAATTTAAATATGATGCCCGAGGCACCGACTCTATTCAGAGATAGTGAAGAAAACAAATTAAGCAAGATAGTAGTGACTAGTAATGATGTTAGTAAGCAAATAGACAAACTAAAGTCTAATAAGTCACCTGGTCCCGATGAGATATTTGCCAGAGTATTAAACGAATGTAAGGAAGAGCTTAGTATGCCCTTAGCAAAGTTGTTTAACATGTCCTTAAAAACAGGTGTAGTACCAGAAGCCTGGAAGATAGCGAATTTAATACCTATTTTCAAGAAGGGGGATAGATCACTATCCTCTAACTACCGTCCAATCAGTCTAACATCAATTGTAGGCAAATTACTGGAATCAATCATTTCAAACTCTATTCGAAACCACCTGGAGAAGCACAAATTGATCAATGATTCCCAGCATGGCTTCACAAGCGGGCGTTCATGTCTAACTAATCTATTTACATTCTTTTCATCAGTTTTCGAATCGGTGGACAAGGGGCACAATTATGATGTGGTATATCTCGACTTTAGCAAAGCCCTCGACAGAGTCCCCCCACAAAAGACTAATAAGAAAGGTAGAAGCACATGGCATTAAAGGTAAGATTCTAAAATGGATTAGGGCGTGGTTCCAGGACAGGAAACAGCGAGTGAGCATTAACAGCACTAAATCCCATTGGAGCAACGTCACTAGTGTTCCCCAAGGCTCAGTACTTGGACCATTATTATTTATTATATACATAAACGACATAGATATCGGCATAGACAGCAACATAAGAAAATTAGCTGATGACACTAAAATAGGACGTGTAATTAAATCTGAAGAGGACTCCGCAAAACTACAGGAAGATCTAAAAAAAATTTTCGAATGGCCTGAAAAATGGCATATGAAATTCAATGTGGACATATGTAAAGTACTCAGTATAGGAGATGTAAACAGGGAAACCAATTACCAGATGAACAACGATGCCATTGAGAAATCCGACTGCGAGAGGTTTAGGAGGAATGATAAGTAGGAATCTTAAGCCAAGTAAACAATGAGTTTTTGCTTGTAACAAGGCTAATAAAGTACTTGGGTTCATACAAAGGAGTGTTAGTTACAAGACTAGCGAGGTCATCTTAAGATTATATCTTGCGCTTGTGAGACCTCACCTGGATTACGCAGTACAGTTCTGGTCACCGTATTACAGAATGGATATAGAATCCTTGGAAAGAATCCAGAGGAGAATGACAAGACTAATCCCGGCCATTAGGAACCTTGAGTACAGAGACAGGTTAAAGCGTCTTAATTTGCACTCCCTCGAGAGAAGTAGAGGGAGGGGCGACCTGATAGAGGTGTATAAATGGAAGTCAGGGCTAAACAAAGGAGACATTACAAAGGTACTCAAACTATCCATCCAGGAGCGAACTCGTAACAATGGTTTTAAATTAGACAAATTTAGATTTAGGCGCGAAATTGGTAAACACTGGTTTGGAAACAGAGTAGTGGATGAATGCAACAAATTACCAAATATCATCATTCACTCGAATACGCTGGATAGCTTTAAACATAGGTTGGATGCTTATATGAGCAATAGGGGTTGGGTGTAAACGGGACTGCCCAGTATGGGCCAATAGGCCCACTGCAGTTTCCTCCATTCTTGTGTTCTTGTGGATGCTCGTGTCTTGCCAGTAGTATTCTGCAGTGGTAGCCAAATAAGCGCCCTACCCGGCAACATCTCATGGTACATTTATAAGATCTACTTGGCAGTCACCAGGCGAATAGCAGTTAGTAGTTAATGCTATTCTGTAATCAAGAATCATCACCAATTATCTGTACAGTACATTTAAAAATTCACTGTGGACTCGACAGTAGATGTTGACGGCAACGCATAGATATTATATTCTCTATTAATAGCCTAAAATAGTACATTGCGGGATTCTCAATTAACTCTAATGTCTCTCAAGGTTTAAAACAAGACGAAGCACACGGTGACAACGTATCTAGCAACAAGGCCACTGATAACAGGGTATCATAGAGGAGTTTCCTCTCCGGTGCTATATTTAAACTCCTTTGATAAAACAGTGACTTGTAATGATGTGTGTTGCAGTAACAATGAGTCCTTGAAGCCTCGTCCTAGGAATTATTCAACAATTACCAGGACAAAATGTATATAGGCTAGGCTGTCAAGGGCACCTAACGGACATCACCATCCTGTAGTAAAGACAAACATCACCAGGTAGGCTACTGTACCACTAGACCGAGTCATCAGACACTAATTATAGCACATACAAGGATAACTCTAAACATCTTAAAAGTTCTCAAATTAATGTAACAAATTTTGAAGTACTATATTTTCTATATTATAAACAGTATATGAATAAAAACATCCTAACATCCACAAGACAGCATAAAAGAATCAGAACTCACATTTTCTTAAGACACAAAACACCAACATACTGTATGTCTCAGAAGCTACGATGGTGTTTTTTTTTTTACGTTAAATAATAAAATTGATCACAATGTCATGAGATCACATAATTAACTATCATGGCTGGAATAGTAAGTTGCTGGGTAATTTACACAGCGTATCCTTTCTTTAGGAACACTTTGATACATTATCTTTCATTTTCAATCCCGTATAAATAACCCTAATGACACCTGATCCTTTCCCTTGAGATTACAGGTATGTTTTTTTTTCTGACAGGGAAGAAAAATACTTTCTGTAATACTTTATTTTCATGCTGTAAATAAATTGTATTGTTAGGTTAGGAAGGGTTATATATTTGGCCGGTTTAGGTATCTTTAGGTATGGCTCATTGGGTTAGGAATGGTTACATTTGGTTGAATTAGGTTAACTTCAGGTTGGTATAGGTTTGGTTAGTAAATTAAGTAGTCGAATACAAACTCAGACACTGCGCCCTTGCAATTTTTTCCCGAGTAAATGAACTAAATCAGATATTTCATTGTCAGCCTCTCGCCCGCCCTGTACTTAAACAAATTTGGTACACCGACGTTACAAGCCCTCGCGTTTTAACCTAGTTACCCTGAGGAAGGTCGAGGTCAGGATAGAGAGACTTAGGTTAGGCTGGATACATACATATTGAAAAGTCCTCCTTTCCTTTCACCAAATTCGCCAGTTTTAATTATATTCAGACATGCTGTTCATTTGATTAATGTGTTAACCCACGTCCATTGATAAATTAAGATTATCATTACTATATTTTACTGCTATTCACACCTTCCTCAAGAATTTTGACATTGTGGCCACATATTAACAATTAATGTACTGCAATTACAACAATAGTAATGTTTTCTATCTACTCCTATTGTTCCTTTGACAATATATATATATATATATATATATATGATAATAAAATCAATCCCTAACCATTTTAATACTAGAATTAATAATACTAACAATATTAAAATAATAACTAATATGTCTAATAAATAATGTGAATTGGATACCGCGAATAAAATATTATCAACAGAAAAATCTCATCAATGTAAAAATCGTAGATATTCATATTCATTCCATAACCTAACTACAATAACTATCACTTTAAATATTGTTTCACTGTGCCACGCTGGACTGCTGAAATTTGTTCTAACTTAATTATTAAAGTATTTGGTGCCCTTAGTTATCGCCCTGTTAATGCATACCGCACTTATAACTTTTCTTAAGAGAATCCTGTAAACAAAAATATACAGGGGTATATCCATCAAAGTCATCCAGCAGACAATTTCATGGGACATGTCCCATATAACCATTCTGGTTTTGTAAATACACTGTTTGGCTAAACCAATGCCAAGAGACCACGTAGTAAACAAACCTCATGTCGGCTTCTTGCAGTACCTGAGAGCTCGTGGTAAACGCACACACACATACATGCGCACCAGGCCTGAGGTAAACATCTTCCCTTACCGTTTATATCGGGGTTTGGTGTCCAAGACGTCATCATGGCTGTTACTCCTCCACATGGTGACGTCACACTACATGCGTCCACTATAATTGTCGTGACTCTGAATAACAATCCCGACTGTTGGCATACATGACACCTGCACACCGAGAGTCACATCTCCAAGCAGGGCATGACACGAGTTGACCACCTTTTCCTTTCATATAGCCATCATTCCAGCAAAGCCTCGCTCTCCCTCTGCTGTTCACAAGGGAAGGCTTTGAAAGCAGCCGCGATTCCGACTACACACACTACGAGTGATTTGAACTCGGGACCAAATATTTATCCTTGTAATTTACCTACAATTTCAAAGAGGTAAGTGTTAGTACGCTGGACACTTGAGACACACACTAAAATTACACAAGTACGTGTGAAAAACTTTGTACTCTCACAAAACAAACAAAATTCAGGCACATATTACACCATGACGAGTTACACAGACCCCACCTCCAACACCCAATTCGCAACTAAAGCCCATTTGTCCGTGAAACTCCAAACCTGTTTCCCGTACCTTGGAAGTAGTCGTACACTGCCGTCAATATACACAGGGCGTTTGTCGTGCTTTACTTCACTTAAATTATAACATAATGGTTGTTTTTAATAATCATTCATAAAAAAAAATCCAACACTTAATACAAAACACGAGAAAACAAAAGTTAACAATGCCTGTACTCCAGCGCCTAGTCATACGTCAGGCAGCGAAATCAATGAAAGGCCCGGCAGCATTTGTGTTCGAGCGAGGGTTCCCTCCTCACGTCCCTCTTCTACCATTTTCTATGATAAGTCTGTGTCGTTCAATTCATTTATTTACGCAGGTACACGACGCAAATGAAGGTAAACAGAAATACTTGAGTGTGAATCAACGTTTTCATCTACATGTTTGTTATACACAACGTTCCCGGAGCTTCATGCTCTCCACTATTTTACGGAGGAAAGTCGTCAGAATCTGTTTCCCGTCAAGACTGAAAGACTCCATCGAGGAGCAGCCATACATGTACAACGAACGGCTCTTACGATTTATTAACCTACGCGGGCGTAGGTGGAGGAGAGTTCGTGCTCACACCAATCTTTATCTCACCGTTCGACAATGGTCAACCTGGCGACACCAATCAGTGTTAAGTTACGGTGCAATTAATTATGCCACAGTTAACTATAAACAACATGTTCGCTGTGGAAGACTTTCTAGGAAAGTTTTAGATATTTTAAAAGTAATCATGACACGTAGTGCAGAGTTGGTGTGACCGTGAACAGTTGACCCAGACGCCAATTACCTGTATAAGCGAAGTTACAAGGTGTTATTTACCTGACGCTCACCTGACTCCTAGCCTCAGGGGAGGTGTGGTGGTCAAGTACACTTAAAAAGTAAGTACTGGATTCATCCAAGACTGTGATGGAAAAGTACCACGAACAATACCGCTAAACTATTTATCGTTAATAATAAATAAAATTTTTACTATTATTAGTAGTGGTTGTAGTTATATCAAATATATATTTATAAAGATGACACTAGACGTGACCTAACGACCCTAGGATAGTTTTGTTTTGATTTAATTGGTTCATGATTACATATGGTGGTTTTTAGTTAATTGATGTCATTCTAGGTTAGTGGCACGTGCGTCAGTGGTAAGTGTAGCTTAATTAGTTATTTATGTGGCACTAGATCAGTTTTAAGTGGCTAAACTAACAGTCATCTGTGTAGTAAAGTGGGTCATTTACAAGTGGTGGGTGATCGTGAGGCTGCCAGTATATCAACCTTAATGCTTGTCCCCTCCACGCTTACCACACACACACAGGTTTAATAAGTAGCAGCTATCAAGTCTGTTAAACTAAACCTACCACTCGACCTGTACACTAACTCCACAATACCAAGCCCACCATTACACCTCCACTACAAAGCATGTCTTTTACACCACCCCAAATACTATATTTCAACAGTGACATAAAATCTGCCAAAGATACTTAAAATTTGTACTCTGGAAACTACTCACCAATGCCATGATGAATAAGCTCTACTGCTGTGATGAATTAGGTATAGTCTTCATCCAATTAACGTGGGTCTAAATTCAGTACTACTAAATAATTAAGCATAAGAGACCCGTTTAAGTCACATATTACTTGATAGTGGGACCAATAAACCTTTTTCTAGGTGAACACGGAGGCAGCATGGCCGACAATGAAAGACCCTGAGGGCAGAAGGCCTTACTTAAACGGATGTAAATTAGTAGGATGATTATATGACCCACTCTAGTCATCAGTAGACACATTGCATCACGATTGAGCCACACAGCTAATGAGGCCATGACCTGGTCATCTTGCGAAACAAGTGATTCGTCTCATGCATAAATTATTATCAGCGCCACAAGAACATAAACAACGACTGCCACGTCGATTTTATCTTCTGCTGTGACTATGATTTGGATATAACTGTTACCAGAACCAGATCATCTTGTTCTGGGACGTTACCCTCTGAGTCTTACAGGGTTCACTGATATTGGTAATTTCATCTTTTTTCTTAACAACGGAATTACATGCCACTAAAATAGTCTTAGACGAGTCTTAAATTGGCGATTGATGATTTAACCTCATTTAATCGTCTAAGTGGAATGGGGAAAATCGTATAAGACAGACGATCGTCCAGTTGGAAATCGTGTATGTGAGAGGACACCAAAGGAGGAGGGAGGGCTGAGACAAGCAATATACACCATGGTCCAAGACACCTACCTCGGTGTAGTACTCGTATAGTAATTAGTGGCCAGAATTTGTAAGTAGGTAAAGTCTTCCAAGTTGTTTACGAATCTCTTGTGGTCTTTTTCGGCTCTGTATATAGTTTTCATGCCCATGTGAATAAAGAACCACTGCAATAATTAATTAACTCCGGTAATATATCTCCGGTAAGAGAGAAAATGGAGAGTAACATGAACCGGACTTGTAGTTCACCTGTTGGAAGAACCTGTAGAACTGGTGGTACAGTAACAACACTGTTTGTAACGGTCTGGCAGTGCAGTTGGTTTGGCTAAGAGGTGTGTGGAGAAAGTCGTCAGTAAGGTTTATTATCTTAGAAATGTCGAATCTCGTCACCTGAAAAAGTCGAGTTAAATCATCGCCGCCTGACACGGGATTACAATAATGTCTTGGATTTTCACCAAATGATTCCGCTCTTACCGCTCAGTAATACAACTTAAAAGTTCATTTTTATCTCCTCAATCTGGAGGAGGTTTGCTGCCAAATTTTACGTCAATATGACAGAAATGTGCAATGCGTGCGACTGAACCGCTTCTTCTATAATCGTAGAACAGTCAGACTGTTATAAGAACATAAGAAAATAAGGAGTCTGCAATAGGCCGGTTGGCCTGTACATAGCAGCTCCTGTCGAGAGTTACTACCACGCTCTATCATCCATGAATCTATCTAGCCTCCTTTTGAAACTTTCCAGAGTTCCAGCACTTACTACAAAGTTGCTAAGCTTGTTCCACTCGTCCACCACCCTATTTGTGAACCAGTTTCTTCCTATCTCCCTCCTAAACCTAAACTTATCCAACTTGAATCCGTTGCTCCGAGTCCTATCCTGCTCGGATATTATATGAACTTTATCTATATCGCCTTTATTGATTCCTTTCACCCACTTAAATACTTCTATCATATCTCCCCGCACTCTTCGTCTTTCTAGGGAATGCAAGTTAGTTTCTTTAATCTGATAATACGTTACACAAATTTATTTGTCAGTGGCCCAAGATTAAAAATGCTTTGAAAGCATTTGAGGTAGATGTAGGATAGACGGTTAGAGGGCCTCATATATTTTTTACCTGACTAACATGACTAGTTACGTCGCCCTTTTAAGCTCTTCTTGTGTTTGCGGTGGTGGTGGTGTGTGATTAGTGGATGTCATGTTTTGGACCTGACCTCTTGTTTTGTAAGGTCACCCTGTGTACACAAGCCTCTCTCAGTCCTTGTAATTCAGTTGTCTCTGAAGATGTCTTGAATAAAGACGAAAGCTAAGGTGCTCCATTGTTTCCTTTTTTCCTGTGTGATATATATATATATATATATATATATATATATATATATATATATATATATATATATATATATATATATAAAGTAGGTGCTACCATTTATACAGTAGTTGGTAAAAAATACAGATGCAGCTATGGATGGACAGCTAGCACACTGGGCGCGCTAGTCAGCGACCCCATCGGTGTTAGTAATGACACGCTGCGTCCTGCTACATATTCACGGCCCATCCTCGACCCACATCACCAAGTCAAACACATGTATTGTTGACATTTGCCACACCACTACCGGTCTGCTCAACTTCCACCATGACTGGCAGTTTTGCAAACTGTTGGCAGGAACCAAGTCCACCATCTCTTGAGTCCACTTTCTCCTCATGATGTCCATGTTCACTTAATTTGTCATTTATTTCTTCTTTAGTTCTTTGATAATTGGATGACGCCTCTATGCATGTTAATGCTTTAATGACTAAGATCTTTAAGCACTACACTAAATTAATACAATCAACAGACAACAACTAAGAGTTAAATATATGTGATTAGTTTTCAATAATTATGTAAATTTGATCTGCGACTTCACCACATTCTAAATCTTAACATTATTAGCCACACTTTTCTTTTAACACTCCCTCCACATTTTGTTTTCATTCTTCACTCACTACACCTTCCCACACTCCACTTAGGCTCAGATTCTCCCACACCACAGTGGCGCCACACATCATCGACGTGAACAACGAGGCCACACCACTGGACAATCCACCAACACTGACCATGTACTTGTACAGGCATTAACTGAGTCGTATGTCATGAACACTCACCGTCACAGGGGACGACGAAGAAGACCGTATGTAAGAGGACCATTTATTTTTGAGATCAAAAACCCTACCTGCGAGGTGTACACATTACGATGGCTTACATTAGTACAGAACTGATACACAGAAGGAAATTTGTACGACTATTAGCGGATTAAAGTTAACAAATGCAACCACACCGTCGCTTAATTACTGTGAAGATCCTCTTACTCAGCCTAGCGTAGAGTAAGGCGAGGCGGGAATATTCCCAAGGGGATATTCGTGGAGGATGAGAACATTCTGAAAGTTTTTGTGTTTTTTCGGTGATTATTATTGGTGGTGTACCCTGGGAGCAAGATAGTCATATTTACCACTATTGTGAGATACAATTATATTTTAATTTAGTCACCGAGGGAGAATGATAATCATACTCTGTTGCCTAGGACACCCAAGTCTTGTGTACCGAAGGCTTAGTATTCAGTGTACTGTATTATATAAGAACATAAGGAGTCTGCAATAGGCCGGTTGGCCTGTGCATGGCAGCTCCTGTCTAGAGTACTACCACTCTCTATCATCCATGAATCTATCTAGCCTCCTTTTAAAACTTTCAAGCGTTCCAACACTTACTACAAAGTTGCTAAGCTTGTTCCACTCGTCCACCACCCTAATTGTGAACCAGTTCCTTCCTATCTCCCTCCTAAACCTAAACTTATCCAACTTAAATCCGTTGCTAAAGTCCTATCCTGCTCGGATATTATAAGAACTTTATCTATATCGCCTTTATTGGTCCCTTTCACCCACTTAAATACTTCTATCATATCTCCCCGCACTCTTCGTCTTTCTAGGGAATGCAAGTTCGTTTCTTTAATCTATCTTGATATGGAAGATTTCTAAGTCCCGGAATCATTTTCGTCATTCTTCGCTGCACCGACTCTAGTGAAATGATATCCATTCTATAATAAGGGCACCAGAAGTGAACAGCATAATCAGGGTGCGGCCTGACTAGCGCAAGATATAGTTGCAATATGACCTCTGCCCTTTTATTACTTACACTTCTAGATATAAAACTTAATACTCTGTTTGCCTTATTTCGAACATTAACGCACTGTTATCTAGACCGTAGGTCCGGGCTTACAAGTACCCCTAGGTCTCTTTCACAAGTCGACTTCTCTAGGTTGATGTTGTTCTTCCAATATTAAGTTCGCTGCACTTGCTGGTGTTGAATTTCTTTTGCCATTTTTCTGGCCACTCCTGCAGTTTATAAAAATCCTCCTGTAATGCATTTGCATCCTGCCCTGAATTAATCTGCCGCCATATTTTGGTGTCACCCGCAAACTTGCTTATGTCACTGCTGATCCCAGTATCTAGATCGTTTATGTAAATTATGAACAAGAGTGGGCCCAGTACTGACCCCTGGGGAACCCCACTGGTTACACAACCCCACTCAGATTTAACGCCATCTACGCTGACCCTCTGTGTTCTATCGGTGAGCCATGATTTTATCCAATTTAAAACTTTTTCCTCGATACCATGAGCCTTAACTTTTCTCAGAAGCCTCTGATGCGGTAATCAGGCTTTAGCAAAGCGTTTGACAAAGTAAATAACATCGTAATTTTCGTCATTATCTACTATCTCGAAGACTTTCCTAAAAAACGTCAGCAGATTTGTAAGACAAGATTTTCCCTTTGTAAATCCATGTTGAAAATCGTAAATTAATTTGTTTTTCTCTAAATGCGATCGGATGCTATTTGCTGTAATTGATTCAAGAAATTTCCCCACTACTGGCGTCAAACTAATCGGCCGGTAATTTGACGCCGATACTCTGTCTCCCTTTTTGAATATGGGTACTACATTTGCATGTTTCCACAAGTCTGGCACAACTTCCGTGTCAAATGATTTAGTAAATAAATTTACGAGGGGTCCGCTAATCTGTTCCTTACACTTTTTCAAAACTCGAGGGGAAATTTCATCCGGCCCTGGGAATTTTGTCTTCTTTAATTTATTTATCTTCTTAAGAACATCCTCTTTTCCGATAGTGATATTCTTTAATTTCTCTTCTTCATTTCCCCAAAATATCAGTTCCACCTCTTGCATTTCCTGATAAGAAGTAGCCGAGCTTTGCTTATTTCCTCACTCTCATCGATCACTTCCCCTCTCTCTGACTTTAAAGGTCCCACTTTGTCCTTGACCTATATACCTGGAAATTCCCACTGATCCTAAACAGGCAGCCAGGCCTACGGGACACTTATTACTGTTTACAGACCGAGTTTTTCTGTTTTTATCTCCATATACTTGTCACAATATTTGATTACTTACTGACTATGTATCTACGTTGCTAAAACTCTGTACAATAAATTAAATGAACTGCCTCATATGAGCTTCAGTAAGTATTATATATTAGTTCATTTGTTTTCACTGCTCGGCTTGGAAGAAATCAATGTTTTCTTTGACAAAAATGAACCTTTTCTTGGTAACTTGTTTCCGTTTTCTTTCACTCTTATCAATCGCTGATACTAATGAATAAGAGTCCAAATTTTAAACACTTGACGAGAGAACCATGAATATTAATTATACCTTTTTAAATTATACCCTTTTACGGTAACTTTATTCTATACTCCAAATTGATTTCAGGAATAGCTCTTTAATGATCTCGAATAGAGTGGAGGAGGAACTTTGTCCAATTCTAAAAATAAGAAAAAAAAGAGAAAACTCGAAGATATGGTAATGGTTAAAAATACCCAACAACAGATCATTACCGAGAACTTTACACCGCTATCATACAGCTGTGTCTTGCTACGAGGAACATTAACCTCCAGGGTGGAGAAGCGTCTAAAAGTACCAGCATATTGTCACCTGGCAGAAGCTTGAAATAAAGTAAGATCACGTGAAGATTAAGCACCCCAGTTTATTTCACCTGATGATTAAACCTAAAGGGGGGTAGGGTAGATCAGGTAAGGTTAGCGATAGGGTGTTTAATTATCAGGTATAATAAGCTGCGGTAGTGTGGTTACAGACTGGGGTTCGACTTTTAATTAGTTTTAGCGAGACTGTCGTGGGCCCCAGAGAGTGTGTACAAAACAATCGGCCTTCGCACGCACGAGGCCGGTGTGGTTCATTGTATGTACGGCCAGTGAGTAGCAACACCTGAGTACAACACGGAACACGAATCAGTGCCAACCTCATCCAAGATTTTAGATTAGGTTAGGTTAGGGCTGACGGGTTAGGTTCGGGCTGACGGGTTAGGTTAGGGCTGACGGATTAGGTTAGGGCTGACGGGTTAAGTTATGGCAGACGGGTTAAGTATGTCGGGTTAGTGTCTGCTATTATAAGAATATATCTGATAAACATGTTCTGTATCGTCCGATCTCTAGCAACACTAAACTAAAAACCAGACTGTGGTCAGTAAGCATGACACAACCTGAACACCGAAAACCAGTGCAAATATCACATCTTCCTCAAGAACAAATAGTTCACTCTAAAATCCCTTGAGCAATCAACACTGTCCACCACACAGAGACAAGACTCTCTCATCACCATATCAGACCAACACTGAACTTAATATACTCGGTCTATGTAAACTTCATAATATGTTTCATGAGCTACATAATGTGATCTATATATATGTGAATTTATGTGAGCTACATGAACACCCAACAAGAACCTGTCATAATAATACGTAGAACTGAAACTGAAAGGAATCAATTTTTTTTTTAAAGGAGCAGAAAACAAATTTATTACGGACGGACGGATAAAGAAACAAAAGAACAGACAGTATCTTCAAATCTCACTGGGAGGATGAAATGGGTGCGTCTGTAGGCTAATGATTCGTAAGTCTTGGGCTCACTCAGGGCAGTGCGATTCAGTTCTGGTGCCCTTATAGAATGGATATCAATTCACTGGAGTCGGTGCAGCGAAGAATGACAAAAATGATTCCGGGACTTAGAAACCTTCCATATCAAGATAGGTTAAAGAAACTAAAGTTGCATTCCCTAGACAGACGAAGAGTGCGGGGAGACATGATAGAAGTATTTAAGTGGGTGAAAGGAATCAATAAAGGAGATATAGATAAAGTTCTTATAATATCCGAGCAGGATAGGACTCGGAGCAACGGATTTAAGTTGGATAAGTTTAGGTTTAGGAGGGAGATAGGAAGGAACTGGTTCACAAATAGGGTGGTGGACGAGTGGAACAAGCTTAGTAGCTTTGTAGTAAGTGCTGGAACGCTGGAAAGTTTAAAAAGGAGGCTAGATAGATTCATGAATGATAGAGAGTGGTAGTAACTCTCGACAGGAGCAGCTGCCATGCACAGGCCAACCGGCCTATTGCAGACTCCTTATTTTCTTATGTTCTTATGTGACGGGGGTGTCTTGTGGGGGGGGACGACCTGCATGTGTTGTGGCACGTATGGTCTGTCTGCTGTTGCTAAAATGAAGTTTGAATTAATCATGTGAGAAGCAGGAAAACTGACTGAGGCTTTATATCATTAAATGTACACCATCGAGGAAACACCCGTCTCCGTAACAAACCTCCCTGTTATGTGTCAGGTGTTATAGCGGCCCCGGAAGGCGTACACACACACACACACACACACACACACACACACACACACACACACACACACACACACACGCGCACGCACGCGCGCGCGCGCCCACTAAAGCCTTTAAATATGGCGTTGTTCAGACGCCTTATCTAAAAGTCTAAGAAATTCATAAGCAGGTTACCAGATTACTGACAGTTCAATTATTATTCACAGTGATCCGAAAACATACCAACTCTCCTACTGGTACTGTACGTTGACTGCTCGGGAGGTTGAACGCCTCTTCACTACCACAGTTTATGAAGTGAACAGTGTTTGTGTCCAGGTTACTCATCTTAAATGAAGTGAACACTACATAGCCATTTGCTCGCACTCGGTTTCCAGGTTTATTAGTTAATTACTGCTCGCTATCGCTGCCTGTTGGTTCTATTTATCGAGGTGCGATGGAATTATACCTCCTCCTGGACCTTCCCTTTGTCTATCTGAGTTATCTGAGTAACCAATATCATGACCGTGAAACATCGTAGTTGCTGTTTGTATTAACCCAGTTGCGTGATTAAAAAGCAATGCTAATAATAATAATAATAATAATAATAATAATAATAGCAATAATAATATAAATTTAGGTTCAAGACGCCACATATTTGTACTAAAATAACCTAAGGCATAAAAATATTTCTTAGTCACAGGTCGATGCAACATATTTTGATAATTGGTTGTAACTCTCGACAGGAGCTGCCATACACAGGCCAACCTGCCTATTGTAGATTCCTTATGTTCTTATGTTCTTACTAATACATCTAAATAAGGTGAGACTGTGGACAATAAGAACACGATCTGTGGCATCTTGACTTCATCCCTCCACCTCATGGCTGAACACACACACTTAGTTAAAAGAGCAAAGGTGTTGTAGGTAAGACGGAGGAATACGGATATTGGAAGCCCTGGATGTTATGAAAAGTGGTGCTGTTATAGTATACGATCTAACGAGCTGGAGTTGTGTCTGCTGGGATATTTACACTGTAGCATCCATTAACCTAACCTTGGATAAGATGTTAGGTTAAGTTAGGTTAGGCTAAGATATAGTAGATAAAGATAGGTTAGGTCGGGTTAATAGACACCACAGTGTAAATATCCGCTTGGACGGCAACTACCTCGGTAGACCGCATACTATAGTAGCGCCGAAAAGTTAATAGCCCAGTACACTGTAACTCCCATGCCTGGACACCTCAAAAGCTGTAGTCCCAAGTACCACCCTCGCAGCAGGTCCTTCCTAACTGGTGTACCGATGGACTTGATCCAACGGTGACGGCGACAGTTGCACAGTTAAGTTTACTCAACTATCAAGGGCGTCATGTGTTTGAGTTTGTAGCGGCACGTGATAAACTCCACGGGAACAGTCTGCCAAAGTTACCCTCCAGACTTCACTCGGAAATGATTATAGGATGACTATCGCACCTAAAGGCAGTTGCTCTCGCTGTACAGTAGTTCAGAGACTGTAACAGCTGTACCATTAAATTATACCGTAGTGTAATATCCCCCACATAGGAGCTGTCTGGGTACACACGAGCACTTGCTTCTGCCTGAGCTTTAGTTGTTGAGCTCCGAGATACTGTACACTGACAGGTGTTGCGTGTGAGCAGCAGCGGCGCAAGAGAGCTCACTCACCTGACCGGCCTTTCACGGACTAATCAACACGAGGCTGGCTCAAGACAGTAAGACTTTATCACGTATTGGGAGGACTATTTAAATGAACTGTCATGTTGCCGTGTAAATGATCCAGCAGTCAAGAGTGTACACACACCTCAGGCCACCGTCTCTTTACTTGTTTTCTGTCTCGTCTCATCCTGCGTCAGGCTCTACAGTTCCTCAGAAACACTCACATGAGGACACACACACACCACCTTTAATTGCTCACCTGATCCAAGGCTTTACAGGTAATATAATTATTTAACCGTGTTTGTTGACGGTCTGTGAACTTTTGGAGGTTATATTAGGAGTTTAATGTTAGAACGATACTATTTTAGGAAACTGTGTATGCGTGAAAAAAATGTTTCAAGCAAAAAAAAAAATGATGTGAGGGGAATATACCTGGATACCTCCCCAACACAAAGGAATTTTTGTACCTATTTCAATTCAGGAGACTAAAGTTGTCAGGACACTAATTTCAAGACCCACACACCCACTATAAACGTTTTCTATACACAAACACAAGTGTTCCAAAACAGTATCGTGCCAACTTCGAATTCCTGATATGACCCTTAAAATGAATACTGTTTCATCTCTACATGTATACTTAAAAAATATTAAAATTATAAGATTATCTACACAGATACTTCATATAAACCGCTAAAACTTCGTCAGTGTAAAGCAATTAACAGTAACCTGGTCTTGGCAAGTATCTCACTTATTATTTGGAAGTAACTTATACTCGAAGTTCTGACAGTGTTCTTCATGTGATGGTGGACATCTTGTGACACTGACACGTCGTCTTGCAACTGTTAAGACACGATGTACACTTGTAATAATGTCTTAACTCTATCTGCTATTGAAAAGTTGCGCCCCCACACCCACACCTGTCCCCTGCCACCACGTTTAGTTAGAATTTCTTGAAACACTGTACATTTACAAGCAAAAAGACAGTATATATGATGTCTCCCTCTGTGTGTGTGTGTGTGATTCACTGGAAGCCTTTACAGTCAGAATTATAATCACTCTATATCACCCACTCTATACCGGAAAGATGTAAATTTTACGCTTTATTTATACACCAAGTAATTTCACTAAACAGGAAACAGTCTTATTTACGCAGGGGAAATACTCCTTCACCGGTAAACAAAGACGTCTAGCTGAGGCAAAAGTTCCATAATATGACCCAGTCCCTCAAGTGGCCATGTTGAGCACCAGCAGCGTGCAACATGATAGTGAGTAATGAGGCGGTAATCACGCGATGGAGGCGCCTTTCCTCCCACTCACACCGACCTGCCTCTCCCCTTTACAGAAACAACCAAGACTTTTTTCAACTGTGTATAAAAACCCCGATCTTGGGGTCTAAGATACAAAAATGGTTGAATCATCACGTGTACGTGCTAAAATGCTTGAATCTTAGATGTGAATGCAATACAATACTGCATTGAGCAGAGCCGCCCCCGGTCGCGGAACCAGCCTCGAGCAAGGCAAATATACGCGGTCGAGTCATGCTCCAGCAGCGCCCCAGCTCAACTACCACAGCTTTAAACTCCAGGCGGCAGTTAAATTCACAGCTTCTGAGCAAAGCATATACGTTATAAAAAAAAAACACTCCAGGCCAAGATGCATTCTGCCACAGTTTCTAAAATGTGAACACAATGCTTAAATCATTTCACCCAAGATACCCCTTCTTTCTTTCTTAACCAGTAAGTGTGGCTGTTTCTGTTATCAACAACGACTATACTAAATATTGTCACCTACGAGCAAATACAACGCATGTGACTCAGACCGTCTCACAAACAATGGGAATGTCCCCAAAGATTATATGCACTCACCAACAGACGTCTTGGTCCTCACTCTTGCTACGGTTACCTTACTCACACCATCTCTGAGCACGAGGTAACAACACTGTCTTACCTGCGAATGAAAGAAAAAAGGTGAGAATACCACATAAGACTAAACACAGTAACTGTTCAGAATAAAATAACAAATTAGTACGTTATCCTAAATGCCAATACAGAAGAACAAAAAACACAAACTGGTCACACAAGGACCTACTTAGTCTCACAATTATCAGTAAGTAACGTGTAATAAGTTCCTCAACGCACGCAAGTCCCCTGCGTGGGAACTGTAGTGAAGGTCATTTCTGGCGGAGGAGGGATGTCATCTCACCTCCTAACAACTCACAATACGCCTTTAAAACAGACACTCAACACATCTGGGGATTTTTGACACCGCTAGGCCGCTGAATCGTAAAATACAGGACATGGTTATAAATAAGACATGCTGAAAACTGACCCACCTGGAATACTGTGTTGTTGGTGTTGGTAAGGTGAGGACACAAGCCAGCTACCCGGACACTACAGGTAAATGCGGCCAGATGAAGGAGATTCTCCCTACAGTCCTTCCCACACCTTGATCGATCTACGCCCATTGATCAACTGACCAATGATGACGACAATAATGGGCTGACTATTAACGACCCCATCATTACTATGTCTAGCAATGAGATGTCATCTTTTGGGACGTTGTGGTGCCGTCAGAGAGTCACTTGTCCTAGTTAGAATGTTATCGAGGTTGTGTCTACTAGTTGTGACTCCCATAATGGTGCGTCTACCTGGTGAGACGTCATCACGGGAACACACCTGGTCACATGGGCGGGGACGGGCGGGGCAGACCAGCCCACACTCTCGTATATTAAACACATCCCACGTCCACTACATCATCCTGATTATTTACGCTCACGCGGTCATCCTTCACGCCCAGCCTCCTAGACTAGCCAGTATGGTTCACTAACCTAATCTTAATGTTCTTTTCCTGTTGCTCCGTCTAAAATATACCTGTATAATTACCATTCGATTAGTCTCCCCAAAATCGTTTATAACTATTAATGTCATTAGTTTATGGCCCTTATTATCCTTTCCTATGTAATTATCCGATTAATGCAATTTGTCGACGTGTATCTGCTTTCGTATTTTTAAATCCACCTTCTTATATCTCAGGTGTTCGTAACCTTACTCTTGTTACCGTAGAGGTTGTGGGTGTTGTACCTCAGGCGTCGTCCACGTGAACACGTTGACAAGAGGTCCTTTATACTGTTGAGGAGGCTCGCTCGGTGTAGCCAATGAGTGTGTTTTAAATATATTAATCGACCCTAATATTCCCCCAATATATAAGGACAGAATGAAAAATACGACTTCTGAGGGGATATATAATTCATCGTATGATAATATTTACAAAAGTGTATATATGAATAAATTATCTTTCATTATTTCTCCAATATGCTAACGCGCCATTATGACCATAATTTATTGGAGGAAATTTAGAGTCAACAGTAAAGAGCCTCTCGACGTCAATATAGGCACGGCGTAAGGTGGAAATTCCGGTTACGCTGAAAATTGAAATCATTATTCACGAGGTAGCGCCGTGTACTTTACCTGCTAACGGGAGACAGTTACCCTCTCCTCCCTTAAATGAATCACGTGAATAATGACTGGACCATTACATTGTAAACACGACCACCCGGGCCACAACAACCACGGCGTATATCTTAACATCATCAATATGGCCACATGAATGACTCACACACACACACACAGTCACAGTGCCACTACCACAAGAGGCAGCCAAGCAGGTGAAAGGCATACAAGCCTCTGTGGTTCCACGTATCTTCGGACGATCACTGGGATTTAGTCTACGGCGTCTTTGTTGACTGTACTGTACACACCGGCACGGCCTGGTAATGTTTCCTCCAACACCAGCTACTGCAGGTCTTCAGCAGCTTGTGTTCTGCAGTTAACTCTGTGTTTATGTTACACCCTCAGCCATCTAGCGGTGGGTAGGTATAATCACTTCTTGGCACCATTAAAAAAATCAACGCTCCTTTGCACATTTAAGTGACTTTTTTCTTTTGGTCAAACGTGATTTCTGAATACTTGATGAAAGTCACCAACTGCATTATTTATTTTTCCACTAACTTGTTTAAGAATAATTACAATCAATTTGCCCTGGAGTAGGAAATCGCCCCAACACGAGTGCCACATATCACAAACTTTGCCTGCCAGTCCTTAGCTGTAACATCGGGTATATGACATTATATTGCAGCATCTAGAACACATATAGATTTAATAGTTAGTGTTGTCATGTAGTGGTACCCACATCTCCGTCATAAATGAGAAGACTGATCAGGGTTATGTAATAGGTTTAAAATTCGATATTGATCTTCAATTTTCGATTTCCAGGATCTGGTCTTCATGTCGGCAACACATCATTGAGATCCTTCCAGGTCGGCTGGAGATTTCCTTGTAAAGAGTTTTGTCTGCAGAGAAACACCGTTCAGATACGCAAACTGCTCCATTAACTTCAGCTGTGACTCCTGGCCGTGGTGTGGATATACAGTAACACCCCCTACCCCCAGTGTGTGTGTGTGTGTGCCACCCGGGTCTTGATGATGATGACCCTCAAGCAGGTTGTGGAGGTTACAACCGTGAAGTAATCCAGGAAGTAAAGTAAACCTGTGGGAGAGTCACTGCTTCACCAGCCAGGCCACACCACTACCTCACCAGCCGGCCCACACAACCACATCACCAGCCAGGCCACACCACTACCTCACCAACCGGGCCACACCACCAACCGGGTCACCAAAACACCAAATAAGCATCACATCAAGGGAAAGGTCACCTCACTCTTACTGGACACGGAGATACACACGTCACTTAAAGGATGCCAAGACGGAGGTTCTCACAAGGCATCCTGCACACACACACACACACACACACACACACACACACACACACACACACACACACACAGGAAATACACCATTACTAAGATTTCTCTACTGTCTATGTGTACATAAAAACTTACTTTATATATTATTAGTACTTAGTTTGTTTTATACTACTTGTTCATTTCGAGGAACAGACACACATATAGTAAAAACTGGTTATGAATTAATGATACGGTCCTAATTAAAGCAAAATTGGCCAGCTGCAGAAAAATTTATGAAATGTGATTTTTTGTTTAAATGAAAAAATATACAGTGTGCAGTTTTTTTTTTTAAGGGCGAGGCCAGAGGACCCAGAGATAACACAAGTGTAATAACGCAATTCAGAAGCCAACACACGCAAAGGTCAGCTGAGAGGATAGGCGTCCACGACTCCCTGTACTGTGTGTGTGTGTGTGTGTGTTACTCCCACCGAACCACACAAGTTTACATTTCACACCGAGGTACAACCAAACTCACTCATGTCTACAGAACCCACATAAAAACTTACACCCATACACATATACACACGCCCACACCTATACAACCCACGCCCACATTCACCCACACATGTAACAATAACTCATCCATTCTCTTCTCAGGTTTTCACTCACAATTCTGTACCAAGTTGTTACATTACATGAAATTCAAGAAACTACACAACATTACATAACAGATTCTCTCCCTAAAACACCAGTAAGTTTCCTCCGTCCTTCAGAAATAAATGCCTTATATTAAACCATCAATCTAAAATACAGTAATCAATATCAAGGGTTCGAATCCTCCTCCAGTACGTGATTATTAAGTACTTGGGTTGGGTTAAGACGATCAAATAACTGGCTTTAAACTATTGATTTTCTTAAGATTAAAATAAAATGTTTCACTTCCATAGTTTACATAATATAACTCTTCATTATGACGGCTAAAATCCCACTCTATATATACGAGTATACTGTATGGCCGGGAGGTAAGTGTACAGTCAACTAAATAATTGTATTTTCCAACTTGAATTTTTTTTTAAGCTGTTTATTTCAGTCTCTTATTGTAGTAATGTATTTAGGTTTCACTTTTTAGTATCGTTGAGCCCAGGACGTGAAGTGTAAGTCAATACAATAAAAAACAGCCTTCAAGTACGATCACACTTTTCTCTCTGTCACATGAAACCAAGATTTCCTCAGTATTCAATAATCCTCGTATCTGCCATCTTTAAATCTGAAGTAATAACAACAATACGCAACTAAATAAAAAAAAAAATTATTCAAGATCTTTTAGTTTTCCAAATAACAGTAATACTTGTACGAGCCATCCATCACAACTCCGGGTGATATCCATAGCATGGTAGAGGCAGGCCAGCGTGTTAGTTGGGTGTGGGGGAAAGGGGGGCAGATTCTCCTTATAATTCGGTGTTTCGCAAGGAGGAGGGTGGGTAGTGCCAGGAGCGGTGGGCTTCCCAGGCCGGCGGGCAGTAACTATCATGCTATGGTCGGAGATTCAGCCCTTAAATTTTCTTTTGATCTCCTACTTCAATCATTCATCTTTTTTTCTTTTAACAGATCATATATGTGAAATTTGGGAGGAGCAAGAGAAACAAATTGATGATGGGGTAAGAATAAAGATTTGGAGGAGGAGGTGGGGGAAGAGACACTTGAAGGAGGAGATGTAAGAGAGGCATGGAGGAGAAGGATGAGGAGGAACGTGTGGAGAAGAGAGGAATAATGCTGGGGACGGCGGGTATCCTCAAGGTAGTAATTTCATTAAGTAATTTTTGTAAATTGACGATGAATAAAGTATAATTAAAATAACATTAACAAGGATATTATGTAAACCTTCTTCATAATATATACAATATGTAGAGTGAAGTTGTTCCTTTGTACAGTTCACTAACACCTGAGACATTAACCAGTAAACTATACAAGGAAACACAAACGTAAGTAAAGTTAAAGCTTCAGGTTACAGATCTTCGTAGACTAGTATTTATCTATAACTGAACTTAATCATTTAACTTTGCATAAATTTTTAAAGGTAAAAAAGATCGAGGCATTACAGTTGTTCAGTTCTCGATGCAGTGAGACGTTGAATCGAATCTGTGCACTAAAATTTAAGTTTCGTTTGTAAAAAAAAAATATTACAAGGAAATCATTTTGAAATGTAACACAAAACCGAACATTACAAGAAACATTAATGAAACTGCATATTCTCACATATCTGTCGACCCCAAAACTATTGCCTAGAGAAGTGGAAACAAAGGTGTATTTTATTTTACACGAGATAATCAACACGGGGCCTAATTTATATTGGTAATAAAGTGATAGTTACCTTTACATGCAGGTCTGGTGTGCTTAATTTATTACTATAAACATCTTGAATTAAAGAATATTAATATAATACAATTCAACGAGAAATAGACAAAAAAAATACACAGAGCGAGACTTATTATTATACGTTTTAACAAGTGTTGTCATGCAAACTGTGTGTGTGTGTGTGTGTGTGTGTGTGTGTGTGTGTGTGTGTGTGTGTGTGTGTGTGTGTGTGTGTGTGTGTGTGTGTGTGTGTGTGTGTGTGTGTGTGTGTGTGTGTGTGTGTGTGTGTGTGTGTGTGTGTGTGTGTGTGTGTGTGTGTGTGTGTGTGTGTCTGTGTGTGTGTGTGTGTGTGTGTGTGTGTGTGTGTGTGTATAAGATAACACTGGATCAAAATAGGTGTACACATAATTACCCTCACTCCGGGATGTCAACATCGTCACCTTTCGCCAACACCATTGTCTCGGGTACCCCACAACTCGCCAACATTCTCACAATCTCCCCGAACGAAACAAATCGAGATATCATTTTATCAATTTGTTTCATTCAATTCACTAGTGAAGAAGCCGTCTGCTGGCTCTGCATGTTCCATTACAGAGACCCGATATCATACTTTGTGCCTGTGTGTCTGTCATGCACGATCGCCGGGCCTTCATAAACATTATAAACACATTTTTAAACCAGATGATGATTGCATCCTTCGTCAGGCTTCCGTGACTCCAGGGAGAGAAAGCATATTCAGGCGAAATAAATGTAATTTACAACAGTGACATGTGTTGAAACTCTTGACGCACGCACGCGCACACACACACACACACACGCACACGCACACGCACACACACACACACACACGGGAGCTTTGTACACGCCGGTGTAAAAGGCCAGATTATACCCCTGGCCGATTTTAACCCCGGGTGTAAACTGGCCGAGGCTAGACACCACCCCGGGGGTTAAACTGGCCTAGGCTGTTTTACACTCCCCCAAGCCAAAATAAACCCCTGTACTTCAAGGGTATCTGAAATACATGTTGAGTTATGAAGTCGGTTAATAAGATGCCGATTCAGTGAATTGAAGTTAACATGGGTTTGAAACTCACGTTGGGGCTTACTTTAGTTTTTTCATTTAGTATAGTCTTACGTACGTCTATTACGATAATGTCATTAACAGAATTTCACTTTCTGGCAGCTCATCAAACTTCTGCAGCAGCGTTCGATCCTATACCTCGTGGTTTTACTCGATTTATACGTTTCTGTTCAACAATCGAATGTGACCACAACTGTAAGGGTTGATGTCACACGGCTGTCTTTGAATAAGTGAGCTGCGATGATTAATGAGATGAGCTGATGAGATTAGTACAGCTATTCCTAATCTCAGGTCGCGATCCAAATTAGGGTCACGGGGGGTCAACTGTATGGTTACACCGGTTCTCGTGACTGGTTAACGGGAATCAATTATTTGTGTATCACGTACGAGGCTGATCTAAATGAATGGTTCTCGCTGGTCACTTCCGGTGTTAATGACGCTTCAAATATTCCCTCTGAGTACAGCTGGGTGCCCTCACTCACACCCTCCACCACTACCCCCACAGCCTCCACCACCAGTTCCTCCATGACTAGCAACAACTATCATCTTCACTCATAGCAACAACTATCGTTACCAGCACTACACAGACTTTATCCTTACCAAGAACTATCGTCATTACTCTACCATCAACAGTCTCCACAACTAACAACAACTGTCATCATCACACATAGCCTCTACCACTAGCAACAACTATCGTCACCACCATCCAGAACCCTTACCATTACCATCACGAACACCCACATTCTCCACCGCCACAACCATCACCATCACCAACCATCCATCCATCTTCATAACTCTTAATACGTGATCACTATAGTCTTATAGTACACCCATGAACTTAATAACCTTATCATCACTTGTGTATTATTTCCACAACTTTTCATAAAACAAGTTAGTCTTTTTATATATCACCTTTCAACCTTTCCTGCAACACTTACAACCTTCCCAACTTTTTCTCTGACAATTCCTCAACTTTTTCTACCTTTCTTGCATGTGTCTGACAATATCTTTAGTACATAAGGAATCCACTGGGCATAATTTCTACGCCTCCACACCCTCTTTGATAAAGGCTGACGATAGCACTATGGAATCTGGGGTCCAAAATTCTTGAAGATTCCTACGTCAAATTTTCCTCGTAACTGGTTCTGTCAGACAGAATCTAACTGGCTCATTTAAGCTAAATCTCCTTTACCAGATGCGATCTCTTAGCACCAATTATATAGTTAAGGTACAATCTTAAGTGAGATTTGATGCCATTCTAAGACGTTAGCTTTGTGTACTTTTAGCTTAAGTGAACCAATTAGATGTGGTCTTATATTTTCACTTACGAGGAATATTCATTTCACAAGCCTTTGAGAATCTGGACTGGGGTCATCGTGTAGATCCTCTCGCTGGTAATTACTTGCTGCCTCAGCTACTGTGATGGTGGCCCTCCTCCCTCCCTCCCTCCCTCCCTACTTCTCCATTATTCACCTTCCTTCCTATACCACCACTCTCCCTTCCTCCTTTCCTCACCACTTATTACTCTCATCACCAAGAATGCTCCCACCTTCTTCCTTCTCTCACCATACCTATCACCACCACCACTACCACCACCCTGGCCGCCGTCGCCGTTTCCGCCGCCACCACCACCCACCCTTTCTCTCTTATCACCACTTACCCATCTTCCCTCTCTCACCACCACCTACCCACCCTTCCTCACCACCCACCCTCCCTTCCTCACCACTACCAACCCACCCTCCCCTCCAGTACCTACCCGCCCTCTCTCTCTCTTATCACCACCTACCCTCCCTCCCTCCCTGGGGTATCTTCTCCCTGGGGTCTCGCGAGGCCACAAACTTGGGCATAACGAGGAAGGAGGAGGAGAAAGGAAGACATAAATCACGGGATGGAAAAGGAATAAATTACTTGGTCAGCAGGTAAAAAAAATTGGATCACCTGAAAATTATCCCTCCAGTTTCTTAACCACCCTAACCTTACGCAACCTAACCTAACCTAACCTAACCTAACCTAACCTTACGCAACCTAACCTAACCTTACGAACCCTAACTTAACCGAACCTACCGCACCCTAACCTAACCAACCCTTACGCACCCTAACTTAACTTAACCTCACCTATCATAACCTAACATAACCTAATGTAATGTAATCTAACCTAGCCTACTAATCCAACGTAACACAACCTAACAGAACGTAACATAACCTAATCTAATCTAACCTAACCCCCCCCCCAGGTAGCGTTAAGGTGTTTAATCATCAGGTGGAATAAGCTGGAGGAAGGATCGCAAATCTTCAGGTGATCCAAAAAAAAAAATTTCCTTGTTGAAGTAAATTATTTTTTTTGAGTGATTGAGTGTTTGGACAACTGGTGTTTGCTTCAGAAATAGTTCATTGTATTTAACAATTGATTCACGATCAGTGAATTCGTAAACAGAGGTGTGTTGTAGCCTCTCATAACACAGGCAGTTGTGGGCGGCGGAGCAAGGAGGGGAATAGGGCAGTCATGGGTGGTAGAGCATGGAAGGTGGTAGAGCATGGAGGGTGGTAGAGCGGTAATGGGTGGTACAGCAGTAATGGGCAGCGGAGTAGTGGGTGGCAGAGTAGTACTGAGTGATAGAACAGTAATGGGTAGCGGAGTAGTAATGGGTGGCGAAAGAGTGCGGGTGGCATGAGAGGAAGTAAGTGGCACCGTGATGCTGGTAGTCACGGGGCAGGGGCTGGTTCCCACGCCGCCCACTGACCACCGCCTGCCTGGGAACAATCGCCATGTCAACACTACACCCTTACATGACAACCTCACGCTATACTGCATGACTACTCTAACTCACGCTATACAATACGGCTATACGCTGAAGGACGCGACAAGGGGAACAATATCCTTACGCTACATTACATGATGACTACAAATACCAAGAGTAAGAAAATGCCTCAATAACTTTATGAGACCTCTGGTGACGGGATAAAAAAATTACATTAGAGGGGGATGGGAGTCATGGGGCGTGTGTGAGCAAGGTCTGTGTGGTAGTAACGTGCAACACGACGAAAAAAAAAGCACAGACACACGCTTGTTGTTCCAGGGTCCTCGTGGGCACGCTCGTAACTCATCACACAAAACCAATGATAGTCTGGACGCCAGCCCTTATACCTCAGCCTTCAAATGAACAAAATGATGAAGAAACAGTAAACGTTACTTGTGCACACGGCAAGCGCACCCGTGGGAAAGGTGATTCTTCTCGCTAAGTGGGCCTGCGTGCCACCACACACTTCCGCCTACCCGTCCTAACACTCTGATCTGAGATTAATTACTTGTTGACGGTACCGGTGACGATCTCGGTGGATAGCAATTACCTGGAGCTATGTGTCTATAACGACCCTGAGAACCTAGAGGTGTGGAGACAGGTATACGAGACCTCCGCACCAGATGACAAAGCTCTTCCTTCCCTGCCATGTGGCCGCCGAGTTCCTGCAGGTGGTGACTCACTCGCTTCCTTTGGTGTTTCATTGGAGTTAGTAAACAAAAACATTACTCAGTCAGCCAGGAAAAGCTAACACATGGCTGGTGAATATAACAGTAAGTAGAAATGACCAACAGTTATCAGGGAGTAATTTATCATTCAACAACAAAATAAAAATAAATAAAAATTCTTACACCTGATACTCAATCTGTTATATAAATCTACTGAACATTACAGAAATAAGTGAGTTAGTAAATGATTCTTAAATGCAATACGAATCAGTTGTATACGTAATAATAACAAATACAAAAAGAAATAATATGAAATGAAATAAAAATCTGTATAGTCTCTGCTACTCCTACTGTAGGCTACGTTCATTACACCTTTAGCCAGCGTAAACAAGAGGAGAGTGAGGCAGCAGCTAATGACGAGGAGCTGCTGAATGGAGTTAACCTGGAGCCCGCAGCGTGTAAACAAACCCGAGGTGGTGGTGGTGGTGGTGATTGTGTTGATGGTGGTGATAGGTAGGTAGGTAAGTATTGGTGGTAGGTAGTTAGTGATGATGATGGTGGTGATAGGTAGGTAGTGATGATAGTAGTGGTAGTAGGTAGGTAAGTATTGGTGGTAGGTAGTTAGTGATGATGATGGTGGTGATAGGTAGGTAGGTAAGTATTGGTGGTATACGGTAGTTAGTAATGATGATGGTGGTGGTAGGTAGGTAGGTAGTGATGATAGTAGTGGTAGTAGGTAGGTAATGATGGTGGTGGGTGGTGAAGGTGGGTTGGTGGTGGTGCGCCAGGGTGCATGACCACCAGGGCGGCAGCGTGGGTGGAGGGAGGCCCACACGTCAATACCACCGTGCTTCTCCCTACCATGCCTCCTACATTACAGGTGCTATAACTTTGTAACACAGGTACACATATTAATCCTACTGGGTCCCAAACCTATTGTAATGGTTAGATTTAAGTCTTATTAAAATTACGGTCCAGTTAGCTATAAATTCCTCACAAGTCTCTCAAACACTAACCGATAAGTGTACTTGTAAAACTATCATCTCTTATACTGTATATATCGTCTGAATGTCTCTTAACCACACTACGAACAGCCTCAGCATAGAGTATATCAATTGAACTAACATCAAGACATTTTAAACTACTTCAATGGTGAAGAAAAGCTCACGACATACTGTGTGTGTGTATCATGGGCAGCCACTGGTATATGTCCAATGTCATACTCGGCTCCTAACACCGGCAGTGACAGTAGCCAGCAATCCACAGCTGTAGTGGCGTTGCCTCTTCGCCATGGTGACTACACTAGTTTCTCATGCCTCTTCGCCATGGTAACTACACTAGTTTCTCATGCCTCTTCGCCATGGTAACTACACTAGTTTCTCACAGCTTAACTAAATAACTAACAACTGGTATTTAATTCCAGAGGTGAATTGTACACCACTGTATAGCATGCCCCTGAATTGTACTTAAACGAACTTTGGGAAGGTAGTTTTACTAGGGTGATCAGCTGGTAGGAGTGGCTATTTCTGGGGCTGTCAGTTGCTTTCCCACAAAGTATCATCTCACATATGCTCCAACAGTCGTCACCAACCGGGTAGAATCAATGTTGTCCACTAATGTTACTTGTCATACTTGGTATTCAGTTGTACGTCTCTCTCTCATATCCTCAAATCTATCCCCCTGAATATTGGAGGCTATAAATATTTCCTTTTATATATTCCAATGGCGGTCCACTAATTCAGGAGAGCGAGAGTTTTTTTTTTGCCAGAATTTAATCGGCTTGACGTATTTTTTTGATCTTTGGCGAAATGTGAGCACCTGGTGAAATGTGAATATTTTCTCTTTTTTATTCTATATGTTTCATTTGCATTTTTTGTACAGTTGAATATACAGAGTACATGGCTGTTACTCTTAGTCCTCATCGTGAAGCACACGTATACAAATAGAACATTGCGTCATCTTCTTATGACAGTCTGTTGCACAACAACAGGAAGTATGGCTTTATCTGTTATACATCAGCTGAGTCACGGAGACCTTCCGCCGCTAAACACGTATTCTCCACAGCTTCTTTCTTATAGACTCCACAAGGAAATGTTTCTCAGAATGTGACACAATAGTAAGCACCACTATCAGTTTTCTTCTTCATTACGCTGAACAAACCTTCCGGGGTGTCTCACGCTCCTACCAATTCCGGGGTGTTACTGACGTAACAATGGTGTGGAATCCATATTAAATAAAATTACGTATATACTACTGTAGGTGGCAATGGGGGGTTATCCGGCCACTTGAGCGTTAGTGATCACTTGTGGAAAACACGATCAGCTTTCACTCTAATGTTGAATTAAGAATCCTATTTTGGAATAATGTTCTTTACTCATCACAGTGAATTAATATGGATCGTTGTGTATCAGTGGGAGGTATTTGTTTATTACTTATTGTACTTTGAGAATAACAGGATGTATGTGTGGAGTACCGCAGATATTATCTAAAGTACTTGATCTGATTTTCCTAAACCTTGCTACAATTTCTTGAACAATTTTCCCCCTTCCATTTCCCTTGTCTTAAGTTTTCCTTATTCCTTGACGTACACTACACAAAAGCGGGAGAGGAATAAAGATAATCGATATGCAGATGGAATCGGCTTAAACATGTGGACGGTGTGGTGGGCGGTGTGGTGGGTGGTGGGCGGCGGGTGGGTGGCGGCTCACCTGTGTTGCCAGCGGTGTCTCCCCCCCTCCCTCCACAAGTATACCCTCGCCCCGCCCTCTCACCTGCCGGGGCTTCAGCAAACGGCAGCCACGGAACGGAAACCATCTTCCGGGGGCATTGTAATGTTAAAGTCCACGTGAACACCTGCGCATACATCTTCATCTATTGTCCGCCGCCACACACTTCTACCTGGCTCGCTGTCTTAATAGGCCCCATATATCTACCTGCCTCACACCTACAGTATATATGGCCAAGATCTACTTGACTCAGCCGTTACTTGTCTGTCTCACACCATTACTCAGTTAATATCTACCTCTCTCACCCTCACCTGGCTAAGACCTTCCTCGCTCACCCTCACCTGGCCAATATCTACCTCTCTCACCCTCACCTGGCTAAGACCTTCCTCGCTCACCCTCACCTGGCCAATATCTACCTTTCTCACACCTTTCTCCGCCAACACATACCTCTCTCACACCTTGTCTCACATCCTTATCACAGCTCATCCCTTTAAAAGACCATAAAATGTGACGAAGCATGACCATAGAAGAGGACGTCGCCTCCCCTTATCTCTCTCAGGACCAGAGATGGGTCGACTATAACCACGCCGCAGAGATAACGGACCTCTCAAAACACGCGGATCAACGTTAACACACAATGACCTGAGAGAGAGAGAGAGAGAGAGAGAGAGAGAGAGACTCACTTTTAATTAGTGGTTTGGATATACTAAGAGCATGGGGACGACAAAAAAAGGTAAATGACTGAAACGAAACACGAAAAAAAAAAAACTTTAAATGGCTAGAATCCCCTGTCTCACTTACGCCCGTACCCACACCCATCACCCCAGCCTTAACAAGCCAAGAGGCGCTCCTTGAACTCCTCTAAAAAATATTCTCATAAGATAAAAGAAATCAAAAGGATAATGACTAAAGACAAAGGCAGGAAGGGAATGAAGACAATAACAAAGAACAACAATAACTTAACACAATCAGATGTAAATGTTATCCAGAGGAGTTTAATATCAGTCATTTCCGGGAATTTTAAATAATTTGCGGAAAGTATTTATTACACCGTGTGATGAACGCTATTATAATATACTGTATTATCTCTGAACAAAACTGGAGGTGGGTGTTGGAGGGTGGGTGTTGGAGGGTGGTGTGTTGGAGGGTGTTGGAGGGTGGTGTGTTGGTGGGTGGTGTGATGGAGGGTGGTGTGTTGGAGGGTGGTGTGTTGGAGGGTGGTGTGTTGGAGGGTGTTGGAGGGTGGTGTGTTGGAGGGTGGTGCCAGTGAGGGGTGTCGGGGGTGTAGTTGACCGAGGCAAGAGGTTGGTCGCTGGGGTCTGTGGTGGGTGGGTTAGACAGGGAGGTTCAGGGAATCTTGTCTAGGTGTATTAACTATTTAGTATCGCTAAGGGAAGTCTCTAATTTAACCTCTTGCGTACGATGACTTGACCTCCTGAGTACTGTAGCATCATCTTCAAGGGAATAGGTCATCGTATTCAAAGGGTTAACTATTAAGGTATCATTTTCAAAGGATTAAGATCACTGTACTCGGTATTATCATTGGATAAATTCAATGTTAATCAGGTGGCTGGTAGCGTACTTAAAAAATTAAATCATCTTGAAAATTGGACTAATTCGTTGTACTCAGAGGGTTGATATCCTTCTCAAGGGGTCACGAACCTAGAGAGGAAGAGAGTCTCCCCGTCAGACAGTAGGTGCGTGTCGGTGAACCAATACAACTGAGTGGCTCCCTACACCCGTTAACACCGTTGTTGTCTTATTCAACCTCCCTTCCCGGAACGCCACGTCAAGTGAAGACTGGTGTTCATCCACAGGTGAGGAGGAGCGGAAAGTTGTGCCGGCGCTTACGGGGAAATACACAATTACCTTCATTGTTTACCATCAACACTGCCTCGCTCACGCTCCCACACCCCAGCAACACAGCGTAGAGGAACACGTATCTTCCTCCCTCAACCCCTCCCCCACTTCTCTCTATCATGCCTCTTGCTCAACACACACAGAGGTCCGCCCACGACGCCTCCTCCTCCTGTACTGTAGACGTTATAACACAGAGGAACACAAATAAACATCAGGTAAAATGAAACAGATGATTAAAATATGAAGTGGAGGAATAAAGGTCATAATAAAGGATAAAAGAAAATAAATACAGGTATGCATAAAGAAGAAATGAAACAAAAGATCAGAATAAGAAAGTGAGAAGTAAAGGTCATGGATAGGGAAAAAAAAGACTGGTTGTAGGTACGTGAGGACGGGAGTACAAGAGGAAAGCGAGAATTAGAACTGGGCGGAAGAGAAAGGGAGGATGTAAGGGGGAGAAAATGAAGGAAACTGAGATTAAAAGTTATCCGAGGAAGTTTGTTTAAGACTGGAAGACATGAGTCAGTCTGAGACCATGTTATGTTGCCGACCACTAATGCCTTCAAAACGACACGTGGTTTTTTTTTATATGAGAAAACACGTGTCAACTCTGAAACCACTACTGAAAGACCTTACTGAAGGGAGAGTCTCTGACCGCCTGCCTCGAAATATCACTCTAAGGTGAAATCACTACTGCACGTCCCAGCTGCTGAAGTTCTCGACCATTTCCTCCCAAACTACACCAAGTCCTCTCAGTCTTAATATATCTTCCTAATAGTAAAGTCGAGTAATTTGCCTTTAGACAATGACGAACACCATTGCGATTTTCCACTGAGAGCATGACTGCCTGCAACACAGACAAGGGAACAGGTTTTTGATGTTGTTTTAGTTATAATCTTTACGTCATAAAAACATATTACCGGTAGTGCTGGCTGGAGGGTAAGCACGAGTGGGGAATGGTGACTCCAACCAGATAGTCCCCCAAGGCTAACTTTTCATGTCCAATTACCCCACTACCTGTGTGCATCACTCAGACTCCGTCACCCGTCATACTAGGCCAGCAGTAGTCATCACAGGCGCCAGAAAGACTACTTCACCTGAGGCTACAGTAACGGACTACCTCACCTACTACAGTGAGAGATTACGTTAGCTATTGAAGTGACAGACTACACCAGTTGCTACAGTGACACCCTACACCAGTTGCTACAGTGACAGACTACACCAGTTGCTACAGTGACCTACACCAGTTGCTACAGTTCAGCAGTGAGTTGCTACAGTGACACCCTACACCAGTTGCTACAGTGACAGACTACACCAGTTGCTACAGTGACACCCTACACCAGTGAGTGACAGACTACACCAGTTGCTACAGTGACAACAGCTACTAGACTACCAGTTGCTACAGTGACAGACTACAGTGCTACAGTGACACCCTACACCAGTTGCTACAGTGACACCCTACACCAGTTGCTACAGTGACACCCTACACCAGTTGCTACAGTGACACACTACACCAGTTGCTACAGTGACACCCTACACCAGTTGCTACAGTGACAGACTTCATTACCTCTTTGCAATAATGAACTCGATCAATTCTTTGCAATAACGAATTACACCAGTTGCAATAATATCAAGCTCTCCTTCGGTCGTTGCAATGACAGGTTCCATTAGTCGCAGCAATAACACGACCCAGCCCGAAGACTCGTTAATTATCTTGAGCCTGATGATGCACTGTTCGGCCTCGCTTATTACCGCAGTCATGTTTGGAGAGAATTTTCGTCCCGGGTTATCATACGTGATGTTTCAAAATTCCACCGCAATATAATTAGCAAGGGAGCAGCCGGTCAGGGCCACACTCCTCGGGCTCATGTCAGCTATCTGGTGGGTGTGGTCAGTGTGTTGGGGGGAGAAGAATGATAATCTTACATCCTTTAGTAACTTATTGCCAGGGTTAACACAATAGCCCGTGTTGAGAGGGAAATAATCTACTAAAAATCAACATGACTGTAATCTAATTGAATGTGAGTTGATTGTGTGTATGTGTGTGTGTGTGTGTGTGTGTGTGTTAATGGAATGATTGACGGAGGGAAAAATAGAATACAAATAGAGAAATGAATCGGCCACAACTTTACGACCTTAATTGTGAATGAACGTGAGGAGGGCGTGTCAGGATGAGCAACCACAGTGACCACACCCACTACTACTACCACCACTCCCACTACTACTACCACCACCACCACACCCACTCCCACTACTACTACCACCACCACCACTCCCACTACTACTACCACTACTACACCCACTACTACTACCACTACTACACCCACTACTACACCCACTACTACCACCACCAGACCCAATACTACCACCACTCTCACTACTACAACACCCACTATCACCTGCTCTCACCTGCCGTCCAACAGGTACGCCTCCATGGTCGATCCTAATATGTCGACCCATGGCGCAAAAAGACATTCCAGTATTCTACTCACACTGGTGCTTTAGTCTGGGCTTTCATCTACATATTTATAGCTTGTCATCCTGTAGTTGGTCATATGGATAAGAAAATTACTACTCAACTGGCAGAAACTATGATATGTATAATAAAATAATAATAATAATAAAATAATAATAATAATAAAATACTACAACTACTATTAAGAATACTACTACTACTACTACTAAGAAAAATAATTTATAATAATAAAAGTTAAAACAGATATATAATTCTGTCTGAAATTGTTAAATTCACAACACCCAAAAGAACAAGCCACCTCCGGTCAGTCTCGGGTCTGAGAGGGCAGCGCGGTGTAGCTTTCACCTTCTGGGTCAGGAGACGTGGATCCCTCGCGGGGGACCTGGTGCGCCTCCCACTGAGTAACTGTGCACCAGTGAACACCTCCCTGCACCACGAGCTGTGCAGTACTGTTCTCTTGATGCTTTACTCCAGCAGGAATTTTTTTCCCCAGGATCAAGTGACACGAAGTGAGCCACGCGCCGTCACTACTCCAAAAGGTTTCACTAAGTCAGTAAACCTTGTGATTAATATCATCAAGGACAGTGCCCAGAATATCTAAAATGTCATATTGAAAGGGTTTATAATTACTAAGGTGTACATCTAGGACCAGTAGTGACTTATCATGTGTTGTTCCATGAGTAGTTTGGTAAAAGTACATTTGTCTATATATGTTATAATCTACTACTTTCTGTTAAACAATAACTAACTAGAGATATTAAAAAAAAATTGCAAATTCATTCCATGGGAGTAAACTAAGTCTTCGAAATCAAAATGTGTTTCTAACTAACTTTAAACTTGTAGTCCCTTTTTGTACCCTATTTTTTCTCACCTTGTTGCCTGCAGCCATTTTGTATCAGGTCTGGAGGACCACATTAGAAACAAATGTTACTAATACTTTGTGTGTTATCCTCGGTAAATATTTATATACATATGGTTGTTAATTTAAATCAAATTAAAATTCAAGATTAAACAAACTTGGTCCTCTCCTCATTAGCTGCCAGATGTACCCCTAGAGCAAGACCCGGAGTATCTGAGTCCTGTGACAACATATCTGGTCCGACACAAGATTCCGGCAGGCGTTATCACGTTAAGCCGAGTACTGTACTGTACTGTACTGTACTGTACTGTACTGTACTCCAGGCTCAGAGAGCATTCCACCGTCCATCCGGGAAACCCAGGCGTTTACAGACCCTCAGGGCTAGACTGACGTATCACTGCTACACTCCACCACTAGGAGATCTTGCTTAGTCAGTGCAGTAATTAGTGAGGCAGCACAGACCTTGACAGTCTCGGAGTAACACTGAGCAACTGGCAGCACGAGGTAGCCTACTCTGTGATTCCAATGTGCACACGTACTCTGTAGGTATTAGGCAACTACCAACCAGGGAGATATTGGAAGCATAATGTGTTGTCTATGGTAGACCCTGCTGCCACATGGCATCACGAAAATTGTGACCAAGTCCCAGGTTGCTAATCTGACTATCTGCCTCATTTACACACAATTGCAGGGTCTCAATTGTTTCTCACTTTTGATTTTTTCATTTTGTATTTCTTTATTATTATTATTATTATTATTATTATTATTATTATTATTATTATTATTATTATTATCATTATTAATATCATTATCATCATTATTACATTTTCGTCCCCGAGGCCCCGATGTGGGTCAGTGACCTGTGCCTGGGTGGGCTAATCCCAGTATAAAAAAAAAACTCAATTTTCTTTCACCACGGAGGGAAGATCCTGGTCGGGGTGTGAGCCAACGACAGGCGAAGTAATATTATTATTATTGCAGACGGTACACTTGATTGGGAAAATAAGATTCTTAATATCGAGGTTTTTATGTTCAGTGGCAACAGACAGCGGGGACATTTTACTGCATTGCTTGACATGAGCACATTAACACACAGAAGAGCTGCCCAATACGATAACCAACACATTTTTATATACAGTGAAACATAAATCAATTATACACAGACGCCTAGGAGTGGAGGGACGGTTTAATCTACCCTCCCCCCCCACCCTTCAGTGGATTAATACACCACTATACTGTATACGGTACAGTACACCTCGGACTTACGTCTGCATGATTGAAACTGTAAACGTTGTTGTTGTTGTATTTAAAATACGAAACTTGACAAAATAATCACAAATAATAGTAAAAAGTGTACATTCGTTTACGTGCTTGGTGAGACAACAACTGCTCGTGGCAAAGATAACATTTTCGTTAAAGATAACATTACTGCTCAACATAGGACAAAAGATAAGGAAGATATTGCCAGTTCAAAACAACCAGATATTTGTAAGGAAAAACTATTGAATTTGGTGTAAAAAGAGAACGGTGTAACAACGCTCACGGGTTTATGAATATAATCCCACAGTAGAAGATAAAACAGAGAAAAACCAGATCACTGTACTGTTTATTTCGACCGCTACCTACGGTCTTCGTCAGTGACGACCAAGCGGCTGACCGCGGCCAATGTTATTTCCTGAGTTCTCAGGTAAAGTCTTACGAGCAGCCGCCTGGTCACGTCACTTGGCGCCCCTATAAGACTCTGTAAATGTTCTTGTCACACTGCTAACGTGGGCCGTAGGTAGCGGTCGAAATAAACAGTACAGTGATCTCGTTTTTTCTGTGTTTTATCTTCTACTGTGAGATTTCAGTGTTTTAAATTATGTGGCATTTTATCTTTTCTTCAGTTATGACTATATTTTAACCATGTGGAAGTATATTTAACAATGTGGAAATATATGTTAACAATGTCCAATACTATCTGCATTTGTTGTAGATACTCGTGACTGGTGAATGAAACAGGGGAAAGATAAAGTTGTGTTGCTTAGATAATTCACACTTATTAAGATACTACAATGTGTGGCTTATATAAGAGGGGAGCGAGGAGCAAGAGAAGAGGAGGGACAAGAGAAGAGGAGGGACAAGAGAAGAGGAGGGACAAGAGAAGAGGAGGATAGGGACGGGAGGGCCAAGAGAAGAGGAGGGAAGAGAAGGAGGAGGAGGGACAAGAGAAGAGGAGAACAAGAGAAGAGGAGGGACAAGAGAAGAGGAGAAACAAGAGAAGAGGAGGAGCAGAGAGAAGAGAGGACAAGAGAAGAGGAGGACAAGAGAAGAGGAGGGGCAAGAGAAGAGGAGAAACAAGAGAAGAGGGAGGGACAAGAGAAGAGGAGAAACAAGAGAAGAGGAGGGACAAGAGAAGAGTGAGGGACAAGAGAAGATGAGGAGCAGGAAACAAGAGAAGAGGAGGGACAAGAGAAGAGGAGGGACACAAGAGAAGAGGAGGACAAGAGAAGAGGAGAAACAAGAGAAGAGGAGGGACAAGAGAAGAGGAGAAACAAGAGAAGAGGAGGGACAAGAGAAGAGGAGAAACAAGAGAAGAGGAGAAACAAGAGAAGAGGAGGGACAAGAGAAGAGAGGGAGAGAAACAAGAGAAGAGGAGGGAATAAGAGAAGAGGAGGGACAAGAGAAGAGGAGGACAAAGAGAAGAGGAGGGGCAAGAGAAGAGTGAGAAACAAGAGGAAGAGAGGGACAAGAGAAGAGGAGAAACAAGAGAAGAGGAGGGACAAGAGAAGAGGAGGGACAAGAGAAGAGGAGGACAAGAGAAGAGGAGAAACAAGAGAAGAGGAGGGACAAGAGAAGAGGAGGGACAAGAGAAGAGGAGGGACAAGAGAAGAGGAGGGACAAGAAGAGGAGGACAAGAGAAGAGGAGAAACAAGAGAAGAGGAGAAACAAGAGAAGAGGAGGGACAAGAGAAGAGGAGAAACAAGAGAAGAGGAGGGACAAGAGAAGAGGAGGGACAAGAGAAGAAGAGGAGGATACGGTACTTTATGTCCACGGGATATTGTTTGGTTTAATTAAAGAGTATATAGATGGTGTGGAAGAGGAAGAGAAGGAGGAGGGAGGGAGGAAGAGGAAAGGAGAAAGGAGAAAGGGAAGGGGGAGGAGGAGGGAGGGGGGGAAGGAGGAGGAGGAAAAGGAGGAGGAGGAGGAAGGGAGGAAAGAGAGGGAGGGAGGAAGGAGGGAGGGAGGGAGGAGGAAGGGATGAAAGAGGAGAGGGGGAGTCATCAACAACAGCCAACAATGGGTAATGAGGGGAGTGCAGACGCCACTAAGAGAGCTGCGCCACACATCACCCACACATTCTCCACCACCACCCTGTATGATGGTGGCCCTCTCCTCACTCATCCCACTCCACGACTTCACCACTCATCCCACTCTATGACTTACACCACTCACCCCCACCCCATAACTCCAACACTCATCCTCACTACACGAGTCCACCTCTAATATTCTCCCCCACTCCACGACTCCATCTCCACCACTCACCCCCACTCCACGACTCCATCTCCACCACTCACCCCACCCACGACTCCATCTCCACCACTCACCCCCACTCCACCCATCTCCACCACTCACCCCACTCCACGACTCCATCTCCACCACTCACCCCCACTCCACGACTCCATCTCCACCACTCACCCCCACTCCACGACTCCATCTCCACCACTCACCCTACTCTACCTCCACCACTCACCCCACTTACAAGTGATAATTCATAAGCGTAGTAATTAAACTCATCCCTCACGTCATTTTTCAGTTTCTTAATTACCGGCATCACTAGGACTGGCTGTCAACCCTGCCGGGGGGGGGGGGGGTTATATTATCTACACGGGTTAAAAGTGACGGTAACCATTTCCTCTTTTACTTAACCCTAACTCTCTCATGATTTACACCTGACATTCTAAATCTTACGAATGAAAAAATTAGACTACTTAATCTTACGTCTCGTTCCGCTAGTTTAAGACGATGTAAAATTAAAACAAGAAGGAAATAATAAGTACGAGGAGATAATTATTTGGCTCTTAAACTTCATAAGAGCTAATCATTTTCTACATATACGACAATTTTTGGCTTCGTTTAGTGACCCCACGGAACACATATGCTGACCTAACTGATTTAGTTTCAAGCGGTGATTATTGTTTTTGTTTTTCAAGTGAGTCTCAACGCAGCCAATGACCAAATCTTGGTATGCCTTGTTTAACATTAAAACAACATATTGAAGCAGAAAATTTAGAAGGACTAGTTTGGTGTTTGATATATGTGTGTGGTGAAGGATCAGTGACGGAAAACAACTCACCGAGACAGGCACAAACTGGACAGGTGAGATGGTTACATTAATGGTCATATTGCCACGCTATACCGCACAGAACGCTGCAAATAAATGTGACAGAGAGAGAGAACATCGTTATATAGTTCATACATTCGTTACAATAATTGTTCAAATGTACTGTATGTGCAATAAGTAACGTTCTGGTTAAGTTAGTCTACATGTGGGGAAGGTTTGATTACTGAGTTACCTACGATAGGCTTGGTTAAGTTACGTTATATTTATTTAGACGTGCAGAAGAGTGGAAAGTAACATTAAGAGTTTCCCAATGTCTGAAAGTAGAAGTGGATTCATTATATATCAGTAACTAATATAATAATGATTCCGCTTCTACATTATCCCTGTTTAATGTCATCATCAGGTGTATTTGTGTATATCTTCAGACTTACTATGAGTATGAAGGTAGTGAGGCAGGTGGTGCATCAGGGGTCCCCGTCACAATTAATAAAAACCTCACCATTGTAACTTAGACACAAGGTAGTGATGATAAGAGTCTATATTAACAACGAATTGAACAAGTTATACGCCACAAGGATCTACCAGTTGATTATACGGGTATTTTAATATAATTCAGGAGACATTAAAATTACTTGGGTATTTTATTCAGCTGAGAGAAAACCCTACCACTCAACGCCTTAATTGCCTCATATTATGTTCTAAACCTCCGAAGCTTGATTACAAAATCTGCAATAATTTTTGAGTTTTGATGATTTAACAGAAAACTGAGGCCAGAAGGACAGACAGAGGCGGAGAACAATCCTACAGTCCCCTCCAATTTCACGGAGGGGACTAATAAAGTGGAAACTTCTGGTCTGGCAGTTAGAGAGAATGAATTGACAACGAGGGAGAGAGGGAGGGAGGGTGGTAGGGCAGACTGACAGTGTGTGTGTGTGTGTGTTGCTCCAAACTCCCAAAATTCTACACCATGGCGAGTGAGGGTAGAGAGAGAGAGAGAGAGAGAGAGAGAGAGAGAGAGAGAGAGAGAGAGAGAGAGAGAGATTACAATCGAAGTAATCTACACAAAACTAACACTAGAGCACAAAAACCTCACGAGGACGAGAAACACAACAGCTGAGAGGGAACCAAATACAAGGGAGGAGGCGACGAGCAGCCGCAACAATCACGAGCTGCTACACAAAGGCTCAGTCGTTAGTAATTAGCCTCTTGTCTGTTTACTTGCCATCGTTCCCGTCGCACAAAAGGAAATAGTGCCCTTTGCCAGAATCCAGACACTCGTCCTGCCCTCTGAGGAGCTACAGTAACTCGTGGGAGGAGGGGATGGTATACTCCTGCACACACGCACGGGTTATACTATATACTTTTCAATTAAGATAAAAATACACAACCTAAGCCCTAATTACATGTTAATGCGTCATATCTTGAAACTGCTGTACGGGAATCACTGTGTCTGGGTTGATGCTGATTAGAAAAAGTTTGATTGTGGTTATGTAAAGGAATATAGAGGGAGGAAAATAACCCATGACAAGATAACTTCGCGTGTAGTTATCATCTTAACTACACATTTTAAACCATCACATCAAACGTTTGTATCAGAGAGTAACAAGGGAAGGGGAAGCAGAGAGAGAGAGTGTTTTGTCTACTACACAGTGCACACGCCCAAGCAATTCCGGCTGCAGGTAAATGGGCCCCAGTCGTGATGAGCCCCAACCTATCTAACAAGACTGGAGTCTAATGGGACTAAACCTCCTTTAGAACTGGACCACAATCATCGCAGTGAAGTTGGAGGCCCATTAGGACTGCACCACAATCCTAATAGGTTGGGGCCCATTTGACCAGAGAGCACTAAAGCTTGTTAATCCCGGGTCCTGTATCCCTATCACGTTGTAAAGAACAGAGTGATCGAAAAGTCCCTGTGTATCTGCAATAATTAACAATATAGTTGTTCCTTGTTATACCTACATTGTTATATACTTTTGTTCTACTTAGAGAAAATATTGGAAATGGTAGCCACTTCCAACACTTACTGTGACCATTTCCAATATTTACTGTAAGTTGAACAAGGTAAATAACAGCTTAGGTATAACAAAGAACATGCATTGTTAATTACAGCAGGTGCACAGGGACTTCTCGATCACTCTGTACTATAGTTTAGTTCATTACCATCTGGTGCTCAACTTCCTGAGGTTGAAAAAAAAAAGGATGGAATTTATATAGATATGTAGTGTGTAACCGTGACGAGGTGTAACGTGTGGGAAGGTGACGCGTGAAAGTGGGAGTGAGAGAGAACAACGTGAGAATGTTTACTGCGACGTGTGGGTGTGTATGACGTGTGGAGCAATGTGACAAGTGAATGTCAACTATACGTGTCTGTGTGAATGCCACCGTGATGTGTGTGTGTGTGAATGTCAACGTAATATGTGAGTCTGTATACCTCAGTGTGACGCGTTGATGTATCCGACCACATGGATAAATGTGGCTTGAAGGAATACAAGTGTGACGTGCTGACGTGAGTATGCTGACTTGCTGACGTGCTGATGTAAGTATGATGTTTGGCTGACTGTGACGTATAAAATAAATATTAATAGGAAAACAAGGTTAAAGTGTGTTGCATAATTATGACATAACTGGAAACATAGCGAGTTAGAGAGGCAAACAAGTGACTAACGTGTGAGTGTGTATGAGCGAGAGTATGAGTACATAATTGTGAGTGTGTGGGTGTAAGTATGAGTGTATATAAGTGTTATGAGCACAAGTATGAATATATAAGTGTATGAGCGTGAGTATGATGTAAGTGTGAGTACATGAGACTGAATATTGGTATAAATGTGAGTGTACGAGGATGGGCATGAGGTTAATTGAGACGTTATGTAAAGGAGTACTGTCAACCACAACACCTGAGGCAAGAGCAGTTAAAAGAGAGTTCCATCTCGCATGACTTGTTAATGTTATTGGACTAACCTTGTTACACGCTTAAAGACCTTCGTTGTTGAGGCGTAGTAATAACATTATGACAACACCTGTCAGTTTCTATTCATAGATAAGGATGAATACTCTGATAAAGTCATGTCCGGTGTGAAATCTATCTGTTGCCCCATTAAACTCTCTCACTCATCCTAACTGTGTCTACTAACCTAACCCAACCTAACCTAACCTAACCTAACCTAACCTAGCCTAGCCTAACCTAGCCTAACCTAACCTCTCCCTACGATACCCAGCACTGTATGAGGTGTCCATATGGCTGTCGGAGCTCTTAATCTCATTCTCCACTTGATAGTTTCTGTACCACTCACTAATCGTTATTTCGCATGCTATCGCTACTTTCACCACCACTCCACACCCACTCTCACCACCCACACACTCACTCTCACCACCACACCACACTCACTCTCACCACCACACCACACTCACTCTCACCACCACACCACACTCACTATCAGCATCAGTCCACATCCACTTTCACCACCAATCCACCTTTGTGCCTCACTTTCCTTACTCAATATCCTCACCACTCAGTCTACCAATCTGTCACCACCCTCTCCTTCCTCATCACTCCTCCCTCTCATCCTCCTTACCCTCCACCAACATGAGAGGGTTTAGAGTTATTGTGGTGGTTATAACTGGCAGGAAAGTTGTATAAGACGGTGGCAGTAACACCGTCCTCTCCACACCTCCTCCCCCCCACACACACACCTGCCACTCACTACCCTTAATATCAATGACTGTGTACTGGTGACTGTTATATTACGGTCTCTGGCTCAATATGTTCAGTTAGCTGTTGATCATGACTGGATGATGTCACCTATATAGTAACTGGCCCAAGAATGATTAACTTACCGTAATTGTTATGGTCCATCGTGTGTTATGTTGCCACAGTCACGGTAATGGATGGTTATGTACTACCAGTTTCTATAATTTAATTCCGTAATCGTCCACTTTTCTGGGTTACTGCAGCTACTCACCGAGGCCGAGTTACTTTCACCCTCTGTTGCTTATGTCCATAACTGGCCTGTCACTTATTATGTTCATCACTATGTACTACAATAACCGAGTTGTCATTTACTGTTATTAATGAGTATGTCTGTACTGTCACACACACACACACACACACACACACACACACACACACACACACACACACACACACACACACACACGGGCACTTGAATTTTTTACCATAATTCATCACACTGTGTACCTAATATCCCTACTGAAGCATAATAATAATAATAATAATAATAATAATAATAATAATAATAATAATAATAATAATAATAATAATAATAATAATAATAATAATAATAATAATAATAATAATAATAATAATAATAATAATAATAATAATAATAATAAATCTCCGGCAAATATTAACTCCTTTACTATGAGGACTTACGCCCGTATTATTAAACAACATCTTCCCTTGAAGAGGGTCGTCGTGTTTCAACCCGAGTTTTAAACTAAATGAGTCCTGAGGAACACCGCAGTACAGTACTTAACGGGATGGTGTGGTGGTAAGATTAACTAATTCCAATAAAATTAATTACTGCGGTGTCCCTCAGGACTCATTTAGTTTAAAACTCGGGTTGAAACACGACGACCCTCTTCAAGGGAAGATGTTGTTTAATAATACGGGTGATAATCTCTTGAGTACGGCGGTATCTCTTCCAGGAAATTGGTCATCGTATTTCAAGGATTAGATATGGTATTCAGGGGATTATCATTGCACTTAAAGGTTTCAGTCCTCGTACTAAGTGACTTTACTCGAGGAGTTAAGCCGTCGTACTCAAGGAGTTAAACCATCGTATTCAAGGGGTTAAGTCTTCGTACGTAAGGGGCTAAGCCGGTAGACCAACATATCCAAGAGTTAAATAGCTTCAAGCAAGACATCCATACAGCTTCTAGGTAGTACTTGAGGCCAGAGATTGACCTCAAATTGACAACAAACGAGAAGTTTATTTACCTTTCCTGCAGAAGCTTGGTGTGGTGGACCTCCACGTCCCTCTCGTCGTCTTCACCCTTCTTGCCAAAATGGACTGCTTTCTTCATCTTCTTCAGCATCTTCTGACTTGTGAACCTCCTGCCGATCCTAAACTGGTGGTTGCGGCTCCTCCTAAATATCCTACCACCGGGTTCACCACCCTCCTCCCCCTCTCTCACATGAACCCATTCAGGAGGAGGGTTACTCATCTCACTTAGCACACTAATATTATCGGCCTCATCACGCGGAAATTCAATCTCATTGTTTCTCATCACCTCATTTTCATTTTCTTCACTCGGGTAGCCATCGCTGCTTCTCCTTCGTTTACTATTATCTAATTCCTCAGACTGATGGCGGTCATCCGGCTGGTGACGACAGCTTTCATGCTCCTGAGAATAGGAGCCCAATTCGATACCACTGTCATCCCTCCTGTGGGCCCTTAGGAACCCCTCACCGCTACCTCTGCTACTGCCGCCCTCCTCCGTGCCACTCAGGACCACTCCGTCGCCGTCACTGTTGAGCCCCACCAGGGTGTCATCGTCGCTCACATCGTCCACCTCACTCAGACAGCTCGTGCCGGAGTCTCGGTTACTGACTTCACACATGTCGTTGTTGGTCACGTCAGCACCTTCAGCACCGACGATACTTAGTTGTTTACAAGCAGTTGTCTCCTCTGTTGCAGTTACGTCACCTCTGTGTTCTTCTTCTCGACTTATTCCTCCACTTGGCTCTTCCAGGAGGTCATCCTTGTCTCTTTTAGTTACAATACTGTGTTCACCATCTACGTCGCCACTCTGTTCCTCCGCTGATTCACCACTCTGTTCCTCACCTAGGTCACCACTCTGTTCCTCAGCTAAGTCCCCAATCTGTTCCCCAGCTGAATCACCAATCTGTTCCTTTGCTAGGTCACCACTCTGATCCTCAGCTAGGTCACCACTCTGTTCCTCAGCTAGGTCACCACTCTGTTCCTCAGCCAAGTCACCACTCTGTTCCTCAGCTAGGTCACCACTCTGATCCTCAGCTAGGTCACCACTCTGTTCCTCAGCTAGGTCAATCTGTTCCTCAGCTAGGTCACCACTCTGTTCCACAGCTAGGTCACCACTCTGTTCCTCAGCTGAATCACCAATCTCTTCCTCAGCTGAATCGCCAATCTCTTCCTCAGCTGAATCACCACTCTGTTCTTCAGCAAAGTCACCACTCTGTTCCTCAGCTGAATTACCAATCTGTTCCTCAGCTAAATCACCAATCTGTTCCTCAGCTAAGTCACCAATCAGTTCCTCAGCTGGGTCACCACTCTGTTCTTCAGCTAGGTCACCAATCTGTCTCAGCTGACCACCACTCTGATCCTCAGCTATGTCACCACTCTGTTCCTCAGCTAGGTCACCACTCTGTTCCTCAGCTAGGTCACCAATCTGTTCCTCAGCTAGGTCACCACTCTGTTCCCAGCTAGGTCACCAATCTGTTCCTCAGCTAGGTCACCACTCTGTTCCACAGCTAGGTCACCACTCTGTTCCTCAGCTGAATACCAATCTGTTCCTCATGAATTACCAATCTTCCCTCGCTGAATCGCCACCTCTCAGCTGAATCACCACTCTGTTCTTCAGCAAAGTCACCACTCTGTTCTCAGCTAGGTCACCAACTGTTCCTTAGGTCACCACTCTGTTCCTCAGCTAGGTCACCACTCTGTTCCTCAGCTAGGTCACCACTCTGTTCCTCAGCTAGTCACCACTCTGTTCCTCAGCTGTCACCACTCTGTCTCAGCTAGGTCACCAATCTGTTCCACAGCTGAATCACCAATTTGTTCTCCAGGTCACCAATCTGTTCTGCAGTCACCACTCTGTTCATCAGCTAAGTCACCACTCTGTTCCTCAGCCACCTGTCTCAGCCAGTCACCACTCTGTTCATCAGCTGTCACCACCTGTTCCTCAGCTAGGTCACCACCAGTTCCTCAGCTAGGTCACCACTCTGTTCCTCAGCTAGGTCACCACCTGTTCCTCAGCTAGGTCACCACCTGTTCTCAGCCAGTCACTCTCCTGTTCAGCTAAGCACCACTCTGTTCTCAGCTAGGTCACCACCTGTTCCTCAGCTAAGTCACCACTCTGTTCCTCAGCCAGGTCACCACTCTGTTCCTCAGCTAGGTCACCACTCTGTTCTCAGCTAGGTCACCACTCTGTTCTCAGCTCTCAGGGTCACCTCACTTGTTCCTCAGCCAGGTCACCACTCTGTTCCTCAGCTAGGGTCACCACTCTGTTCCTCAGCTAGGTCACCACTCTGTTCCTCAGCTAGGTCACCACCTTGTCCTCAGCCAAGTCACCACTCTGTTCCTCAGCTAGGTCACACTCTGTTCCTCAGCCAACACCACCTGTCCTCAGCTGTCACCACTCTGTTCCTCAGCTAAGTCACCACTCTGTTCCTCAGCTCAGTCACCACTCTGTCTCTACAGTCACCACTCTGTTCTCAGCCAAGTCACCACTCCTGTTGTCACCACTCTGTTCTCAGCTGTCACCACTCTGTTCCTCAGCTAAGTCACCACTCTGTTCCTCAGCTAGTCACCACTCTGTTCCCGCCAGCCACCACTGCCTCAGCCAAGTCACCACTCTGTTCCCCAGCCAAGTCACCACTCTGTCTCAGCTAGGTCACCACTCTGTTCCTCAGCTGGTCACCACTCTGTTCTCAGCTGTCACCACTCTGTTCCTCAGCTAGGTCACCACTCTGTTCCTCAGCTAGTCACCACTCTGTTCCTCAGCTAACACTGTTCTCAGCTAAGTCACCACCTCAGCTTGTCACCACTCTGTTCCTCAGCTAAGTCACCACTCTGTTCAGCTGTCACCACTCGTTCCTCAGCCAAGTCACCACTCTGTTCTCAGCTAAGTCACCACTTTCCAGCCAAGTCACCACTCTGTTCCTCAGCTGTCACCACTCTGTTCCTCGCCAGCTGTCACTCTGTTCCTCAGCCAGTCACCACTCTGTTCTCAGCCAAGTCACCACTTGTTCTCAGCTGTCACCACTTGTTCTCAGCTAGTCACCACTCTGTTCTTCAGCCAAGTCACCACTCTGTTCTCAGCTAGTCACCGCTCTGTTCCTCAGTTGCGTCACCACTCTGTTCTCCAGTTGCGTCACCACTCTGTTCCTCAGTTGCGTCACCACCCTCTTTTTTTACTTCTAAAACAATTTTTCGTTATCGAAATGTTCAATTTGTTCTTCACCTTCGTCAGTGCCTTCTTCATTGGTTATGTTATTACTCTGTTCTTCTAGTTCTTCTACAAACTCCTCAATTTGTTCTTCAGTTGCGTCACCATTTTGTTCTTCAGTTACCACAACAATTTGTTCCTCACCACTTTCTTTTTCAATTACCTTACCAATTTGAGCTCTATTTTCAATATTTTGTTCATAATTTACGTCCCAATTGTGTTCTTCAGTTACGCCAACATATTGTTTTGCAGACAAGTCAACTCTTTGTTCTTCATTCACATAACCACTGAGTTCTTCAGCGTCTTCGTCACTCTGTTCTCCAGTACCTACCACTTCCGCTCTTATGACAATTTCCTCTGTGGTCACAGAAACCTCTGCCTTGTCATCTTCACTGTCTCCGTCTCCAGCACGACGTGGAACGACCACGCCGTCACCACTGTCGCTCGAGTCGTCGTTCTGACCTCTCCCTAGTGAAGTTGATCTCTTCTGATGAGTCACATTCCCACAGAGATCCCTGTCAGAGTTGTCGTTTCGGCCAGTGCTGACATCTCTTGCCCGACTCTCATCACCACTACTGCTTCCTTCTGTATGACCACAGGTATGGTCAGGAACCTCTCCTCACACCCCTGCTGGTGTTCAACGCTTCCTTCTCGTATCTCTGAGTTATCACCTACGTGTTCGTCTAAGCTGTGAAGGTGTTGCTTCTCTTCCTCGCCTCCTGTGTGGCTCAGTGTCTTGTCTGCCTGGTTAACCCATGGATCAAGTTCCTCCCCAGCTGTCACTCTGACACCAACCAGCTCACTCGCATCATGGTGGTGCTCGTTGCTCACATCAGTCTCCAATGAAAACCGTAATTAGTGATTTCTTGGGCGAGCAGATCAGCGAGCTGTGTTTGGTGTGGAGAATTTAAAGCAACAGATTGACGTTCTGCAGCTTCACAGGCGTCTTCATATTCAGTTTTGCTTATCTCTAAAACATCCGCTTCACCGTTCTCTGGCACATACGATTCTTGTTTATCTTCTCCACTGGAAGGATCAAGCAACAAGGGTAATGAATCCTGTGACTCGACACCTACTAAACACGTGTCCACTAATGAGGGGTCAAGATCAACATTAACTTCCAGGGAGGGAGTCAAGCTGACCAGGTGTTCATCATCACAACAACCAATAAGTTTAGTCTCCTGATGTTCATCGTTTACCACACAGATATATTCCTCCTCCGCAACACTTGCCTCGACTTTCTCTCTTCTTCATCATCATCATCATCACTATGACTGACACCAACAGACTTAAATTGGAGTTCATTTATAATAGTTTCAGGAAAGACTTCTTCCTGGTTGAACTCCCGGGTTTCCAAAGTTCCTTCACTGCCTTGAGTGACAGTTTCACACTCCTCCAAGTGGTGGCACTCTGAGAGACTCAATACAACGACTGTCGTCGTGGCACTCTGGTGTAAGACTGGCTCGTCGCTCACTAACACTGGCCTCGGTCACTACTGCGTAAAAACAAGAATCATCCTCAGCTATTATGTCATCCAGGGCTCCAGTGCCCACCTTTTTCGCCCCTCCGTACAGTAGTATCACTCTCAGTTCTGACTGTTGTTCTATTCCATTGAAACTCTTCCTCTTCCTCAAATCCATTTCTAAGTTCGACCTCATCAACAGACGTTTTACCCAGACACTCAGCACGGGCACTGACATCATTAGTAGGACCGGATGAGGTGACAGATATGACGTCACAATCATAGCGACGCTCCATGCTCTTGTCAGGGGTACCAACTAACACACTCTCACCATAACAAAAATTAATGAGGCTGTCGTGAAGGGAGGTCCTATATTTGTTACCACAGGTCATTATCACCTCATCATTGGCGCTCAAACCTTTAAGTCCACAACGAGGGATATCAGCTGTACCATGATCTCTCTTCTCACCATTTACTCCATCATCTCCTGACTCCTCTTGTTGGTCGTCCTTCTTCAGTAGTTCAGTCTCTTGCAGATTTTTTTTTAAAACTTCTGAGCAAAATCCCACGTGGATGGTCTTGTCTTTATTATTTACTCCATCTTCTTCCTCATCATCATATGTCGTCCTGACTTCCTCGTTCTCCACGTCATCTCCCAGTTTATTTCCAGCTTCTATTATCTGTTCTGCATCGTTCAATTTATTCGCTTCTTCTATTAGTATACTTCTCTCCTGTCTTCCTTCGCCTTCTTCCTCGTCAATCACGTCATTCCCCTCGTCTTGAACCATCATGTTTTCCTCCCAGTTCTCGTTATTTACCTCTGTCCTCCTTTCTCATCCTCTGTCGCGTTCATGTTTTTGCTTCTTGTGTCATTTAGTTCACAACAGCCATCATATTTTAATCCCTCTGCCTCATTATTTGAATCTTCATTTGTAACTTGTTCACTTTCCTCTACAGTCGTCTCTTTCGCCTCACCACCAAAATTATCGTCGTTTCTTTTCTGTGTTCAGGATCTAATTTTGACTCCAATACTTTCTCCTCTCTCGATGGCGTCATATCCTCATCAGTTGTTATGCCATCAGCGCTGAGGACATTGCTTGCATCATGCAGCAAAGCACCCAGCAGCGCCACCTCCAGGGCTCCCGTGGGTCCAAGGTGCACGGCGGCGTCGTCGGTATCTTCAACACATGTGGCAGGAACTTCGTAGGGAATCCTGACAAGGAAGTGCTCTTCTTCTTCGTCATGATCAAATACATCCACATTGTCTTTACAAGTGCCATCCTGGAGGTCACAACACCCTTCATAAAGGCTTCCTGAAGGTGGTGTTCCCGGAACAGGTTCCTTCTCCGTGCGATAAATATCCTCGTCAGAGCTTTTCGCAACAAGAAAAGCCTCCGAGATAATCTGTGAATCTTGGCGTACATCAGGGGTCACGCCTCTTTTGGGGATATTTACATCGTGACCCACATTTCCAGCTTGGAGTCTCTTCACGGGTGTCAGCTGAAGGCGCCGCGGCTTGGGGAGACTGATAAGCCTCAGTAGCTGACGATGCACATATCAACCTGACATTTTCTTCACTTTCCGTCGTTACGTCACTAGGGTCAACACTACACTGGTGGGCTTCCGCACCAGAGCCGTCGACACTAAGTTCACCGTTATCATCACTAACAATATGCGCCACTCACATCACAACAGCATAATTTGCACAACATCGCTAACATCATCTTCATTCACCAAATCCTTCACCGGTTCAAATAATTCACCATCACATACACCAGACGAGCAACTTAAGAAAGATACTTTAGTCTGTCCCTCAATGGACGCACGGGTGCCAACCCCATTTTCTGTGATGAAGAGAGTGGGACATTCCTCCCGTGTAAGGGAGTCCTCTGGTTCCTCCTCGCTACTGTCGTCGTCAACACTTATGACGTGGGCAAGGTAAGCTTTACAGGTGCCATAATCACCGTCAGTACACCATGGCACCAGGTCGTCATCGTCACTGACAGAGGGCAGAGTTCTGACCAAGGACTCAAAGTCACTTCATTTTATCATGGGGTGTTGACTATCCACTGTTACACTGTCACTATCACTTTGTCTTTTCATCATGAGTATCACTCTGATCTCTAATGCAATATCTAACAGTTTATATACAATATACTACTACACTTTCTGTAAGGAAAAAAAGGCATTGAAGTATTACATACTCGTATAAACAGTTTATTAACATTTCTTAACGACAGAAATTAACCACACTTCCGCCATTAAGACCTTCAAGACGGTATTCAGGTCAGATGAACACTAAATATTTTGGTGTTAAAGAACAAATGAATTAAGACCACAACCTCTGTGATGATTAAGTGTATAATATGACAGAGGATCTGACCTTTTGTATGCCCTTCCCTTCACCACACCGGACTCTCCCACTATCACCTCACATCCCGGACCACTACCATCACTACCACCACCACTTCACATCCCCACCACTACCATCACCATCACCACCACCACAACCACTACATCCCCACCACTACCACCACCACCACCACTTCACATCCCCACCACTACCATCACCACCACCACCACCACCACCACCACTTCATATCCCCACCACTACCATCACTACCACAACCACTTCACATCCCCACCACTACCACCACCACTTCATATCCCACCACTACCATCACCATCTCCACTAATGTCACCACCACCATTTCACACCAGCACCACACAGCTGCCACTACCACCATCGACCACCACCACCACCACACAGCTGCCACTACCACCATCGACCACCACCACCACACAAGCTGCCACTACCACCATCGACCAGCACCACACAGCTGGCACTACCACCATCGACCAGCACCACATAGCTGGCACTATCGCCATCGACCAGCACACATTGGCACTACCACCATCGACCAGCACCACACAGCTGCCACTACCACCATCGACCACCACCACCACACAGCTGCCACTACCACCATCGACCAGCACCACACAGCTGGCACTACCACCATCGACCACCACCACCACACAGCTGCCACTACCACCATCGACCAGCACCACACAGCTGGCACTACCACCATTACCTTTACTACACTGGGCACTTCTACCATCACTTTCTTAATGACCATCACCACCACCAGACAGTCATAACCACTATCACATACAGTCAGACCTACCACCACAGACATTAAAGAACCACCACTACAGTCAAACCACCATCATGTACAGTCACAGCCTCCACCACAGTACCAGGGTCCTCACACTACCACCACCATCACTAGCACCAGCGCACCACAACCACCACCGCCGGACATCACCCACAATAGTTTAGGCTACACTGTTTGGATCAAGCACCAGTAAACTAATCTTATCTTCATTATCAGTACCTTTGGGGGGATAAGGAAGTTTATCGGACACTTGTAACCCTGTCTTCCATACTGAGTTTCATAATAGCCAACCCAGTGATATCAGGGAGTCTACGATGCTGAGCGAGGTCAAATAGGTTATCTGAACCACGGCCAGCCGGGAATTACTAATGCAAACATATAAACAAACAATCACACACACACACACACACACACACACACACACACACACACACACACACACACAACACACACACACACACACACACACACACACACACACACACACACACACACACACACAACCAGATATGCCAATAAACTTTAAACAAACAATCACACACACACACACACACACACACACACACACACACACAACCAGATATGCAATAATAAACTTTTACACACACACACACACACAAACAAAGGAACAGCAAGAGCCAGCCCAAGACGAAGTTAATTAAGACAAGTGTACACCAACAATGACTCACTTATGAGGCAAATTAATCTCGAGGATGCGCCACTAAGCCCAGAACGTGACACACAAACATTTCACTTAATTACAGCAAACACTAATTGCACCAATACGAATTACCCCACCACTACTAATGTACAGAACGAGGGGCAGGTCACGTGTCAGTACAACACGGGATTGAGTGAGGACAACAGGTAGGTCCGATACACCTGGCAGGGGGACATGACATGCAAGAGCTCCTCCCTGTGTAGTAATTTGTATGTATGATCATGGAGTCTGAGCAATCTTGGAATTCTTTACAATATGAATCAACCAAATTTTTACCTAACATGACGCGTCGATTTAACCTTTTTTTTTTTTAGTTAAGTAACGTCATGTCGTGTCATGTCGTTATGTCATATCATGTCATGTTACAGGTATGTTGTGTTATTGGCCATAGAGCTCCTTAGTGCGGCCAATATACTGTACCTTCCCACCCTCTGACTACACCGGACACTGGTGATTCAGGCCACTAACTGGCAGAGTCCCTTCATTAACTACCCAACGTAGATAATTCAGTGCCACGTCACCCAGTCTAAGCGTAACTACAACTGCCTGTGATAAGCTCTTTGTTTTTTTCACCCCACACGCCCCGTTATAGTTGGTCTGTCGTCACTGTATTAAAAAAAACTCTCACTATTCACGCCACTGTCACTCATTTCACCAAATATAAGTAACAGTCCAGTGTCACTTCACTAATAAAATGACAGTCTAGTGTCACTTCACTATTCATAAATGACAGTCCAGTGTCACTTCACTAATAAAATGACAGTCTAGTGTCACTTCACTATTCATAAATGACAGTCCAGTGCCACTTCACTATTCATAAATGACAGTCCAGTGTCACTTCACTATTCATAAATGACAGTCCAGTGCCACTTCACTATTCATAAATGACAGTCCAGTGCCACTTCACTATTCATAAATGACAGTCCAGTGCCGCTTCACTATTCATAAATGACAGTCCAGTGCCACTTCACTTTTCACAATAACAGTTCAGTGCCACTTCACTAAGCAAGGCAATGGGTAACTCACTGCTGCACCTGTAAACATCACACGGTACAGTCCACTGTCACATCAACACGGGAAAGACGACACTACCAGCTCCCTCACTTCACTGGAGATATTGACACTCGGGGTTAACAATAAACAACAATAACATCTCGCACCTGATCGACTGTACTAACAGTTATAGTTCGTTCACAGCAAATCACAACACACACACACACACACACACACACAGGTACTGACGAGATCACTAGGGACGTCCACCTGGTACAAACTTCCCCCGAGAATGAAGGTGTTGACTCAGGTCTTGTCATGGCGAGTCTTGCGTCAATCAAACCCTCACCTACTCCTCCCTCCCCCCGTCTCTCTCTTCACTACCTCACCGCCTGCAGTGTCCACTCCACCAGTCCCACAATCCACTCTTTCACTCCCATTCCTCTAGTCTCAATAACGTGTTTTTAATGCCTTAAGGTGAAGAAATCTCACCACTGTGTTCCCTACAGCCCGCACTCCAAACACTTTACATGATATTAAGTATTTCTCACACGCACTTCCTTAGTGGTCGTAGTATTTCCTTAACTGTGGCAATCACAGTAGTCGGTGTTGCTACTATGCACATTCCACCTTCACCACTTGGCCTCGTTCTTGTCGTCCCGCCTCCACATATCATTCACAAAACACTTTCAGTGGCTATCTTCTTCACTTGACAGCCTTGCACACAACAATGTTTTTGTTTCCTGCTCACTTATCGCAACCTGGTGCATGTTAGTGAGATCTTTTGTTTCTTCCCCGAGGCCGTATTATCTAACTTACTAATCGCTCGTGACTTGTAAGTAGAGAAGCAATTATCTAACGGTACAGTGGAGTGAGGGGCAGCCTCTAGCTCAGGAGGTGCCTTCTGGAGAACTGAATGTAAGATAAAAGGTTCACAAGAGGCAGGATGTCCGTGCCTGGCCCGACTGGTTGGAAAAGTCCTTGAAGCCTCGACCGCAAATCGCACATGCCGTCTTACCACCAGCCACCGTATTACTGAACGTATTACTTCCCATACCCGAGATGCGGCGAGACTTGTACACGATCCCACAGGGTCGAGAATGTTGAGGTTTATTAAAAGAAAAAAAAACGTGAGGGTTCATCACGACCGAGACCTTGACACGATCTACTGGATGACCGCGGGGAGACTGGTAATCCAACCAGTCAGTGTACGTACATTTGCTCTGATTCACTTTTACACATTATACAACACAGCGTTGGGATGGAGATGTGTTTATCTCACCACCAGTACCGCCACACTGACACCACCTGCCTCTGAACATGGCCGGAAATACTTCATGAAAATGCAGGCGAAAGTGCTCGAGGTTAACATCCATGGACATCAACAACACTCGAAAAAGACTAAAATGATATAGAAACCTTCGCGGGAGTTACACACCACCTCAAGGTACTACCCAAGAGGAGGTGGAACTGTAAGACAAAGATCGAAGAAAACTGAAACAATAGAAGAACACAAACACGTAAGACAAAAGACTGAAGGATCAGTGTGCAGGTAGCGGAGTCTCCGAGAGCACGTGACTCACCCCTGCAACCCCCACACACCCTACCCATCCCTCTTTAATCCTGCCACCCTCACACACCCTACCCTGCCCTCCCTAACCCCTGCCACCCTCACACACCCTACCCTGTCCTCCCTAACCTCTGCCACCCCCACACACCCCAAACCCCTGCCACCTTCTCCACACACCCAGCCCTCCTCATACACCCTTCACTCCGTCTCCCCGTCACACACTAATACTCTATCCTCCCCAGCAACCCTACACACACACACACACACACACACACACCCTGGTCTCCCCGTCACCTCCACACGGCAACATCCACCTCATAAAAGGCTACACCCCAAACACCGCCAGCCATAACACACCGCCTTGAACCACTTCATAAGCCTCCAACACCTCCTCGTTGTCCCTCACCTTAACGTACACTATTCGACAATAACAAAGTCACAGCAATCATAAACAACATCCACAAACACCTCAAGGTAAGTAAGCCAACGTAAGAGACAACTCGTGAGAACTGAGGTGTAACCACAATATCACTTGAGTAACCACAAATAACAAAATGTCACACCTCAACCCTACCAGGCCACCACACTACACCTACACAAGATACAACACTCACCACGCCTTTCCGACACACACATACACGTCAGACATCACTGTAGGAAGGATGATACAACACAGTTTTTTTTCCTTCTTGCTCAACGACAGATATTCATTGTAATAAAAGATCCTGTCGCTATCTTTCGTTTCCTAGTATATGTGAGTACCTTCTACCGCCTCTTGCTGATGTTACTACCTCCTCCTCCTGCTGCTCATGATGGTAAACAAACTACAGTACTACAAAGGCATTCCAAATACGTCCCCCCCCCCTCCTCCTCCTCCTCCTCCTTCCTCAATGCGCAGTCACTCGCTAGCACTCAAGCACACACGCACTCGTTCCTTCCAAGACACAAACAAACGTTTACTTCCTAGCACGGTCAAACTCACTAGCTCACATACACAAACACGCATGCAGTAGCTCGCACTCAAACACACACATACAAAAAACTCATTCGCTTATACGAACATACACATACAAACACAAACACACACACTAGCTCGCACGCACACACGCACGTATATACACACACACAAACAAAAACTTGCTCGTTCGCATGCATGACCACGCACACACGGACAAACACACAAACACACAAACACCACTTTTATTATTTGATCACTATCCAATGTGGCCAGTCAGCGTGGGAGTTGGTTGGCTGCTTCACCACTCAAGTAGGACGCAATGTTACCAAGGTGTGTGTTATGAATGTTTCTTTATTACGTACATTATTCTACCATGATAGAGCCAAATCCACAATCTTTTTACAACATATATTACGTATTTCAGTCTAGCATGATAGGGTGAAATTCACTATATTTTTATTCACTATTTATACGTTACTAAATTATAATAAAAATCAATCTTTTTACACCATATACCACTTATCTTTTATCATGATATAACAAAATTCACGATTTTTTCATCATACAATTATAATGTGTTATATTACCATGATAGATCAATATTCCCTCTTATTTGATACCATTAATCAATTTTATTAGTCTATCATGATAAGGCAAAATTCATTCTATTTTTGAAAATCGACAAATTTCCACAAGAGCAAAAATTTACTGTTTTTTGTGGGGGTGGGGGGAGCACTTTTTACGTCATATATTTAAGTAGTAAAATAAGTTAATATCTAGTTACTTCTCTATGTTACCCAATAATTCTCTTGAGGTAAATGTACAGTATTTATCAGGTGCCTTTAAGAGCTCAGTCGTGTAAATATTATTGTTGGTGTTCATTTCTATTACTCACGATAAATAAATTCCTTAAAATTCAATTCAGTTTCTAATTCTCAGGTAATAGGCCGCAACCGGTCCAGTACGGGGCGCTGCAAATAAACCCATCAGGAACTCACAATTCTTCCCTCTACCTGAACCCAGATTCGACTGTCATTTTCACTCCCCTTTTCTGTTACATTTGAAGAACTTGACCTCCACCACTCGTCACGCCGCGCCCTCTTACTTCTTCACCTTCAGGAGGATAATAATAAAGAAAAAATATTCGGGAGACTTATATATAAATAAACATGGGTTCTAGTCCCTGTTGGCCTTAACCTAACACTGTGACTCCATTTGGCGGGTTAACTCTCCATAATGCTTCCGTCTCCTCCATCCATCATCCCCCCTCAGCCCTCTCACCACAGCCATACAATCTCACTTTGCCCCACCACTCTCAGTTCACTCAATCAAAAACAAACTTCCTCCTCCAGGCCTCCACCCCCTCCCAATGTCCAACCCTCAACTCCTCCCATACCGTCATTGGACTCATCTCAACATCTGACACATTCCCTTTTGGTGACGATAACATGATTCCTCACTGGGTTTAGATGTTCCCCCGTCAGGATGTTTTTATATTTGTTGGAAAATATGAATTACATCACAGAGTAAGTGGTGACGCAACACCTCACTGATGAAACTCACTCACACACACACACACACACACACACACACACACACACACACACACACACACACACACACACACACACACACACACACACACACACACACACACACACACACACACACACACACACACACAAACTACATTAATATTATTTTCTTTTAGTTTGTCTTGTCACTGGTAGTTGTCCCTCGTTGTTACAGGCCGGATGTACACAGCTTGTTGACAACTTGTAATACCACACGTCAAAAGCCTCCAACACGTATGTTTACCTTCAGCAACAAGTAATTTTGGTGCGGTATAAACTTTGTCTAACACAATGACAAGCAGTCTACAATGTGGATTCTTCTTCGTGACTACTGTACTATCTTCTTCAACTTTACGTTATATAATGATTCCACAATCAGTCTAAAGCTCGATGTTGACGTCCAGCTCGTCGTGATAATTATCTAAGAATCCGCGTGGTTACAAACACTGATCTCCAAGGGACGACGTCGTTTTTAGTGTTACGTTATCATGTGAGGCAAACAGCAGACGTTAATCTTCCTATATACTGCTTGTTACTTAACTTTAGCAGGAATGAGTTTGTTATCTTATCATGCTCTAGCTCAACTAACCAAAGCTAATATAATCTAACTTAACTACCTAAACTAACTACATCTAATAAGCTTAATAACCTAACCTAACCTAACCTCACCTCAGCACCAGCGAGAGACGATTGTTTGGAACACACACATATTATTTACCATGATGAGATGTATCAAGTAACACATGTATAAGGAGCAAGTAACAACATCAATAGATTACAAGATGTAGTAAGCGCTACTAAACTCAGGTTGGGTTACAAGTAATATGCCCCTCAGGCAGATGTGAACAAAACTAAATGTGCCGAAGTAAACAAACAATGTACTAGAAATATTCTGTAACATTTAACGACACAATATCTTGACCACTGGGGTTTGATAAACACCCTTTGTGGCCTCTACTCTGTAATCCTTTTTGCGCTACCGCTCACAGGATGAGTAAGGGGTGCACAAAAAACTAGCTGCTGTTCGCGGCAAAAAAAAAAAGCAAAAAACACGCACACGCACACCTCTACTGTCGATGTAATTACCTCCGTGACCTCCAGAGTACACATGACAGAGACGGACACTGTATGAGCCACAACCTGCAATGAGAGACTCGAAGTCGCCGCCACTGCTTCTGGACACACCAGTGTATCTGTGTCTGCGTCTAAGTGACTTCACACAGTATTGGCTTGCTATATATAGATCAACGGGGAAGAAGGAACCCCCTTGTGGAGTGAAAAGCTTTCAGGCACAACACAGAAGCAACTTGTGGCTACTGGCAGATTATATAACACCTCAATTTAAGCTACATATATATAACGTAATATAACATCATCTTTAAAATGGCTACGATTCAATCACCGCTACTAAAAATCTATTACGAAGAATCACAGCACTACAGAGTACCTAAACTACAGCATTGCCTCAGTCAGTCACAGGGATGAGGAAATATAGCCAGAATAACATAGGTGGAGGTAAACACTAGTCTCTTTAACACAACTAAACTAAACTAAAAAACTTTACTGAACATGGACGACCACGACGGTGACAACAGCTCACTGTTTTTTGGACAATTTATGACCAACATATTGATAACCGGACATACAATTAAAACTCACTGGACAACCAAGCACATAGTCTAAGAAATATACCCTTATATGCCTCGAGGTGTTGAAAATGGAAAGGACTCCAAGTTTCATCATCAAAAAAGTTTAAAAGCTCTTCAGTCAATACTTGTTGACCTGGGGATGACCGTCACCACCTGTCAGAAGCTTCTCATCCCTGTATACTTTACTGAATGTATTATTATTATTATTATTATTATTATTATTATTATTATTATTATTATTATTATTATTATTATTATTATTATTATTATTATTATTATTATTATTATTATTATTATTATTATTGTCGTCAGCATCAGTTGTAATAGTATCATTATTTTTATCTACAAAATTCCCAAAACTTAAAGAAACATAGAAACCTCTTTGGGACTCCTTCACGGCACCCAGTGATCTTCCACGCCCATCAATATCCTGCCTCACCCTCCACACCCACCCAACACCCGCCTCACCCACCCTCCACACCCACCCAACACCCGCCTCACTCACCCTCCACACCCATCCAACACCCGCCTCACTCATAAACAAAACAACATACAGTACCTGAAACCTTAAATAAAATCAGATCATCTATGTCCACAAAGACGGGAAACGGAATTCGATGGAACATAAAACATATAAATTGCTCATAGGTAAAAGTATAAGTAATGATATTCTGTTTCAGGGGCAAAGCGTATTAGGTAAGAATCCATATAGAATAATCCACAAAATCTAATTCTTAAAACTTAGATAACATTTGCGTAAATCAGTTAACAGGAGTATAATGTACAGTACCAACAGACAAGGGGAGATACAACCAAACAAACAAGGTCTGTACAATGAAGTGAGTGACGCACCGTGATGTACTGTACACTCAGTAAAAAATTATTCGCCACCCGTGTTATATTGTATCACGCCGCAAGGGTGCAGAGCTAATTCCAATGAAAAGTAGAGATACAAATTATATACTGTATACGGTGTTAAGGTACTGTGAGGGGAAGTATTGAGGCCTATGGCGTATGAATCAAACAGCCTGATAATCACATAACAGGTAAAACAGCCAGGTAGATGGTCAGAATGCTAAGGCTATAAAAGTCACAAACTATAACATGGTTTAAGATGTTCAAACTTTAAATACCCTAAAACGTAAACACTGTCAATAATGCTGGAGAAACTATAAGAAGAAATTAGTTCACGTTATATTCTTCTTGTGAAACTTTGTTGTGTAGAAAAAATGGACAAAATTTTCGGCTTATAACAACAACAAAAGCTCCGGGAAGCTGACAGTCAATAAATGCGATAACTTTCAAGATTAAGTATAAAATAAATGCATAAATGTTTAGTCAATTTTCTTATTCTAACATATATAAGAACACTGACATAACTCATTCTTGCAGAAGTAAACATTACACGAGACCTTCGTATCAGCGGAGGTCTTTACTGCACACACACAAAATATATTAAAATACGTCATGGTTGGTAAATATCAGTAATATAAATGATTCGGAAAAATACAATGCACACTGGACTAAGATGCTGGTACACATCCGGGGTCAAATACTAATCATATACAGTTGTTTTTTTTTACACACACACGAAAAAAATATCTCACTGACAGATGGGGGAAGATGACACGCTGTCTTGTGGGGCTGATTGTGAGTTCTTTACACACAAAAAACAAAACAATAAAAACTGCCACAATGAGACAATCACTAGGGAAAAGAGCACAAATTCCTGGACTATACAACTCTATCTGAATTTGTACCAACACTGCGTATAACACCAGCATCACACACACAATGCCTCCCCCCTCGACTTACACACCATAAGAAGTTGACTTTTACAAACTACGGTTAAATTCACCTTGGCAGCAGTATATAGACCATCTGGTCCTCCACCCATACTGCACTGCCTACACCCGAGGCCTCCCACGCCCGCGCCACGTACAGGTGTGTTCTAACATAAAAACAAGTCCAGTAACAGGCCTGCACCTGGACAAGGCCAAATACCGTGACGCCAGCAGACCAGCCCACCACACACGGAGTCTTTACCTATATATAGGTGCTGTCTGGACACCTCCACCTCAACCACTACCTCGCTACCTCCAACACCACCACCTCCTCCTCCTCCTCCTCCATTAACCCGTTGTGCCGCCTCCACCTCGGCTATGAAATTTTCATTAAGATAATATATCAACTTTAATTACCGGTTCACAGCCGCCCGTGACCTATCAATAGGGTACTGTACCATCAAGGGGCAGGCGTGAGCGTCACAACCTGGAACGCACTTGAACGCACTTCTCGTCCTGACACGTGCTGTAGGTTCTGACGTGATAAACACTACACACACATAGTTATTCCCATGGGTTATCTAACAACCGACCCAAATGGTTAATGTCCAAATTTTCTTTAAAAAATACAATGGGACCGAAACACTGAACTCATTTCTTTTTCACCTCATTATCTCATATATCTGTGAACATGTTACTACCTTCCAACCCATAATCAAATTCTAATTCAAAGCCTTCACTGGTCTTATTTGTCTCGTCAATATTAGCTTCATTATACTTCCTAAGTAACATAGCGAACATTAAGACACGTAAAGAGGAAGTCACCCCACTTCCTGGTGTCTAGATTACACACACTGAAGCGCTGCAGCGTTACACCTGAGACCCGCCCAAGACACACCTGCCAAATTATTTTCCATTAACGAGTCTCCCCGTGTCAGCCTCACCCACACCCTCTCCTCTGTCCTGGAGGTGAGCTGAAGCGGCGATGACTCCCCACATCCTTGCTTCAGGATGCCAGGTTAAATGGCCCACAGTTTTGATCGAACAAAACCAAACCGAATCTAACCTAATCCAAAAAAAATCAAACCTATTCCAATCAAATCCAACCCAATTTAACACAATCCAACCCAGCATAATCTAATCCAACTCAACATAACCTAATCCAACTGAAAATAACCTTATCCAACACAACCTAACCTAACTCGACCCAACCTGATCCATCCCGACGCTATCCAACTTACAGTAACTAAAACATTAGCAACGAGGTCTATTAAAACTAATCCACAATATTAATGGTTAGGTTAGGTTGGGACCTCTTAGGACTGAAGGCTCATTTAACCAATCACTCATGTGAGCACAAGTCAGGTGCACTCCCAACTCGGCTAACAATAGAGACATTTACTTCTTTTCTCTGACTAAACCTAAGACCTTCCATCGCAATAAGAATACAAACTTGGTGTCCTGCTCTGAGACTGCCAGGTAACGAAGGTGGAGGCAGCGGTGTCAGCTGATAGTATACACAAACACCAGTGTTACACCGCACGACTCGAGGAAACACAACACATTTTTCCCTAACCTTGTGATTCAATAAACGGAAAAGGTCAAAGAAAATTGTGGAGGGTAAAAAAACGCGATAAATCAGAGTAAGGCGACAACAACATGTGCAACGAGGGGACAATAATGTTGACGAAGGGGGCCAGACCAAACACTAGAGCCTTGTTGCCACCGCCCAGCTGGGTGCCGCTCCCAGCCCTTCCCCGCCCCCGCCTAGCCTCAACCATCATTATGTATAAAGAAGGACCCGTGTGAGTGCTGGAGAATGGCTCTACCCCTCCCATGTCAAACATCACTACGGCGTATGAGAGCCCCCCACCATTACCATTAAGGTGGCGGCCGACGCCCAGAAGCCGCTTTTAAAATCCTCTCTCCGCTTGCACAACAGTAAGTGTAGCTGCTGTCACATAAAACAGAGTTATTTACAACTACGCAACAAACACATCCGGGGAATACTTTGATAAACAAATAACTCAGTAAATACATCTGATTACACTTCACAACGTTTTTCATCCTCTTATTAAGACATTTCACCAAGAACCATCTGTACACAACACAATAGCTGCTACAAGGGAGGCAGATGGTTGGGGCTCACCAGCCTCCCGCTAGCACGTGCCGTCTGGTGTTGTGGTGCACCAAGAGCGACGCCTCCCGGAGCCACATCATAAAGCAGCTCCGGGAGAGGACGACCTCCAAGCCCACCACCACCTGGCACGCCATCCCCAGCAACTGAGGCGGAACAAGGAGCGATGGTAAGCCCTCGTCCAACATACCTCACTACTCCTCCCCTTCTCTTTCCTTCCTCGTTTCTTCTCCCTTTCTCTTTCCACATTACCTTTCGTTTTCTCTGGACTGTTTACCTCTCATTTTTATCCCTTGTGTCCTCGCTCCTCGTTTGTTATTCTATACATTTTCCTCCTTTCTTCCTTCCTATCAACGTCTCGCTTCTGTACTTGCTTCTTACCCTTCTCGCCTTCCTTCTCTTATTCCCTCGTCTCTAGAATCCCCCTTTTCCTTTTCATCTTCCCTCTCTCTCTTTATCTTTCATCTTTCCTATATCCACATTTTTATTCCCTCTTCGTCTTCACATCTGCTTAATCTACCCTTTCCTTTTCTTTCTCTCTCCCCTTGTCTCACCACTCCCCTCATACTCTCCTTACCTTACCATTTTCCTTACACTCTGCTTACTTGACCATTCCCTCACCCCCACCCCCGTCCTTACCCCACCATTCCTCTCACTCCCTTCCTTACCCCACCATTCCTCTCATCATCACAACAACGCCTCCTAACAACCCTGAACCACCTCTTTGCTAGATACAGGTTACGCTGAAACTTATCCAGGGCACCCGGGCGTACCTGTCCTGCATCAGTTCAACACTAGAGACTTGGTGACCAGGGAGTTCTCATCAGGTGTTCAATTACTCCTACCGGGTGTGTAAATGAGAGCCTTGTAAATAATATAATATGGAATTAATATGTTAAAATACATTCGACTTCATGTGTAAAATAACTTAAAATTTAGTGAGTAAAAATATTATGAGTTGTGTGTGTGATGATAACTTTGAACTTAGTGTGTAACGAAGACTCCACTTGTAGGGGTGATTAGTGCCGGGAGCATTAAGAGTTATTGAAGTCTCGATTGGATGGGAAGTGAGTGTGAGAAAGTACTTTAAACATATCATGTGTGGTACTTGGATGGTGTGTGCGTGCGTGCGTGTGTGTGGGGTTGACCCCCCCCCAAAAAAAAAAACACACACACAGGACCTCGACAACACTTACATGACTCGCTATTTGTTTTTTTGTAAAATAATGCGAATATTTCATCGACATTTTTTGTTTTAGTGTAATGTAATATTTTAATGTAATTTTCACACACAAAAAGAATAATTTATTTAATGACAACTTGTAATGATTCGTTTTTTCCTAATGCCTACCCTCGAATACTTTTGTCCTCTGCTCTTCCTCCAGTTTTATTCTTCTTCCTCTCGCCGCACCTCCGTTACCTTCCTTGTTTAAGGCGTCCTGTTCCTGCATCCACCGATCCAATCCTATATTTTTTTACCCGCTGCCGTAAACCCTCCGACCAGCCGCCTCCTGAGACTGGCTCTGTTCGGCCACTCCTGGCGCGTGGCGGAGCATGAAGTTGAACTGATCAGCGTATCTGCACCCTATATTATGTGCCTCATCCTCGAAGGCCCTTAATTGCAAGGAACGCAACGGGATTTTCCGCCTAGTGAGCGAGAGTGGGATAGCACTGTGTGGGCGAGACTTATAGATATTGTGGAAGCGGATCATTACGAGACCTGGCCCGCCGGATTGGTGCATTCAAGCCTCACGAATTATTGGATCAGAGTCCTCCATCTAGCAAGATATTACCAGCCCAGCCCGTGACAGCTGGCAGCTTACGTCCACTCTTCCATGTCGCGGGAGGAAGAAAAAATAGACGTCCGTGGATAACATTACAAGACTCCCCGCCAACATGTTGACATTTATTTGCATAAACCATTCAACGTCAGGTGGATGGACGCACTTCCCTTACCCCCCAACTTTCCTCCCATGGTGCTGATGTTTACCTAGCTAATCGAATCACCAATGAGACAGGGTCGTCGCCTGGTCCACCGCAACCAATCCCTCCTCCCATTGTTTCCCGAACTGCCTGAAGTGACACACACACACACTGATACATCCGGTGGTGGCAGGTGTGCATCCTGTCACATCACCAACACACAGACAACTCCTCTCAAACAGAGCGCCTAAATAATACGTTAAATAATCGAAAGGTTTAGCTTAAGCAATGAACACTGTCTTGGTGTTGTCCTCTCTCCGCCTCAGGTATCAGGGAAGGATAATACCGGGAAAATCTTCTCCATCAGAACGAGTCAGGGTCACCGGCAGGCAGCCATTCCACCTTAAGCAGCTTATTAACCAAGAATCTGTCAACAATACCTGGACGTCATATAGATCCTATACGGCTCACAGGTTACCCACCTCCCACGTACACCAACACCTTCCCACGTCACCACCCCCCCCACGTACACCATCACCCACGTCACCACCCCCCCACCAATACCACCAGCCCTCCAACGTCACCTCTCTCCAACCCAAACTAACGCCCAGTTTATTAAACCTTTAGATTAACCACCCTAACAATAAGCCAACCTAACCTAACCTAACCTAACCACCCTAACAATAACCTAACCTAACCTAACCTAACTCTAACCTAACTCTAACCTAACTTAACCCACTCCAGACAGCATTAGAATACTCAATCAACGTGTGAAATAAGCTGGAGGTTAGGTTAGGTTAAAACTAGATTAGGTGTAGAATGAACTAATGTCTATTTATGTTTTAAACTGACGAATGAGAATTAGTGATGGCAGCAAAAATAAAGTAAAAATGGAGGAAGAAATGATATAGGAAACATAACATGAGATGCAGAGATAAATATGGAATAGGAAAACATGATGAAAATAACGGAATTGGAAAAATAAACGAATTAAGAGGAAAGTAAACAGGAGGTGGACAAGGAAAAGCAGGAAGCAGACAAGAATATAAAAATAATAGGGTAACATGTCGCGTTATCTACCGCGGTGCATTATGGGAAGAAAAGGCGGAAGAAGACAGAAGAGGACAAAAAAGAAGAAGGGGGATATAAGAGATGGAGGTAGGAAGACAAAAGAGGAGGAGGAGGAGGAGGAGGAGGAGGAGGAGGAGGAGGAGGGAGACGGAATAGGAGAGGGAGAAGGAATAGGAGAGGTAGGAGAAGGAGATTGATAGAGGAGGAAAAGGAAGGAGTCTACACACTAACAGCAACCTCCCGCTACCGACGACGACTTATATTGAATCGCTTTGTGAGAGATAATGAGATTACCATCCATGTGCGTTTGGCTGAAATTTCCGGACCATTTTCCTCACCGAAACACAATTTATCAGTAGCAGAGCGAGGATTGTGTTGACACTCCTGCTTAATCACGAGCGGCTGCCTCCCTCCCCAACACCACCCGACACCCTCCCCTGCTTAATCACGAGCGGCTGCCTCCCTCCCCAACACCACCCGTCCTACTACACCACACTCCCCTCCTTAACACTACCCTCCCCCTTCCTACACCACCCTCCCTTCCTACACCACCTCCCCCTTCCTACACCACCCTCCCCTGTACTCACACTACCCTCCCCCCTACCCACACCAATTTCTCCCTCTCTCCCCAACACCACCCATCCCCTCCCCAACACCAACCATCCCCTCCCGACATCATCATATCCCAGGGTACAATGCGAGGTGAAGTCAGTTAGTTTATAGACTCATAATGTCACAGCGGGTTAGTAACAGTGTGGTGAAATGATTATTATTTGGGCCTGTAGTTCATTCACTGTGTTCCAAGTTCGAATCCCTGAAGAAGTGATGAGTGAGGCAGTACTAGTCGTATCCCGTAATGCTTGCAAACACCCAACTGGTTCACAAATCTTCAGACTAAAGGGGGAGATGTAGCTATCCTGACTCAACTTGTCTGTGATGTGTGACGCCCTGGGTTGACTCGTAATGTTCTATGGTGCACTTAGTTAGCCAGGCTTTAACCTAAGTTATACTGGGCCTCTCTTGGTCACCACTATTGAACATTCAAGAACAAAACGACAAAGGGTTAATTTAAGTATGTCGGGCGGAGACTTCAAAGACCACACACACACACACACACACACACACACACAGACACACACACACACACACACACACACACACACACACACACACACACACACACACACACACACACACACACACACACACACACACACACACACACACACACACACACACACACACACAGTGCTCTCGAAATCACACGCTGTATAGTTTTTATGTTAAGGTCCTTGTAGCCGTTCGAGTTATTTCCGAGAAAACAGAGTTACTCAGAAGTAATAACATTCCAGTTTGTCGGTGTCAAGTGCACTGATAATCCTTTTTGGTTTACTACGGTATTTCCTGTTTATCTTTGATCGTCCTCAGTCATGCTCTGTCTTCATCCTCCGAGTACTGGTGGTAGATGTCCTCAGAGATACGTTTAAAAAATAAGTTATTTTTTTTAAGGTGTAAAATACATGGATTTGTATGTTACTCTGTCTTATGTCTCCAGCATTTACACGAAGCAAAAGTCAGTCAAGGGTTTTATGGGAGGACATTTATGACGTGGCCCCAGACTAGTGACACAGAGGGAAAAAATATCCCGACAACTTAAAACATCCGCTTCAGAAGGTAAACACTGTGTGGGCTCTGTTTTTTAAGCCAGTCACACCATACCACACCATACCACACCACACTCTCTCTCTTGACCACACTAACAGATGTAATTTATTCTCGTAGTTACGCACTCTCGCCCCTCCACCCATCTAATGTACTGTAGTACTTCAATGGCCGCTGTGCACCACACGCCCAAGCTTCCCCACCACCCGTTACTCGGCTACAGTGCCGACAACACAGGTGGCGGTCGCGTTTATACAATACTCGCCTCCTGTTCCGGGGGTCGTTGGTTCCATCCCCGGGCACTCCCAGTTCACCCAGCAGTAAATGGGTACCTAAGTTTACAACTTGGGGAAGTGCAGTGCCGGCCATATTGCCTCCTCGTATACAGAAGGTTTAGTATACAGTGTGCTGTATCCACACTTCCCCTAACGGGCAGTAACGCCTATGGAACCCACTTTCTTTTCATTGACAACACACCACCTACCGATGGTTCAAGAACTCGTTCCACCTCATATTCAGATCACAATTAGGCACTGTTGAGAGAGAGAGAGAGAGAGAGAGAGAGAGAGAGAGAGAGAGAGAGAGAGAGTCATCCAAACGTTAAATAAGTAAAACAAACAATAACTTAATTAAGCTCAAACATAAAAATCTTGTCATACAATTTTTCCTGTATATTTATTTGTATGATATAAATAAAAAAAAAACCCAGACATATATATATTTCCCAATCCATATATAATGTATTTTATTACTGGACTATATATACCACTATTAGTCATCCCATTTTGGCGCTGCACGAATAATAATAATATTTTCCCCACACACAGACCAACGAGTATGACATCATGTATAAAATCATTGATAAAAAACAAATAGATGAATACATTACGACAAATGGTGTATTGCTTCAACCTCCCTCCCTCTCTCTACCTCTCCTCCCTCCCTCTCTCTCTCTACCTCTCCTCCCTCCCTCCCTCTCTCTACCTCTCCCCACCTCTCCTCCCTCCTCCTACCTTTCCGTACCCTCCGCCTGTTATTCATTTCACTGGTCGATTATCTCCAGGTTAGCAGTCCTATTGTCTCTCCTAGTTACCAGATAACAGATGAATATTCACTACCACTTCCTCCCTTTCTGTGTGTGTGTATGTGTGTGTGTGTGTGTGTGTGTGTGTGTGTGTGTGTGTGTGTGTGTTGTGGGATGTTGGGTTATGTTCCCTGTGCTGTTATTTTGTGTTCTTTGTGTAGTGTTGTGTTTGTTGTGTTATGTTGTGTTCTTTGTGTTTCGTTGTGTATTTTTCATTGTGTTGTGTTATGGTGTGTTCTTTGTGTTGTGTTACGTTCTTTTCTTTGTGTTCTTGACCTTTGTGTTATGTTGTGTTTGTTGTGTTGTGTTCTTTATGTTATATAGTGTTTCGTGTATTGTGCTGTTATTTTTTTTGTGTTTTGTTATGTTCTTGCCTTTGTGTTATGTTGTGTTCTTTGTGTTATGTTGTGTTCTTTGTGTTATGTTGTGTTCTTTGTGTTATATTTGCGTTCTTTGTGTTGTGTTATGTTCTTGCCTTTGTGTTTATGTTGTATTCTTTGTGTTATGTTGTGTTCTTTGTGTTGTGTTATGTTCTTGCCTTTGTGTTATGTTGTGTTTCTTTGTGTTATGTTGTGTTCTTTTTGTTTTGTGTTATGTTCTTGCCTTTGTGTTATATTTGTGTTCTTTGTGTTATGTTGCGTTCTTTGTGTTTGTGTTATTTCTTGCCTTTGTGTTATATTTGTGTTCTTTGTGTTTATGTTGTGTTCTTGCCTTTGTGTTATGTTGTGTTCTTGCCTTTGTGTTATGTTTGTATTCTTTGTGTTATGTTGCGTTCTTTGTGTTGTGTTATGTTCTTGCCTTTGTGTTATGTTGTGTTCTTTGTGTTGTGTTATGTTCTTGCCTTTGTGTTATGTTGTGTTCTTTGTGTTATGTTGCGTTCTTTGTGTTGTGTTATGTTCTTGCCTTTGTGTTATGTTGTGTTCTTTGTGTTGTGTTATGTTCTTGCCTTTGTGTTATGTTGTGTTCTTTGTGTTTATATTTGTGTTCTTTGTGTTATGTTGTGTTCTTTGTGTTATGTTGTATTCTTTGTGTTATGTTGCGTTCTTTTTGTGTTGTGTTATGTTCTTGCCTTTGTGTTTATTTGTGTTCTTTGTGTTATATTTGCGTTCTTTGTGTTGTGTTATGTTCTTGCCTTTGTGTTATATTGTGTTTTCTTTGTGTTATGTTGTGTTCTTTGTGTTTGTGTTATGTTCTTGCCTTTGTTATGTTGTGTTCTTTGTGTTATGTTTGTGTTCTTTGTGTTATGTTATGTTCTTGTCTTTGTGTTATGTTGTATTCTTTGTGTTGTGTTCGTTCTTTGTGTTGTGTTATATTTCTTGCCTTTGTGTTATGTTGTGTTCTTTGTGTTTATGTTGTGTTCTTTGTGTTGTGTTATGTTTTGTGTTATGTTGTGTTCTTTGTGTTATGTTGTGTTCTTTGTGTTGTGTTGTGTTCTTTGTGTTATGTTGTGTTCTTTGTGTTGTGTTGTGTTCTTTGTGTTATGTTGTGTTCTTTGTGTTATGGTGTGTTCTTTGTGTTGTGTTTCCCGTGTATGTTTTTATGAGTTAAGATCATAGAGGGGTGTAAGGACCTTGTCTTTGTGTATATATAACAGAGTGAAAACCGTGTGTATACAATGGCGTTTATGGTGTATTTTAGTACCTGCGTAATGTGGTGTGGTGACGATTGTTTACAGTATCACCACCCCACACTATACTCCCTTCTTTCACACCGCACCACCCACACCGTGACCTGACTTCACCATCACCACTATTATATCAGCTGCTGACGACCCACCACTATTGCCTCAACCTCCACCGTCACCTGTACCACCACACCACCATCGTCGCAGGCCGCCACACCCTCGCCAGTCACCTACGGAGGGCGGACTAATTCCGTGATCAACCTGCCGGGCCTCATCAGTTTGTATTAAGACCAACGATACCCAAATGAGGTTTTCCCTTTGTTGGCACCTCGACGTGACGGACACCAACTTATCTTCATAGAGCCACAGCATAATGGTGTACAACCTGATTCATCATGATTATACGATATAATTATACTCTGGGTGTGGGCGTATAACTTACTGTAATATAATATAATGTTGAGCCCACCTGGATATTAGACACTCCCAGCTTATTTCACCTGGATTTAACCTACTCCCCAACTATCCTACAAATACCCTACGAATATTTTCCTTCGTTCCTTTCCTTCCTCCCTCATCTCCTTCTCATTGCTGCCATTTTTCTCGTTTTTTCTTCTATTCCTACAACCTCCATTCCTTCTCCTTGTTGATATCTCTTCAGTGTACTTGTCTTGACTCGTTCTCTTCCCTTCTCGCTCCTTTCATTCTCTCCCTTTCCTCTCCACCCTTCCATCCCCCCAGTTATCCTCCCATGCTCTCATCCATTCTTTTTGCTTCTCTCCCTTCCCTCTCCACCCTTCCATCACCCCCTCCCCCTCCTCTCCCCTCTGTTAACCTAGAGGCGGCGGCGGTGTGAGGGCGGTCTGAATCCCGCCCACCCGGACACTAACAATAAACGCCCCAGGACGCTGCCTATTGTGTCACCACTGCCACACCTCTGCCACCATCACTGCACACCTCTGCCACCATCACTGCACACCACTGCTACTGCACACCTCTGCCACCATCACTGCCACACCTCTGCTACTGCCCTCTGCCACCATCACTGCACCCCCTCTGCACTGCCACCTCTGCCACCATCACTGCACACCTCTGCTACTGCCTCTGCCACCATCACTGCACACCTCTGCTACTGCCACACCTCACCCACCTCCTGCCACCTGCACTGCCACCTCTGCCACCATCACCACTGCCACACCTCTGCCACCATCACTGCACCTCTACTACTGCCACACCTCTGCCACCATCACACACCTCTGCTACTGCCACCATCTGCCACCCCTCTGCTACTGCCACACCTCTGCCACATCACTGCACACCTCTCTTGCCACACCTCTGCCACCATTACCTCTGCCACCATCACTGACACCTCTGCTACTGCCACACCTCTGCCACCATCACTGCACACCTCCTGCACCACCATCACTGCACACCTCTGCTACCACCACCACACACCTCTGCCACCATCCTGCACACCTCTGCCACCATCCCTGCCTCTGCTACTACCACCTCTACCACCACTCACCTCTGCTACTGCCACACCTCTGCCACCATCACTGCACACCTCTGCTACTGCCACACCTCTGCCACCATCACTGCACACCTCTGCCACCATCACTGCCACCATCACTGCAAACTTTGCTACTACCGCACTATCACATCTGCCACTACCACTACAGTGCCATCACACCACCATACATTGGCACTCTCTACTACCATCACCATCACCATTATCACCACCATTGTTGCCATTAGCACTGCCACATTGTCCTTTAGAGACATTAACATCGCCCCCAACGCTTGTGCCACCACCACTACACCACAAGACCTCAACACCACCAAGACCTCAACACCACCACTACACCACGACCTCAACACCACCAAGACCTCAACACCACCACTACACCACAAGACCTCAACACCACCAAGACCTCAACACCACCACTACACCACAAGACCTCAACCCAAGACCTCAACACCACTACACCACAAGACCTCAACACCACCACTATATCACTAAGATCACAGCGCCACTACACTACGAAGACCGAAAGTCATCACATCAACACCATCACACTTGTTCCACCAACATTACCATCACATGCGTCACCAACATTATCATCACAAATGTGGCAATATGCACCACTAACATCACCATCATATGCCACTAACACCACAATCATATATGCACCACTAACACCACAATCATATATGCACCACTAACACCACAATCATATATGCACCACTAACACCACAATCATATATGCACCACTAGCAGCCACCGGCATATATGCACCACTGATTTCCGGTATTATCAGTGGCGCCCAAATGTCACAATAATAATGAAGTTTGTCCATACAGGCGCCATTAACCACTACTCTCGAACTCCCAGGCCGGGTAGATGATTGATGGTGGATATGAAGGAGGAGAAGAAGGAGGAACAGGAGAAGGAAGAGAAAAGGAGGAGGAAGAGAAAAGGAGGAGAAATATAGATGGGAGGAGAGGAAAAGAGAGTAAAAAGAAGTAAGAAGAAAATGAGAAGCAAAGGAGAGGAAAAGGAGGAAGGAAAAAAGGAGGAAGGAAAAAGGAGGAAAAAAGGAGGGAAGAAAAGGAAAATAGAGGGGAAGGAAATGAAGGAACAACAATACCGATCATCAACAGCGATGACAAAAGACAACAACAACTAGTGGGAACAAAAACACCAAGAGTGATGGGAACAAAAACAGTATACCATTAACAACAACACCAACAACAGTTATGGGAAGCAACAACAACATCACACCATAACAATAACAGCAGTTGGAGGAGGACTAGGAGGGAAGGAGAGGGGGGAAGGAGGGAGGGAGGAGGAAGGAAGAAGGAGGAGGAGGAGGATGAAGATGAGAAGAAAGAAGGGAAGGAGGAGGAGGAGGAGGAGGATGAAGACAAGAAAGGAAGAGGGGAGGAGGACCACAATAGGCGTAACGATAAGGTATGCTGCGGTGAATCAATAGGGGTCCCCAGGCGCCCCGTGACTATCTCCCACGTCTGGCTCGTAATTATCGACCTTTCATCAAACTAAATACATTTTCCCTGGTATCTATGAACTGCACCCTCACCCACCCTGTGTGTGTGTGGCCCCGCCCTCACCCTCCCCTGTGTGTGTGTGTGTGTTGCCCTCACCCACCCTGTGTGTGTGTGGCCCCACCCTCACCCACCCTGTGTGTGTGTGGCCCCGCCCTCACCCACCCTGTGTGTGTGTGGCCCCACCCTCACCCACCCTGTGTGTGTGTGTTGCCCTCACCCTCAAATGGTTATTCTAATACTCTCACTACACCCAGTCGTAAAATAGTGCTTCAACTCCATATCTGCAAATATACATAGATATGGGCGAATTTCAAAGACACACACCTATGTTTACTTTTAATAGAAAATCAAGAATGTAAAATTAAAGGGATTCTGTCTCTTCCTACACGTTATGAGATCAAATCCTTATTCAGAATGGCGAGCTGTGATGGGCCTGTGAATGTAATGAAGGTGAGGACGTGTACAGTGTGTATGTATGTGTGTGTGTATGTGTAAGTGTGTGTGTGTGTGTGAGAACAGCTGCTGCTTCTAGTATCAGAGATCCAGCCACGCCACTATCTACCATCGTTCACACACGGTTTAACACAGCACGTTCATACTCTGTGCCTGGACTGAGATGTACTCTGTACTTATAACATGGCCGAGGGGATATTTTTATGAAGAGTAAGGTTAAATTTTCTCTTCAGCTTCTATTCTACACTCAGCCGGATTCTCAAAAAAATTCTTGAACCCATTTCTACCTGGGGATGCTTCGCCCCCCACCACCCTCGCCACTTAGTCTCCATCCCTCAGCGTATACCCAATCTGATATTCCCCTCTCTAACGCAACAAATTCGCTTTCCCTCTCGGGTTACCTCTTACCCTCACTTATCCTCTCAAATGTCGGAGTCTCGCTTTCCAATACTGCTTCCCCTCTTCCGCGTCCCTCCCTCTCTACAGCTGGCTCACTCGGTCGGTGTCAGTTGCCCAAAGTGAATTTGAGACAATACATCTTCGTTACCGTCCAGTGACCAGGAATTACTACAAAGAGTTCCTGAGGTGGTCCCCGTTCGATTAACACCATCTCGTTTTCTCTATAATATATTAATACTATACTAACTCATAAAGACAATTTAATACCTAAAAACATCATAAACGCCAAGGAACTAAAGCCAGCGCCTCCTGAGTTGCCAGTAAGTACATACTGTACACGCTGGCAACAACAGGTTCTTCATGTGGCGTGTGGCGAGGACCAGACGGGAAGGCCTTGAGGAGCTGTCGTTTCTACCTAGTCATTTATTCCCTTTAAAGAGAGTTACAGGAGGACGTCTGGATAGTACAGGGAGCAAGCAATTATAACAGGATGTTTATCACCATTTTTTAATATATTAACTATTTTACAACCCATTTTAATCCGTCTTTAAGCTTCTGTAAGATGCGTTCCCGACAACAACAGTTCCCCGACAATTTCACACATTGTTGAAATCTAAATTTAGGAACCCTAAAGTGGGGTATCGATTTACATTCTTTGATCTTAAAAATCGTGTCTCACAACCCGCCAGAACAACCACAAAACATTCCATCTCAGCACACTTCTGTACAACCGAAGTGCACCGTACATATATATATCACTAAGAATTTCAGTAATTTTCCTTAATCTGTCTAAAATATATATATTTTTCACACCTGTGCACAGTCTTATAAAGTAATGGGCGCTGGAGCCAGACATAAACGACAGCATCAGCAGCGTTTTAAAGCACAATTACTGTCGACACGCGTGAATTACCTGCCGTCACTGTTCCGGCAAACACTCATAAATAGCCATCATACACCGGAAAAATATCCTGTAATGACGGCAGGTTGCGAGAGACCGCCTGGGGTCACAGCCGGACACCGGCTCTCCACTGATAATGTGTGTGACAGGTGAACGTGCCATGGCAGGTACAGGTGGAGTAGGTACACAAGTAGCCTAGTCGCTGACGTTAAGATATTGTGTATTAAGGCAGAAGTGTAACACATGGTGTATCAATCATAGTACCGTCCTCAGGTGGCGACCACAGTCCTCCACTCTAACAGTTCTCGGGCTGTTTTTACCAATCCTCTAAGGTTTTGTATCTCTGGGGACTCAGTTTTTAATTTAATTCATCCACCTCAGTCTCTGCCTCCCCCTGGCCCTCTTACCCTCACTTTACCCATTAATATTTCTATTATTATCCCTTCATCTCTAATTATATGATCAAATTATTCCTTTTATATTTTTCTGTACAATTCAAGTATTTCTTTTGAAAATTTTGCTAATCTTAGTACTTCTTCATTTGTTTTCCAGTCAGTGTAGTTTATTCTTAGCATCCGCCTATAACACCACATTTCAAAGGCCCCCAACCTCTTTCTGGTGTCTGCTGAAAGTGTCCACGCTTCTGAACCATACATTAGTCCTTGCCATTTTCCTCAAATTGAAGTTAATGTCTCTTTTCATTAGGTCTCTTAAATTATTAAATGCTACTTTTGCTTGACCTATTCTTATGATTTCTTTCGCACATGTACAGTAGCTAAAACAAATATCTGTGCATGCTTCGTGGAAAACAATATGAGACCATGGACGATACATTTTGGTATATGAGGGCTGTCACCAGTCACACCTACAATTTCCGAGTATATTGACCCCCCCCCCCCACCTGCACAGATAGTTGTTTTAGCTACTGTACTATCACAGCTAATGTTACTTTCCAAATACACAAAATTGTCCACTTGTTTAAGTTCCCTGTTGCCCACCATATAGCGATACAAAAGTTCCATACAGACATCATGAAGACAGGACGAAAAACAGATCAGACAGATATAGAGAGAGAGAAAATCCATTCATTCTAGTACAGCGTGTAACATGTAAGTGCAAATATGCAGACAAATGGTAAACAGCCAATCGATTCTACCAAGAATAACCTTGTTGTTTACTACAGAACACAAATGGTCTATACGGGGCAGAGACTTCCACAAGTGGCGTATATAGTGACACAGAGGGTACCAAACATGGTCAATAAGAGGTACATTTTATTATACGTAACCTATAGGCAGAAGGGTTCCGTATACAGTATATAAGGACCATATAGGAGCGACAGGTTTAAACATTACCGGTATTAAAAAGTGGTCAGGTAGGACAGTAACAGGTGTATAGTAAGACCTCACGAAAATCTTATTGTCTCCCCCTATAACAGAACAATTTTGCAGAGACTACCAGGTGGTTTGAATAATTGGTTGAAGGGTCAAGAGGTGAGAATCAGAGCTAACAAGAAGCAAGTGGTGGTGGGAGGGTCAAGAGCCAGTCAGTATTGGCGTCACTTACGAGCTATTAACCTCACTTACATGGACACACTCATGCGGCCGTCTTGTTACTTTAACACGATGGAGGTACAGTTGTGGCCAAAAGTCGCTCGATGTTTTGGTGTTATATCTGTTAGCACTACTTGTGGGTCACACATGGGACTGGTTTATACCTAGTATACGTTGGGATCCACAGTAAATTATGGCGGATTAACTGCATGGAAAAAAACCCGACTATAATATACAGATTGATCTGAGTAAAGAGATGATACAAATCAAAATCGCTATTACTTAATATGACCCTGAAGTAGATGCCAAACATTATCTCACATTTCAAGGGAATTTTAGCAACACTGTAACATAGGCGGATCATCATCATAGAAAATAGTGACACCATCCTCACTGCCACCGGATTGAACTACTCATATTAAGCAAAACTGTCTTCCATTTTTTTTTCAATAAAGGTGTTAACTAGTGTCATCTTTTTATTGCATTCGTATTCACTTCAACCTGCCAACGCTCATTAAATCCACTCCTAAATTAATTAGATACCCTTAAGGGGAAGGCTGACCTTAGTGACGTCAGGTCAGGTGGCATCAATTATGCAAGTGATCCCTTTTAATCTCCGCCTCGACTTCCTCATAGCAACTGCGTCACCAGGAGCCAACCTCAGGGGCGTATACAGTGCCATCTTCAGGGTTATCAGCTCGCTCTATCACTCCTGATTCTTCCTGTCTTCTGCATGACATGTGATTGTCTTGATTCTCTGTTCCTTTTGAGTCAACCCATCCCCGTCAGTGTATCTTCCTCCCTCTTCTGACCCCGGCACCCGTTCTGCTCCCTCACCTCTCACCCTTCGTCAGCTCCTGTACAAGCCATCATTCCTTGCACCTCTAATTTTGTGCAACTGATCCTTTCACCCCTGTTACTCTATTAAATCTTCCTCCCTTCACGCTGCTTGTTCCTGCCGCTGCCCTCACTTGTTGCCTGTGTCGCCCCTCCCTCCCTCTGTCCACTGGTGCGTCACTCCCTCCACCCTCGCCCTCCACACCTCGTATACATGTTGCCTGCTCCGTTACCCTCCACCCCAGTAACTCATTCCCCGAATTGCTATTAAGGATCATTACAAATCCACTCCTCAAGCCATAAATAACGCGCCAGCATGGTCGAAAAACTCATTTCAAGGGTTTTACATTACAGCCATACGTGGGTTAAAAGCTTGAGAGGCTGGCGACTGTTTCTGGTCATTAACAGACATTCCATCGGTGAGGGAGGACAAGCCACGCTTTGTTAGGCACCTCCACCCCACACACTCGCTGCCCTGACCACCTCCCCTGCTACACCGTCCTGGTCACTCTTTACACACTACTGCTCCCTAACAAACTCTCCCTTATCCACATCTCTCGTTCCGCTTCTTATTTCCACTCCACTATTTCCTCCTCCTTACTCAACCTTCCGTCTGTCATAAGGACCTCGCCATCCTTCCTGTGATTCCAAACGACCATACTCCTCTCAGCACGACCTCCTTCCTCCGCTCTTCGTCACACACGCCATCACCACCACCTTCCATCCCATCACCACTATCCACCCTCCTCCTACCACGAACTTCACTTTAAAATCACAGCTTACTCTTAAAACCACTAAGTACTTCTTTATCCATCACCACCATCACTACCACTCTCCCATCACCACCACTCTCATCACCACTCTCCCATCACCACTGTCATTCTTTACCTTCACAGACAGTTAAAAGATATACAACACACACACACACACACACACACACTAACGGTATCTTGCAGGACTGAGCGACCTTCACAAACCACCAGCAATGACAACAGAACAATCTATATGTGACAGCAAGGCTAAGGCATTAACATATATATATATATATATATATATATATATATATATATATATATATATATATATATATATATATATATATATATATATATATATATATATATATATATACGATTTACATAACTCCCAGGGTACATAAATGTTCCTCGCAAGGGCAACCTAACCTAACCTAACCCACTCTCCCTCACATATACCACTCGTTCACTTTGATTGGGTTACATCTTCATTAAAACAACACACCTGATTACCTGGATATTATAACTTGTTGGTGGCCATCGTCCTACACTCTAAGCGTTCTTCGGGCTGTCTTTGCCAGTCCTCCCAGATATCGTATCTCTTGTATCTATCCTTTTAATTTCATTCATCCATCCCGATCTCGGCCTTCCCCTGGCCTCCTACCCTCCATACTATCCATTAATATCTCTACTACAGTAATATCCCCTCATCTGTAACTATTTAGTCAATGTATTTCATTTGTCTTATTCTATGTCTACAGAATCTCTCTCTCGTAGCTCTAAGCCAATCTTAGTATTTCTCCGTCTGTTGTGTTGGTAATTGTGGGGTAGTGTGGCGTGCAGGAAGGTTCTGATGTACACCAGGGGATAATTAACACCACGCCCCAAGTCTGGATTATCCCCCGAGGCAGAACAACGGGGAGGCCAACGCAGCGGTGCTCTACAGGAACCTTCGTCTCAAAGCTCACATAAACAAAGCTTAAAACTACAAAATATTCTTCACAGAAACATTAGAGCTTGCTGGCAGCACAGAAATCCGGATACTGATATCTAATGGCGCATTCCTCACAAGAAATGTTTGCAGTACAGGAATCCGGTTATTTTTTCAAACATTCCTATAAAAATGTTTGCAATAAAGAAGGAGTAAATATCGTATAACGCATCCCTCGCATATACATAGGAAATTGCTTGCAATGAGGAAATACTGAAGTAAACGCTTTGCTACTTTACTCACAAAACATTGGTGTTTGCAATAAAACAAACCATAACCTCACACATTTGCCTAATTTACGAACTAAATTTTACTCTCTCAGTTTAGACAAAATTTATCTTAACATTTTCAGATTGAATGCAAGCGCAGATTGTTCTATGGTGCACATATCCAGCATGGTGGAGGGGACACATACCAAACGTTAATGATGTCTCTATTCCTGTTTACAGTGAATGACAAACACAAGGTCGCCAGCACCGGAGTGACTTCCGGTAAACCACAACACGGAAGTTACTATCCTAAATTAGATAAATTCTTTTTCGTTACAACACGAAAATGTGAGGACCAGCACCACAAAGACTAAAAATATCAAATCTATGTTGTATGTAGTATTTCTACACACACGAGGGTAGGACCAGTGCGGGCGGGTTAAATATAGAACACAACGTGATAACGTTCAGAGTTATTTTTACTAATAAAATGGTGTGATGGTGTCCAGCGGGCAAGGGTGGCTGGGAGCTGGCCTGGCGACCCCCCCTAACAAGTTCCTCCGCCACTACACACACACATACACGGGTACGCCTCGCCTGCGCTTCCCTGAATCTAAGATGAGGATAATACAACGCGGACGTCGCCGCCAGCGCCGCGGGAAGAGAGCCTCATCTCACCGTACTCAACACTGGCGGCAACCAACACAAAAAAGACCTGGAATCCTTGTGGACATTACACGTGTCTGTTTATCAAGGACAGCACTTTACGATGTGAAAAAAAAATGCAATTTAAAAAAAAAATCATACAAGCATGAGGTTTAAGTGGTCATATCAGCGGTTCAACCTTGGTATGGTAGCTACTGCTTATGGAACGCACAGTCTCGTTCAAGAGTCTTCGAACACTGCTGGAGACAGCTGGCAACACACACACACACCACTACCTGACACACACCATCACCACCTGACACACACACCATCACCTGACACACACACCATCACCTGACACACACACCATCACCTGAAACACACACCATCACCTGACACACACACCATCACCTGAAACACACACCATCACCTGACACACACCATCACCTGACACACACCATCACCTGACACACACCATTACTTACTATAGGCATCGTTCGTTCTCCAACTCCGCTTCTCTACCTCCCCGTACTAACCTCCCCAAAGCGCAATTATCCAAAATTATTCATTAATTTTTATGGGCTCATCCCCTTTAACTCCAAAATTCACACCAACAAAATTTCACTAATCGTCGACCTACGGCGGACGTACTTACCTTACCTGTCGTGGTGATGATGGCTGACCTAACACTCCAACTTCTAGCAACCTACTGATGAAGGTGTGGCTCCTTCGCCCTCCTAGACTATCACCACTATCGCCCCACGTTACCTGACCACTGCATCTATCCGTCTAGCTACCTCCTCCACCAGTTACCCGTCCACTTCACATACGCGCTGGTCATAATTATCGTACAGATAATGTGACGCCAGTGCCAAATAATGTCAGTTCAAGCTTAAAACTTAATCCACATTTATCACCTTGACTCAGTGACAGGACCACGCCCAACTGGCACAGTGGGAGGAGGCCACGCCCCCCTGAGAGGCTGATGCAGGAGGCGTGGTGTGTTTATCATGGGTGGTGGGCGGTGTGATCGTGGTAAGTGGATATTGGTGTGTGGAGGAAGGTGCTATCAGGGTGCCTCGGCCGTCCCAGCCGCCGCCAGCCCACGGGGGTCCACAGTAATGGCTCCTTAATGTAGATTTTATGGCTTGTGCCATCACACTCGCCTGGGGAAACACTGACGAGCACTAAGTAGAGCTATAACACTATACAGGTATTTTTGATGATGTTCACATACACAATCCGAATTCTAAATAAATAAATAAATAAATAAATACTATGTATATAAATAAATAATTTTTTCCGAAAAAATCTATTGTAATATTTAAGCCTTTAAACTCAGAAGCTTTACATAGACAAGCAGTTGTATCGACTCTTGTCGTCTGTCTACAACTAAGGCTCAGGAAGAACTCACTTTACCATGGCATCTATCTGACATGTTCATTACCCGTCAGAGGTCAGAGAACATTAAGCACATAACTACTAGCTTCTCATACTGCCAGTCACCAAGATGGGGTAATCGGGGAGCACCCAGGAATGTGAAGCATATGTCAAGGTTGTCATGACAAGAGCACAACAGCCACGCGGCCCAGTACCGCGACATGTAGTGATGGCGTAATGCTCCTTGACACAGATCTACTCCCTATGGTCTTTGGCGCGCGCGTACACACACACTAGGATATCACAAGATAGTGGCACAGGTGTGAGGCGAAACAACCCTATCTTGTGTAAGGTCCTGAAGACTCCTTTACTGACTAAAGATGACTCAGTTGTAAGACTGATAATTTACACCCCCTCACATGGACCACAATAATTCAGTCACTTTCACTGAGAGGGACAATGTGTACACTGAACTTTTCTTATGTGATGCACCAAAGCACCTGAATATGGCGTTCATAACGAAATTAACAACTGTGAACACACGACTTGTTGCGAGGCGTATCACCTGTGCCACACACACACACACACACACACACATATATTACGGAGGTCAGTACAGCAATCCTCAGAGTATCTTAGTGTCTTGTATTCAATAGTTCAAAGCAAACAACATAAACACACACTAAGACAAGACGAATTAAGAGAAAGTAAGTATTTTTTCAGCTGTGCTAGAAACTGACATCCAATAATACTAGCACAGACACTATCAGTAAAACAGTCCTATGTAGAACAAGTCCTAACACAGTACAACATTATCCCCATTATGTAAGGTGTTGTAAGGGAACACCCGGAGGCCAGCAGTACGGGTTATTGTTGAGTTTGTGTGTTTAGCAACTTGACCAGCCAGGTTAAGTGCCGTTCAGTGAGCATTTATTGCAGTTCTGCACAAGATAAAAAGATTATTTCAGATAGATCCTTGACTACTTGCTCTGAATTATCAAATATACGGGTAAACTTTGAACTGATATGAACTCTTTCTGTGGTGATTAATCGTTTTAGTCCTCACCCAGATATGAACTCTGTACATGGCAGGGTGCTGAAGTGGAGACTAGTATTAAACAATGAGAGTAAATAAATGATGATGGACCAATTTCATCCATCATGATATATGGCAGCTGACGACACTAGCATTGGTGAACCTTATAATTCTTGTTTCTTAATATTTAAGTTATGAAGTTTGGTGTATTTAACGCACTGGTGATTTCGGTCCGGCGTAAGTGACTGAGGTGTGGTGTAGCAGGTGTGGTGTACCAGGTGGAAGTCCCCGGGCCAGCACGAGCACGGTAGCTCCCTGTCGCCACCTGCTGCACGTGCTGGCCGCCGTTTGTGGCTTGCGGTGTACACACACACACACATCCTCAAATCTTTCCTTAGCCTATACAAAGTAGACAACACTACTCTCTCTCTCTTACCGTGTTTCTTTCACTTAGTTCTTGTCTTTTTTTCAGTTCCCTCCAACAAATACAACTCTTTCTCTCCTCCTACAAGACTTTCTCCATTCTCCTTCTTACATCGTTCTTAGATACTTTCACTCTTACGTTTTTCATTCTCTTCCCCTTTTCCTTAACCATAATTATCCTATACCTTTAGTCTTCCTTCAACACGCTCTGTCAATCCTTCACCCTCCCTCTCCAGATTCCTCTCCTCTTCATCGCCACATTTCCTCTTCATCCTTAGCTCTTATTTTCTCCATTTCACCGACTCTCCCTCCCCGTCCCTCACACCTGGCTCTTACTGACAACTCGGCAGGTAATAATGTTGTCAATGTGGGGCGGTGGCACGACCACCAGCAGGGCCTCGTCACCCGTCGCCCCGGGAGGCTGTCACCACCTCGTGCTGCTTCGCCTACACACACACACACACACACACACACACACACACACACACACACACACACACACACACACACACACACACACACACACAGTATCACGTTTTATATGGGCTTTAAGAAGACTTACAATGTTAACTCTGTTTACAATGCCTTGCACTCACTCCAAAAAGTATCTTTACGATTTTGTGTTAGACAATATGAGAAACGGACGAAAGATTTTGACAACCCTACCGACACAACAGGAGTTGCAGTGTTCATTTTGAAATTCATCGGACACCACCGCAAAGATACTTTTTGGAGCGAGTACACTGTCCACATATACAGTGACGTGAAGTGAACTACCATTACACATATACACGCCGTTACCGCCAACAGTTAACAATACCAACGCCCTATAATTTATGAGTACAGTACAGTACAGTACAGTACAGTACAGTACAGTACACCTTTATTCTCACAACACCAACTCGTGTAAACAAAGCGACATATGGTCACCCAAGAATAAAATTCCGAGAACTTATTCAACAGAAGTGGCTTAACAAGGGAAGTTAGCAGCATCACCTTACAACAGTTTGTAAAGAGAAGTTTAAGGTGAAGCTGCGCCACCATAACAACTGTAGCACAACTTTGAGGAAGCTGCACCACAAGAGTAACAGCACCACTGTACCGTCACCGACCAACACAATGTATCACAGTTTAACGACTGCGCCACGTACAGTACAGTACAGTACAGTACAGTACAGTACAGTACAGTACAGACAGCAGCATACTGACGCCAAGGAGCATCAAGACACTGAATATCATATTTGTATTAAACCTTCATGTACAATGCAATGAAATTATCTTGGCCAACACATATCACCATTATAAATATTCACATATGTGTTAAAACGTTAAGGTAAAAAAATAGTCACAATTTAGTAAACAGTGACAGGTGATAAAAATATACACAACAGCTGGTAGCCTGTACTGTATGTAGGGTAATGTACATCTAAACTATTATCAGTAATGACATGAGGTAAAAATCAACACAAGACATTATCTTCCGTATATGTAATGACTCTTAATGACCAAGAAACATCATCGTAATTAGTAAACAGACACGAGGTAAAATGTCTTGCAAGCGGTGGTGGTCAGCTGACTAGGTTTACCGTCCCCGTCAGCAGCAGCAGCAGCACTTGATTACTGTAATATGCAGCTAATGCAGGCGAGGTTTGCGTAATGTGGCTCAAGGTGGGATCATATGTAACACAGCTCAGAATTTGCACCACGTTAGTGTATCTGACCTTCTGGTTCACCTGCAGGCCGGCCTCTCGACTGAAGTTTTTACACAAGGGCCACTTATTGGCCTAATGTGGCAGTGAGGGAAGGAGGGAGGGAAAGGGACGAAGGATTCAAGTAGAGAAGAAGGAGAGAGTATTCGCAGAAGAAAATAGGTGAAAGTTTTTATACAAGAAGAGAAAGTAGAGGATTCAGGGGATTCTAGACGGGAGAAAAAGGATGGGGGAGAGATTAACAGTGGAAAGGCCGGAGTGTCTGTAAGAACACGGAAGGTTGGTGACTTGAGGACGAGGAAACGATAAGTGGAGCAACAACTTGAAGAAGAGGATCGTGAGGACATGAAGGTGGACGTGATGGAAGAACAAATACTAAAGGCAGATTACTAACTTGCCACCGTGACCGAGGCATAAGTATCAACTGTCACTAAAAAGGTCACATAAGACCACACGGTCCTCAAACAACACAACCATCCAAGATCTGACCACACGGAACACTCGTATTATATTTCATCAAACACTAAATAGAATACAAAGGATTCATCGTGAACATAAGATTGATCTCCACGAAGAAGAAAACAAGAGAGGAAGGATAACTGAACCAAGAAATAAGACAATAACTAAGCATAATGAGAAAACAGTGGACGTAAAGTAATTAAAGAAGTGTCAGTAAAAAAAAAATCCCCAGAGTGCAAAAAAAAACAAGAAAAAAGATAACATTATAATTACTGTAGAGCTAAAACTTATTTTATTTTCTTAGGAATTTATTTTTATTTCAGGAGGGAAGAGGGGAGGGGGAGGAGGAGGTGGGAGTTGAGGGAGAGGGAAGGGGAGATGGAAGTTGAGGGAGAGGGAAGGGAGAGGGAAGGGGGAGATGGGAGTTGAGGGAGAAGGGAGGGGAGAAGGGGGGCTACTGTTAGGGTACATGGAGTCCTCAGTCTATTTTCCCCGTCAGTGAACACGATTACTACTATTGTACTTAGCCACTACCACCACCACCACAAACCACTAGTAAGCCATTATCAGCCATCCCCTGCTGTCTCTCTCTCTCCCTCATCTCCTCCACCACGTAAATTCTTGTCTCTCTCTCTCTCTCTCTCTCTCTCATCTGTCTCCCTCTCGCTGAACCTCTCTTGTTTCCCCACCTGCGACAACTTACGATTTAAAAAACTCATACTAATTCTAGTTTACTGAGCGTGAAGTCAAGGCCAGTGGCAAGGGGGAGGAGAACGGAAGGGAGATTAGGAGGAAGGGGGAGGGGAAAGGGAGGGTTGAACGGAGGGAGAGGGAGAGTGGGAAGGAGGAGAAAGGGAGAGTGGGAGGGTGAAAGGTGGAGGAGGGAGAGGGAAGGGATTGAGAGCAGGAGGGAGGGGTGAAGGGACGACATAAGTAGTTACAGCTAGCCACTTGATGTGCTGATGTAATATACTCCAATTAGTTTGTTACTTATCCTCCTCATTGCACTGGCCTCCTCCTCCTCCTCTTCTTTACTACACTACCCTCCACTCACTCTTCATCCTTATTACACTAGCCAGCACACCCTAATCCTCCCCCACACCCGCCCCTTCTACACAAGCCTCCACCATCACCACTACACTATTATCCACCATCACCACTACACTATTATCCACCATCACCACTACACTATTATCCACCATCACCACTACACTATTCTCCACTATTATCACTACACTATTATCCACCATCACCACTACACTATTATCCACTATTACCACTACACTATCCTCCACTATTACCACTACACTATTATCCACCATCACCACTACACTATCGTCCACTATTACCACTACATTATCTTCCACCATCACCACTACACTATCCTCCACTATTATCACTACACTATTATCCACCATCACCACTACACTATCCTCCACTATTACCACTACATTCCTCTTCTTCCTCCTCCAAGTGGGTCCTGTGCCTCACCCATACGCATCACTGAGTGTCAACAGCTTAACGTGGCGTCGTCCTTGTCAATAACCAAGTCCACCTCAACTCGTTGCGCTAACACGATACTTAAAGAGGTTCTAATGGCACACAATACTGGCGCCGCTGGTCCCTTCCTCTCCCTACTTCTCCTCCCGCCCTCACCTCCCTACTTCTCCTCCCGCCCTCACCTCCCTCACTCTTCCCCCAGTCATCGTCGTCTGGGGCGTCTCGACAGAGGAGAAAAGTTCCCTGGTCAAAGTTGTCAGGGTCCTGGAGTGGGGGCTTAATGAGGACCTGAGAGGGAAAGTTACAAATATCCGGCCATTAAGGGTCGTACTTGTGGGGGGGGGTGAGAGGGTAGGGAAGGGAGGGGGTGCTGTGAGGACATTTTAAAAGGTGTACATGTATGTGTGTGTTTCTCTCCCTGTCTTGTGAGGCGTGTTAAAGATCCTTCTCTCTCTCTCTCTCTCACGTGGGTAGTTTTAAAAGTTTCTCTCTCACTGTCTCCCCTTTTCCTTCCTCCATGAAACTTTAATGAGGATATGGGCAAGCACCGAAGGGAGGGGAGAAGAGAGAAGGGGAGGGACGGAGAGGGGAGAGAACGAAAGTAGGAGAGAAAAGAAAAATATCGGAGAAAGAGAGAGAGAGAGAGAGAGAGAGAGAGAGGTGATGGAGAGCTGAGGGGGGTAGGGAGGCTGACGGGGTGGTGGGGAGGCTGACGGGGTGGTGGGGAGGCTGACGGGGTGGTAGGAAGGCTGACGGGGTGGGGAGGCTGACGGGGAAGGCTGACATCACATAACCGTTATCCCAATGAAGTAATTATCACTTAAAATAATACAAAAAACAGACAAATATGATAAACATTAAACAACGACCCTCAGCTCGTCAGTTTTCCCGACTTGATCTTTTAGCAACTTTGTAAAACTAAATAAGTCGGATGTGTAGCGCGTTAAGTCATAATATGTTCTCTGGTGCAACTTTTAACTTAGAAAAGACCTAAACAATAAAAGGGAATAATAAGAACTATATTGACCTCGGGGGGAGGGACTCATCGAGGCACATGATTCAGCGTTGCTAGAATATGAGGAAACCGTTGACAAAGGACGCCTGGCTTAGCAGTGACACTCCCCACGAGGAGACAGTGAAGACGGTCACTTCCCCTGTGTTTCGGTGCTCGTGGCATGAATAGTTCCTCTATTTAACAGAGGTGACTCACAATTGGTCTATTTCCCAGCAGCAGTGGTGAGCCTTGACACCCGAGACCGACTGTGGTCCTGTGGTGGGCTGCTGGCGCCGTGCTGGTGGCCCTGGCACTGGTAATAAACGATTATATGAATAAATAAATAATAAATAAATAGTATATACTGGGCACTACACCACAGGTCTGCCCCAACACACACCCTAGACCTGTCTACTGTTATAGAAGTAACACAAACAAAATCCACCAAACTATACGAAAATAAAGTATACCCAGGCTTCTTATTATCACTACTATTTTGTGTAACTTTTATCAAATACATATAATAAGTCTTTTTCCTAATAAATTGTTTATTTTATTATTTTGATATCCATAACTTACACAAATATATAATTAAGAAGAGGAGAACAATGAACAAGCGGTGGCCTCAACCCCAGCTATATAACCTTTAGCCCAACTGGATTACTTATCATGCCCCCACACCGTCACCATCCTCAGGTAGGCGAGTCTTAGATCCTGCCACGCATCTACTACCCGTCAGTGCTGGGAGGATGAGGGCGAGAGTCCCTCCTGCAGGTCAGACCGAGATAGGAGGTTCTTACTAGCTGGAGCGAGGGCAGGCCGTGTCAGGGAGGAGGACAACTGAGTGAGTAATTGGCAGAAGGTACCTGACACCCCTTCCCCTGCCCCGGCTGAGGCGCTGCACCTACCTTGCCTCTGTTATGCAGCACGTGAATAACGCATAGAGTTTGACCTCTTATATCTCCACCACCACAAGTAACCTGTAACAACAGCGTTAACCAAATGAAACAGCAGATACAGTCATGCTAGGGAAGCATAATGAAAGCCAGGCCACGTGTTACCACCTTCCCTTTAGACACAAGCGACTGTGGTCCCTACAGCTGGTAGTGCCGCAGGTTACCGCAAAAGGAAATCAAGCAGCAGAAAAAGTCTCGCTTCTCCCCACCAAAGCCTGCCCCCCCTTCCCCCCTCAGCCCACACACTCAACTTCCATTACAGGAAAGTTGCCGCAAAAGAAAGAGTTGGAAAGGCAGAGGAAGAATGAAGTTACTTCACCATCGTTACTCAAGTCGATAGTTCTCCCTCTCCCCGACTCCTCTACCTCTAATATTCCCCACAGATGAATCCAGGGATCCAATCAACCCTCTTCCTCCTCATAACCTCACACACCCCGGTGCCTGCCAATATTTCCCTAAGATTGTTGTATTAGACAGCGAGCTACAAGGAAAAAAAGAATCCTGTCTTCCTTAAATTTATTGTGCACAACGAAACACAGGACAAGCGGTGCATCTCAATGGGGGAATTTGACGGAAAGAAACAAGCGTCAATAACAAAGTTCACTAGTGTTATCACAGACGACCATCGTTACTGGCGGCGCTCGCTTGTGACGTCACCACAGCCTGAGCCTAAGAGACCTAGCAACAACACAGCCAAGATCGTACACTGCCTGAAGTTCCTGTACAATACCAAGACAAGTTCGCCACGCCTGCTTTTGTGATATGACCAAGAAGCAACAACAAACCTAGCCACGCCAGGCCACCCACTGTTGTGACATCAACAAGAGAACAAAGGTAGATACGCCCGCGACGAAAAAAGCAAATATCCCCTGTTTAATTATGCTACGTCAACAGCATGCAGGTAAACTAAATAATGTCCACTCAGGATTAAAGACGGCCAATTGTCATAATATTGGCAACACTAACAAACAAGTCTACCACTGGTCACTGTCATATCGCACCACAAGTCTAACTTTACACACCTGTGATAACAAGTACAAAAGTTTAACTATACAATCCCTGTGACAAGTTCAAAAATCTAACCTTTATTATAAGCAAGAAGCAAACATACCTCGCCACGCCCACTAGCGACCCGTCGCCAAGCAGTGAAGGGTCTGGGCGACCACGCCCATCCTTCAAAGTCACGACACCACAGTGACCTTGGTGGCCTGGTGAGTCATGAGGCAAAAGATAAAACCCGACGTTGTTGTCCCTCATCCAACCGTGTGCATAACAACGCCCTCATGCACGAGGCCCACTGTGTGGCTACATAATGCTGCCCTCCGCTTCCACCTACCTCATCATCAACAAAAGTTGGTGCAACTCGCGGTTACACCAAACACAGGTTCAGTGCTCCATAAAGCATCCACGAATAAAAGTTACAAATTCGATATCATTAGTTTGCTTTACTCTTACTGAATTCTGGCAGGGACTTCAGCAACTACGCCTACATCACTCCTTACTCTACTGCACGTCAGCACAACACCCAACCTAAGGTAATCGGCAATACAAGCCCTTAGTCACGAACTGCCCCGAGCCTCACAACACATAAATTGACTCAACGTGAACTCATGACCGGAATGAGGAAGATAAATTGGGTAATGGCTCTTCGGCTTCAACTGCGACATGCAATTGAAAATATCCGGACTGGGAACTGCCTGGCGCCTGACTGTTCAATAAGAAGCATTGTACAGTAGGTTGTCCCTGTGTCGAGCCCTGAGGCAGTCACCCACCGCCATGATGCAATTATGGGAGGACCCCATCATTACACCCACAGGACTTCTGATCTCACTAATAGCTGGAGTTAATAAGTTAATCACATGCTAATTTTGCGAATAAAAATTAGGGGTAATTAAAGTGGAGTGCACATTTAATTCCCACTATGAACCTGAACCGGCGACCAACACAGAGGCTGTTCACACTAACAAGCATCCTTAACATTTGAATTCCATGATTCATAACACGGCGGGTTAAACTGTCTAAATAGAAAGGCTGACTCACACTCCCTCATCGCAGCCTCTGGTTAAACCCCTCAAACACTGTATCATGAAAGCCTTTGACGACTGGTGGTGCAGCTGTTGAACTCGTAGTACTAGGAAGAGGGAGGAGGGTGATCGTGAAGTTGCCTTAGTGTTTACATTAGAGATACTGCTTACTTACCAAACACTGCTTCAGCCACGGCAGATGAGTAATGAACACCAGAATAGTTATTTGCTGTGTAGACATATAACAAGATACCAGAAGACAGTGAGGATCGTCTGTCCAGTGAATATAGTCATAGGAGTGTGTTGTTAAATTCCTCTTTTACGAACTTCCATATTAGGACGATGGTTTAACTACGATAAAGATGGTTAACACTTTCAGGATGATAAACTAACCCTTTTGAGGACGATGGATTGTCTCTTTAAGGATGATATTTTAACCTTCAATAATAATAGTTTAACTTTAAGGGCACTAGTTTAACAATATGATTTAACCCTTTAAGGACGATATATTAACTCACCTCCTAAAGGGGTTCACGCAACAGAAACAAAACAAACCAACATCTCATCACTAAGTTGGACACGTAACTTTATGAAAACTGAGCACAAGAGGAATGCAATTACCAAGACAGACGCCAACGACCACAAGCACTCCAGTTATGTGGCTCCTTGTAGGTGCTAACGCGCTATAAATACTGTACGGCCAAATACCCCGGGAAACGTTGCCTTAAATGGCGTTAGTGTGAGACAGGAAACACCAGAGTAAGACAGGTAACGTTACTCTAGGATACAGTGGCAGACAGGTAACGTTACTCTAGGATACAGTGGCAGACAGGTAACGTTACTCTAGGATACAGTGGCAGACAGGTAACGTTACTCTAGGATACAGTGGCAGACAGGTAACGTTACTATAGGATACAGTGGCAGACAGGTAACGTTACTCTAGGATACAGTGGCAGACAGGTAACGTTACTCTAGGATACAGTGGCAGACAGGTAACGTTACTCTAGGATACAGTGGCAGACAGGTAACGTTACTCTAGGATACAGTGTTAGAAAGGTGACAAACAAGTTACATTACCTTAGAGCACAAGAGCTAGAAGAGTAAAGTAACAGTAAAACACAGGTGTCAAACAGATAACATGGACCTACAACACACTACGACTCGTGTCATGCACCACGTATCTAGGATCTCTCATAAACACAACATAAACGCCGAACACTCTTTTAAGTCACCATCAAAATCAAAATCCAGGAAAATTGAACATAAAATCCAGCATCAAACTCCACCTGACCTCGCTTGTCACCCGCCTCACGTAAATGCACCAGCGTATTTATTTACCACCCCTATATTTTCCATTGTTTACACGAAACTATGTCCACTATTTGCTCAAAGCACAGTTGTCCATCAGTATATTAAATTTTCCGCCGTTATGGCATAAAAGATACAATAAAAAAAATGGCCTGGGGGTGTATAACCATTTGAAATATTGAGTGAAAAACGGGGTGTAGGCCAAGTGATGAAGCTACTGTGTTCACTGAACCTGGTTCGGGATTCATAAGGATTCGTTCGTTCATTTTGTCCTTCAACTGGTGAAGGAAAAGTCTCAAGTGTAATTCTGAAGCCATTTTGTACACCATTTTAGTTTGTATTTTTACATAAATTGGCCATATTGGAGAGTTCCGACGTCATCAGTTACGAGGAAAAATATTCCCTGTGCGAACCTTTAGGGACCCAGGGACGAGCTGCCACTGGTTTCCAGTTTTTCCAGGGTGAGCAACGCTTTATTCCCCGTGCACGAACCTCGCCCAACAATACCCAACAATAGTTACCATAAAACAAGGGAATCCACACTTCCACCTCTCACCCACCATTATCACACACACACACAGAATATACCGTCTCTTATCTACACAAATATTCCACTGATGCTTGTTATCTGAGCAATAATATCAGGCATTTAGGACAGGTATGTGTTTGTGTGTATGGCGTTTCATAACACTGCTCAATGTCCTTGTGTAGTAAACAAACAAATACATTAACAGCTTTGCTCTTTTACAGTCACATACTTCAAAGGTATTTATTGTTTGTGTTAGTTATTCATTGTTATTCCAGTTTTTATTTCATTATTATTATTGGTTACATTTTCTCTTTGCCATGAACCGGAAGCGGGACGAAACATCCAACATGACACCAATATTTGTCGCTGCATTAAACCAGATCACCACTTGCTACCACACATCACAACACTACACAGGTCACCACACATCACTGCATTACACAGGTCACCACACATCACTGCACTACACAGGTCACCACACATCACTGCACTACACAGGTCACCACACATCACTGCACTACACAGGTCATCACATAACATAACCACACCATAACACTACACTAGTCACCACATATCACTGCCTGACTACACAGAGTACCACATATCATCACCACAAATCACAACACTACACAGCATCACCACATAGCATCACCAGTAGTCACTGCACTACACTATCACTACTGTACACAGTCTCCTCCTTGACAACACCCAACACTTTGGTCACTTCGGTTAAACCTGAGGGTGAAGAGACGTAAAAGACGGTAGTGAGGGGGTTGAGAGCAGCCCCAGCAGGCACCGTGCACACCGCCAGACGCACGCAGCATCACACAGCACATGGCCACGAATGATCAGTGTGTCGCAGCACCACAGACACCTCCCTAACCCCCCGTCTCCTCTCCTCCCCTCCCCATGCCAGACTCTCGCCTGTACCACCACTCCCTTCCTTCCTCCGTCTCCCCCCTTGCACACCAGGGAAAGATGATGCTACACTAATACGTGCTCATCAGAGCCACAGAGAAATCTGCTTATCTCATTGCCGGTGTGTGCAGGTGGAAGTACAGGTGTGTGGGGGTGGGGGGGGGTACATTAGAGGACATCCCAAGACACGAAAACCGTGTGTGTGTATATATATATAGTAACAACACCAGTGGCTTCAGTATACAAACTTCCCAGGTGGTGACAGTCAGTGAGTGTGGCACATGTGGGGACTAAGGGATATCAGAAGACAACCACAGGATCTTGCAGGTTCAACTGGTCTCCAGTCCTAAGAGTCGCTAATCTAATTTATCTAATCTAACTTCACCGAACCTAACTCTTAAGGCTGGGGCTCATTTGGATCGGGGCCTAATAGAATTGTTGGCCAATTAAGATTGGGGCTTACATGTAAAGGGACCTGTTAGGACATTTGCCCATTAAAATTGGTACAAATTAGAACTGAAGTCTATGAGACTGTGGGATCAATATTACTGGGGTGAAGCCCATTAAGAATAGGGCCCATCAGGAATGGGGCCCATTTACCCCCATCACCACAAGGATGAGGAGGTGCCGTCGACCCCAGTCTTCTTAAGTGATAATGCGACGCAATGGAACGTTAAATCACTTGATCAGCGATGCATAGGTGAGGGGAGGGGTGGCAGGGTGAGGTGCAGGGAGGGGTGGCAGGGTGAGGTACAGGGAGGGGTGGCAGGGTGAGGGAAGGGGTGGCAGGGTAATGGGAGGGGAGGGGTGGTAGGGTGAGAAGAGGGATGTTAGGATGAGGGCTGGGATGGTAAGGTGAAGGCAAGGTGCATTAGGATGATGTAAATGGGAGGTATGGTGATAGGATTAGTGTACGAGGGTGAAGGATTGAGGAGCTAGGGAGGTGCACAAGAGGGTGGAGTTTGATACGTAGGGTGACTGTCAGGTGCTGAGGGTTAGAGCGAAGATAAAAAGCACCAGAGTGAAAGAAAGAACACTAGGGTGACGACAGAGGCCATAACACACACACACACACACACACACACACACACACACACACACACACACACACACACACACACACACACACACACACACACGCACACACACCGTTTCCCTGTTCCTCATTAGTTCACGAGTTGAGCGCCACACCTGCCAATGAAACACCTTAATGACATAATGCCGGTGAATTAAGCTGCCAATTCACCATCAACCTTCCGGGGAGGCAAACTCGGTCGTGTAGGTGGGGAAGGTGGGAGGGGGTGTTACTAACCTGCCGTGGGTGATACATACTGATTGACTATGGTGGCAGAGGACCTTTTTCTTTACGCCCAGGCATGATATGTATTTTCACCTTCTTCTCTCTCTCTCTCTCTCTCTCTCTCTCTCTCTCTCTCTCTCTCAGCTCTAGAATGCACGTATATTATAGCATTTTTTCATTGCCTTATCTTCTTTACTTCTCTCTCTCTCTCATACTAATTCCACAGCCTTTATCACCCATATCTTTATACCATTTCAACATATACTCGTACTTAATCTACGGTATTTTCTCTCCTCGTTCCTTCCATTTCCACTTTCTTTTCCAACACAAGGAGACAAATATCTCCACGTTGAATTTTAATAATCTCTCCGCCGTGTTTCTTGTCCCCCGTCTACTCCTTCGCACTTTTCCTGGTATTTCCTCCTCTTCCTCCCCCTCCCCACCTTCCCTTCCTCCTCGCCGTCCTGAGGGAAGACCCGAGGCACAACTCAGCCCCACATCCGCGATAAGGCCACCTAACCAACAGCACAGTCACCTACTTCCCGCTATCACATGTGGACATGACTGGGTCCCAAATTGCAGTCTTCGCCATGTGTTGAAATTCAGGGGGAATTATGTGCAAGGTTGTATACACGGGAGTGAGGGACGTCGCCACGGAAAACACCCTCCCTCCCTCTCTCTCTCCTTCACGCCTTCCCTCCGTCCTTCTCCTTCCTCCTTAAAAACCTTCTCTCCCTCCCCCACTCCCACTCCTTCACTCAAACACTAACGCATCACGCTGCCCCCGCTACAAGTTATACGCCGCTTCACTCCTGCACTAATACAAGTTTGGCTAATATTTTTTTTGGGGGGACACGTCACTTTATCCTTCTACTACTCCCTAAACAAACCTGACCTGCCCCCACCCTCACAACTCCGCTGATTAAACCAAACCAAACCAAACAAAACAAAACACAACTCAGTACCTGCCAAACAGATATTCCGAGCTTGAAATATCATATGTGGGCAATAAGCTGTACTCTCTTACTGCTAGAGGCACCACAATCAAGCCACACGTCCAATGACACTCAGCAGGTAACAACACGACGCTGAATAACAGGGAGTAAACCTCACCTTAACACGACTCACCCACCACACTATCATCATTACCGTCATCATCATCACCATCATCAAGGTGTGTAGGCTGTTATCGGGCAACTTCCTCCGAGCTGTGTCAATTAAACGATACTTAACAAGGCAGTAATCTTGGTGTACCGCTCTCCCTTTCACTGTCGTCTTACCCTCAAATTCTATTCATTTTCCTCCCCCCCTTCCCCCATGTCTTCATCATTGATTCTCACATTACACACTTTACACACCCTCCCTCACCCTAACCTCCCTCACCCTCCCTTCCTCACCCTCCCTTCCTCACCCTCCCTTCCTCACACTCTCAGGTGTGTTGTTACATTTTATAATACTATGACCTTTCTCCCTTACTTTCTTGGGGTTAGTGTTGTATTTTATGAGGCCAAATCTTTCTTATTTTTTCATTCACTTTCTTCTTTCTCTTCCCTCACTTTCTTGTCACTTTCGCATTACTCTTCTCTCACATTCATCTCTCTTAACTTACTTTTTTCTCTCTCTCTTCCCTAACTTCTCATCGCTACTCTTCCCTCACTTTCTTCTCTCTCTTCCCTCACTTTCTCCTTACTTTTCCCTCACTTTCTCGTGCACAACATCACACTTTCTATTAACGCGTCACTTCCTACTCTCACTTCACCACCCTGGGCATTCTTCGTACTTCATTTTACATCATCTTTATTCACCTGAACTCAGCGTAAGTCAGTAATCGTCATCAGGTCGTCATCAGCGTCGTTAATGAGGGTATTGTTCATCCATGACGGCCGTGAACTCTGGCTAACCCGTTTCTTCTCTCATTTCAGACATCCTCCTCCTTCATATCCGTGTCAACCTCGTCTCCTACGTCTGCCAAACCCGTCTTTTGTCCACACATCAGACCTGACGCCCAAATTCGTCCAAATTGATCCTATCTACGTCAATCACGTCTCATTCATCCTTATTGTGACTATCTTTAGGGAACACGAGTGATGTGGTATTCGTAGTGTCCGAATATCGCCAGGATGCTGATATCATGGTATATACTCACAGATCTTCACACGTTTGTATACACCACCAATCCACCTTCAGCGCCTCCCTGTCACGACTGTGGCTGCCCTCCCGAGTCTGGTGTTTGGGAGGCACTGTTACGAGACTCCAACCTTGACTACCTTGGGGGTACGCCACACCAGGTCCTACGACAGGGTTACAGCACCTAGTCATATTTCTGTGACAATTTTAGCAAGAGCTGCGTCATGCAACAGCCATTGTCACCAACGCCGCCATACATCAAGCCACGCAGTATGTTATACACCTCAATTCAGCTCACGGTCTCTGCACACACCACACTCCCTCTCGTCCTCCATCACCCATGTCTGCTCCCTAAAGCAGAAAAGGAGTCGACTCAAAAGACCTTCACATGTCTCCCAAGCGACAATAATTACCCAGTGTGCAATTCGCCCCAACATCCCCGTCAACATGCTCTCCAATTCCTTCTCATTCACAAGTATCTCTAAAGGCCCTCCTCACTATCAGGAACATCAACAACCCTCGCCTTTCATCATCAACATCATCATCATTACCTGCTATCTGATCACATCAGCACCGAGGTGGAGCTCTCCTTCCAACACCTCATACCAAGAAACTTATTAACAAACATCAATATTTATAAACAACTGACGGTGCTTATGAATACTGTTATCTCCTCGTCCTTATATTAATTACTAATAATTACCAAGGGTTCTCTTTACGCCCTCGGTGCTTCACGCTACTAGTACAGACCCCCTCCTCTCCCCTCCTTCCTTCCAATCTCTCCCTCCCTCCCCACGACTTTCTCACCATCGACCCCCCATCTCCTCCCTGCTTAACTGCCACTATCAGCCGCTCATAATTAGCTTCATCTTCGGGCCTTTCTCTGTCATCAACCCTCACATAATTGCTGGACAGATCATGTGTGTTATCTCTAGATCATTTTCTACCCCTCCTTCCCGCCCCACCAACTCATTACGCCCGAGCTGTAGATCCTCGAGACAACGACCAATATATATTCTTTCACCTTTCAATCCTGTAACCAAGACGTTGCTCACAAATTCAGACCCCTATCATTCCACCTTCCCTCTCCTTCCTCTCCCCTGTACTCCTCTCCTTTGATCCTTCCTCCACTCCTTTTTAATAATTATACGTAACGTCTTTCCTCCTCCGTCAATCACTCCCTAAGGCGAGGCTCTTGCGTGATGCCGTGATGAACAAGAGGACTATTGGCGCGTCGTGTGGTTAGACAAGAGGTCACTAAGAACATGTAGCCTGGCTGATGCCTGCACAAGCGGCGTCTGTGATGGACAGTGAGGTATATGTCCATCATCCAACACATCAACACACGTACCTACTTGAGCCTGTATATAACCTAACCCCATAATCTGATATTTGCACGACTATACTGTACACGTTTGTTTATTACACAACCGTCAGAGAAGCTCAAACAAGAATTCCTCCTAGACGTAAACATACAGTACAATGCAGTGGTAATGTCTTGTAATTTACACATGATGTCAGTTAACAGTACCGTAGCTCACACATCACTTACACTATTGGTACTCTGCATATTTTTTTTATTCTTAAATATATAAAAATTAACAAAACAATCGTTACTGTATTAACTTGATCGAGTCCAACAGAAAACGAGAACACAGTACTGTACACAAGGAAGTCACATTATTATATTGCATCTCTCATCACGCTCGGTCTGACCCCGGTGTATATAGACCTTGACCCCGACATAACTTCTCTATGTAAGGTAACAGAGAGAGGGGCAATAAGAACCATTTCAGAGACACACCTGACGGTTGATCAACGAGGAAGAAAGTGAGACGTCAACCCACACTTGAGAAATGACTCACGTCTTTCTCTGTGGACTTGACTCACCTTGAAAACTTCTTAACTATAATGGACAATAACAAATATTTGGGACTTTATTACTCTCTATACCGTAAACAAAGTAAATAACAGACATAACTCAAACATGACTAGAATGTAAACCTTTGTCAACCTCATGACTCAGATGTTGCTCAGAGGACAACATAGCCTGGCGAGGATGGACACGGGTCATACTACTGCCGGGGACACCTAGTGGCAGGGGCACCTCCTAATGGCAGGGGCACCTCCTAATGGCAGGGAACCTCCTAGTGGCAGGGACAACTCCTGGTGGCAGGGACACCGCCTAGCAGCAGGGGCACCTAGTGGCAAGGGCACCTCCTAGTGGCAGGGACACCTCCTTGTGGGAGGTAACGCGTCCATCTCCAGCACCTTCACCCCCGCCCATTGTACCACCAGGATCATTACTTATGATGCAAATTCTGATAAGCTCTTCGCTCGCATTATACCCCGGAGATGGTGTTCACAACATGCAGCCACAAAGGGACACCCACAACTGCCGCTGGTCTATACATCTGCTACTGTTTCCCAAAATCCACTCACAAAGTCACTGTCGCTGCCAGAGGAAGCTCTCAAACTCTATAATATATTCAAATTACCCATAGGAAGGCATCATTAGGCTCTTGAAAACTTTAATAAAATATTTAACACAAAAGTTTCACAGAGGAGATAATTAAGTTTGACACTCTAGCGAGTCTCTGAGGTGCTAGACGAGTTACGCTAACAAATCTAATTAAGTTTGTTTTATTCCAGTGGAGGGACGCCCATCACCGAGGCTCACTTGAGGGGAAGAGTGAATAAAAGCACAATAGACTGGGGGAGGCAGGAGGGTAGTGTCCGCGTGCCAGGGCGAGCGTGCGCACGACCACTGGCGATCAAGGCTCCGGCACGCCCGCCTGCTTCACACTTATTGAATTTCAACAACACCGTCACTGCTAACCACCGTCCCATTCACGACCACCCATCATTACGCCCTCCTCCACACTGTCTACAACAACGTATGGAGCGAGATCTCCTGAGCATCCACTCCAAGGAATTGTTTTAACGAGGTGGAAGTGTCGCGTCATATCAGCGACTGAGCTTGTCAACCTGCTCCATGCTAGTCCAGGGCCCACAACTCCACCTGCCCTCGCCCACACCCACTCCTCCTCCTTCTGGCGCAGGTTCTGAGTTATACTGATAGTGGGACGGCCCGGCCAGTGGTGGTGGTGAGGTGTACAGTGGTGGTGTTGACTAATGTGTACAGTGGTGGTGGTGGTGGTGGTGGTGACTAATGTGTACAGTGGTGGTGGTGTTGGTGAGGTGTACAGTGGTGTTGGTGATGTGTACTCAAGATGTGATGGTGCTGAGGTGTACAGTGGTGGTGGTGGTGTACATGTGTACAGTGGTGGTGTTGGTGAGGTGTACAGTGGTGGTGGTGGTGGTGGTGACTACAGTGGTGGTGGTGTTGTGTGTACAGTGGTGTGTGGTGGTGTGTGTACTACATGTGTACAGTGGTGGTGGTGTTGGTGAGTGTACAGTGTGTACAGTGGTGGTGGTGGTGTGTGATGTGTGTACAGTGGTGGTGGTGGTGGTGTGTACAGTGATGGTGGTGGTGTGTACAGTAGTAGTGGTGGTGTGTACAGTGATGGTGTGTACAATGGTGGTGTGTACAGTGGTGGTGGTGTGAACAGAGATGGAGGTAATAGGAATTGTACATTGGTGGTGGATAGCAGGTCGGTAGATGGGTAGCAAGTAGGTGGGTAAGTAGCAGATAGGTTGGTTGGTGGGTAGTAGAGAGCAGGTAGGAGGTCCAGCAGGGAGGGGTAGCAGAGAACAGGCAGGAAGTCCAGCAGGGAGGGGCAGCAGAGAACAGGCAGGAGGTCCAGCAGGGAGGGGCAGCAGAGAACAGGCAGGAGGTCCAGCAGGGAGGGGCAGCAGAGAGCAGGCAGGCGGTCCAGTAGGGAGTGGCAGCATCTGGACACTGGGGTCATTATGTACACACGTCAACACCACCTAAGGCTCCGGACGACTTAATGAAGGCAGCAGCCAGGAAATGTCAAAGAGATGATTCCCAAACTCGACATAAACGACTATTTAATAGTTAATTTAATTAGATTCACAATGGTCTCACACTGTTGGTCATAAAAGCACGAATAGTTTTTTGCTCTTCCCACAGACACGTAATTTAGCAACGAATTTATGGCCTTGGTGATATTAGTACAATATTTACTTATGTTTGAAGAACACACACACACACACACACACACACACACACACACACACACACACACACACACACACACACACACACACACACACACAGAGCACTACTGAACAAAATTAGTAAGAAAGTTAGTGCCGCGTCTTGGTGGGGTGCCTCCATGACTGGCACTGCCACTGTCATAATTAAGAAAGTTTCGACGCGGACACAAAGCTTGGAGCGGGTATGAAGGCGCCAGTGTTGCAAGACCTGGCAAGCAACAGTCACCACCAACACTACTCAACAGTAAATGATGAATCAGCGACGCCTTGGCCACCGACTCAGCACCACCGTGACCACTAGACCACAGCATCTCCTTCACGCTGCAGTAAGAACATTAACGATACACTTATTTTATAGTCATTTATCTGCATTTTCCGAGACAAGAGACGTGTTATGCCATTTAAATTCTACACAGACATGGAGTGGACTGTTAGTTGTTGTTGACGTTATTACTGCGCATTAACAAGGTCTTTAATCACATAACTAATTTAGTAATTACACATCAACAAGTAAAAACTATAAGATATACTACACGCTTTACATGACTGGTGGTACACAGACATACATGGAGTTGACTGAAACACTTGTATTCTTGTATGACTCTGGATCACCTGAAGATTAGGCACCACACCTTATTTTCCCTAATGATTAAACACCTTAACGCTACCTGAAGAAGGAGGAGGAGAGGGGGGGAGGGGGCTCTGTTAGGTTGGACTAAGTTAATGTTAGGTTAGGTTAGATTAGGTTAGGTTAAGCTAGGTTAGGTTAGAGTAGTTAATCTGAAGATGAAATAAGCTGGGTGTGCCTAAGCTTCAACCTGATCCATGATTCTTATGTTTTAAAGTGTAAACCATGAAGTGAAACGGAAGGAGCTGCGTCACTGCATCTGTCAGTAAACAGCTGGGTGTGTAGGGTAAACAACGCTACCTGGGTTCTCATTTCGACAAATTTACGACTGCCCCATGATCCCTCCCTCCCTCCACTAATATAAAGTGTAGGAACAACTGAACATTAGATTACCTCATGATAAGACACCTTAACGCTAACCTAACGTAGCCCCCAGGTTGCGTTTGGGTATTTTATCATCAGGTGAAAATATGTTGGGCTCCTAATGTTTACGTGATCCAACATGCAGTCTTCATTATTCCCCCACAGGCTTTAGTCTTAGGAAGGCATGCGTATGATACTCTTTAATGCCTTAGAGCAAATTCATCATGATGGGATTCCGTATGTGTCTCAGTATATTAAATAAAATAATAATTATAATACGGTATATAATTCTATATTCAGATATAATTAAGGAAGAGGATTAGGTTACCTGGCATTCGTAATTAGCTTTATGTAATTTTGTTTATAAAATGCGCGCGCGCGCACACACACACACACACACACACACACACACACACACACACACACACACACACACACACATTATTCTGATTAGCATAAATTTTAAACCAACAGAAAACCAGACAATTGTAAACAATCATCGCAATAATTATCCAATGCTTAGTACATATACTACGTACAGGTGTCTTAGGCACTTAACCACACTTATCAGTAAAGGCAGTGAAGAATCGCATTTATGTGAACCGAGTTTCTGTATATCATCTGCCACAATAATATCAAACCACCACTCCTCTCCTCCTTCCTTCAAGCGTTTCCACCAATCTGACAACCTTCCCACATCCACACTGGCCTCCTAACGAGAACAAATACCTCGGTATGACAAGAAAATCTCACCCTCCCTCGCCACCGTGACCAGCTGAAACACCCAACGTCACACAAAGGAAGTAAACCGAGTCGACATTATGATGCTCCTTCGTCACCCTGAAGGCCAGTCCACCGTCACGTCGCTGGTGACCAATTCCGCACTACTGCAGCACCACCACATTACGGTAAAAGGAAGGTGTTGACTATGTTCCCTCCGCGCTATCTGCGTTACCTTGTACTGTGTTACTATGTTAACGCCAGAAGGTCCCATGTTATTGATTTTGGTGCTGATACCACGTTACTACGTTCAGGGATCCTAGGACACACGATTTAGTTCAGGATATAATAAATTACACATTAAAAGTTACCGCGCTAACATGTTAACATGCCTCAGTCTCGTTAGCTGCAGCCCTGACAAGACCTCAACTTCCAGGTGCCACAACACCAGGTCCGGCAGTAAAAGCTTTCATGTTCTACTGGTCGGTGAGTCACTGGTGGAGGCGGGAAGGGAACTGTGTTAGAGGTAAACTTAACGTCACCAGTGTCACTCAAGGCCCGCGCCACAAGAACCAGGCGGCCCCATCCCCCTACCATGTAAACATCTCGTCTGTTCCGGCTGAAGGATGGAGGGAGGGAGGGAGAACCACAAAAAGAAGCCCAAGAAAGTAATCGGACCGAGCAATTTCGCGTTTACACTTTTCCTTTTAGCACGTCGATTAAAACTGTGATGCCGTTCATCAACAAGACGAGGAAAAAATTACTCCCCGCGCCTTTTATCAACAACCTGACAGACCTTTAGGTAGAAATAGAAGGAAGGACTTCACTAGTGTTATTACACACGAGGTTAACTAAAACGCAGTGTAGCAACGGCTTTAAGGATGAAACCAATGACCTACTGAGAAGAGAGTCCGTGAAAATTCTATAAAGAGTTCATTCATTTGAGAGAGAGGCGAGTACATAAACAAACCTGCTGGGGAGCTCCCGTCAGTTCGGCGGCGAAGGAGGTTAGTGTTTGTCCTCCAGTCTCCCTCAGTCTCGCCTTCTGAGAGATTGCCGCCTTTGACACCCATACCGCCGGGGCTTTTAGCGTCGCGGAAAATTTTTAAAACCCCTCACCATGACTCTATTGGTCTTTAGAAATCGTGTTAAGACTTCCAAGATCCTCGTTGCTGTAGAGATCCATAGAAAATGGACACCCGCATACTCACACTTCACACACAAAATGCGACACAAACCATACAATTATATCCCCCCCAACCCCTCATAACCCGAAATAAACAACTTCCTTCCCTACACGTGTAACACCTTCCATGTCAGAGGTAAAGAGAGGAGGTGAGGCCACAGACCACCCCTGTCCCCCGAGTCACGTGCCTCACCACCACCCTCATCACCTCGCAATACTCGACTCATGTAAATAAACAACCCGACACACCCACACACGTGCATGCATACAAAAATAAAAAGATATTTGTACGTTATCAAATACACACACACACACACACACACACACACACACACACACACACACACACACACACACACACACACACACACACACACACACACACACACACACACACACACACGGGCTGCAGACTTTTTTCAATAAACCGTTAATTATTATTATTATTATTTTACACACGCCTCTTAACATGAGCGTCAGGGATTAACACTGCAGACTGTGCATGACCTGGAGGCAGCAAGAGGTGCAATGTGTCATGACTTGGAGGTCACCCCATGACAAAGCTCCTGACATCGAGACTTGTGTCAGAGTGTAAGGGTTTAAGTCGTCACACCTCAGGCACTGTTTACTGAAGCAGAGCCCCGATACAATGTCTACATGATTCCTACATTTTGGTATTCAGTTTGTTTTAATATTTATAGTTAATGCTTTTTTTTCTGGTAAAATCGTCATACAAGTTAAGATTGAATCAGCATGTGTATATATACGAGTATTATTAACTATGATTCGAATCCATAATGAAACATCGCAAATGAAAAAAAAAAACGAAGCATAGACTCACTGGGTAAAGTGATCAGAGAAACGTGTAAATATGTGCACTTGGCATCACACTTAAGGGCGAGAATAGAAGTGAAGAAATGAGATCTCAAATTGACGTATGAGACATTACTTTAGAGTCAAGTTAACTGCTATCAAGACAAGACAAGAAGAAAGGATCAACAGTGGTCAAGGGGACGCGAGACTATCACTGTGACAGAAAATACGAAAAACGCAAAAACAATTACTAGGTGGAATGATGAAGTCAGGAAGTCTGGAGGCGTTCTGAATACAAGAAAGAATCATGACTAGAATATGAAAGAAGGGGATTAAGACAAGCTTGCGCACACACACACACACACACACACACACACACACACACACACACACACACACACACACACACACACACACACACACACACACACGCAACACACACACACACACACACACACACACACACACACATTCACAAAACATTAAAAAGTTAGTAAGTAATACAAAAATGTGTTCCAGTCACTCGAGTAGCTCAACACGTCCTCATGTACCTGTACTAGCTCTGTGTCCTCGGCCCCACCCACCATTAGTGAGGGCAATAAACACAAGGCTGTATCCCCCAGTGTTCCCTGGCGGTGGTGGTGACGGCGGGCTGACTATAACCTCTTTACTTCACACATCACCAGAAACAACAACAACAAACAAATAAAAACTCCTGGATGACAAATAAGACGTCTGTACACAACACCATAATGTAATAATTTAGATAAAGAAACAAGATTTGTAAAGGCAAAGAAAACTCAAAATATTAACATAAAAGTAAGAAACACGTACGCTGATACCGGTAGCACAACCCGCAATGGATATGTTAACCTAACGGGAACCGATTCACTTTCAACCATCGACACAGTGGAATCTGTCTTCTACTAGTGCAGTATATCACGTCCTGGGGGGAGATATAACATTACATCCGTCCTCCTCCACTGACACTATGAGAGGTACACGACTCATACTGTAAAACTTGACACATCTCCACACTAGAAACATCTGCACTACAGGAGACTCAGTTACACAGCAGCATGAAGATACGTTCTGATTTTCCATTACCACATATATTCCCACCATCACGTTAAAACACCTTTCACAGTTAGTACACATTACCAGAGCGTGGAACTGGAAGTGTGCAATCCATATTTTTTCCAAGACATATAACCTGTATCGTCACTTTAGTTGGGCACATTTTCCATGTAACTACTGTACACTGCCTCTAATAACAAGATATATCCACACCGCCACGAATACCAGACACACATCTACGTGTCACCTTATGGCACATATCCACACGGCAGCCACTGGTAGACTGACAGGTCCAGCGGCTCACATCCAAGGCTCCACTACATACAACTCTTGTTCCCGGAGTTAAGGTAATAGTGGGTCCGTCATGATGACGGCCTTGGTCCGTGTGAGTCACCTTCACGCAAGGGTAGGAAGTCCAGGCGTTACTCTGTGTCAGGTGACCACCATACTTATACACCCTGACCAACGCACACGTATTGACGCTATATAAGTTCAAGCTAATCATATCAATAAATAAGATAATAAGCTTTTAACTACCAAGTGTCACAGTTCTCATAGGCCAGGCAATTGTCACACTGACTATCGATTTGTTGTAAAGGAATCAGTGCCACAGTTTTCACATACACTGCCCGATATATAGTGACAAGAGGAAACCACACCGCCTAGTGCTGAGCCCGGCTAGCGGATGTTGGGTGTTCCAGTACCGGCAGGGCGCTCCGGGGTGCACGGGGTATTGCGTTGTACCCTCCAGTGGGTAAGTCAGCGTGCGGTGGGTGTGGGCGGCCGTTCACCAGACTCGCGCGTGGCTCACTGCCGCCCGGGACTACTGGGGCAGTGGGCAAGCCGCGGGCAGGCCGGGGCAGGCACCCACCACCCAAGGCATCCCCCCGACACTACCCGCTCACCTCACACCATGACACTGAATGAACTGTCAACTGTCAATACTCCAGTTTCATTAATCACTATGTGTACAATGGAACAATCCCAACATATTTTGTACCACAACATACAATCATAGTCTTCCTCCAAATGTTTTAATGCAGATAATGTCAGGACACGACAGCTGACATCACATTTACCTCTTTAAAAAATACGACTCACTGTTCTGCCTATCTTAGAGGGCCAATATATTTGTGTGTATGTGTGACCAGCCTCCCTGACCTCCCGCTAGGTGGGTTACTTGCATCAAAAGTAATGTTTCTGGCATTTTAAACTGGCGTGGTTCAAATGGTTCAAGTATTATAAGCATGGCTGATAATCTCCCACGCATTACACACAACGACAATTCTTCATAGCTGTCTCTATAACCACAGACGACACATGACATACTATGAAAGAACAACAAACACCATATATATACAAAGATACGTATGCAAGTATACAGAAATACATATCCAAATACATACACTATACATACACAACTAAACAATAACAAAAGGTACAAAACCTCAGCGACATTCCTTTGTAACAATTTCAAAATCCAGGTAAACACTGGTGGTGGGGGGGGTGGGTAAGGCAGCGACGACCCCCACCCCCCCCCCCTTCCACCAAGGTGTAAACAACAATGGTCTCCGACTCTGTTACACTGGAAATTAAGGAAATAAAACATGTATCTCGCAACTCTTACTGTGTGAAATATGTAATTACGTTTTAATGAATGTATCTAATTACCAAGTACAACGGCTGTAATTAACAATGCTATTAAAGACGGGCAGAATAATACTAATAATTATGAAAATATAATAATTATAATTGATAACAAAAAATAATAAACAATAATGACAATTGCAACAACAATAATGATACTAGGAATAAGAATAATAATTAACAACGACAAAAAACATTAATGATAAACAGCAATAATAATGAGAATGATAAGTAAAATAACAACTAAAATGACAAATAAACAAGAAAAACTACAAAAGGAAGAACACCACAGAACACTTATAAAGAATGACAGGAATAATAATAATAATAATAATAATAATAATAATAATAATAATAATAATAATAATAATAATAATAATAATAATAATAATAATAATAATAATAATAATAATAATAATAATATTAACAATAAAACAACAACAATGAACACCAAGAAAACACATCATCCAAAATACTCAGGTGTTCCTCTCTGACCTACAGCATGAAGCTCTCCTCCACACAGGCCCAGGTAAAGCACTCCCAGGACAGGTGAGAAAGGCCATTAACTCCCCTAATTCAGAGTAGTGTAGCAAAAGATTGAGTTAGAGAGTAAAGTTAAGACCAGTCGACTGTGAGGTGGACCAGTGACTACAGACAGGAAATACCAGTGAACTCGATTCTTGTTATTAGTAAACATGAATAGCTGGGATTTTTTAGTATGTATGTGTGTGTGTGTGTGTGTGTGTGTGTGTGAGAGAGAGAGAGAAGTGTGTGTGTTTTTTATTATGTGGTGTGCATGCGTGTGCGCGTCACCTGTGCATGCAAGTGTGACCACATCGCCAATACGCATGATCGCTTAAGTATGTCATTGTCTTATGACTTTGCTTTTGTAACTGTTTACGCATGCGTTGTCGTGGCATCTACACATACCTGGTCGTGGTAGTGCGTGTCAAGGGTGCATGACAACGAATGTCCACCAGTGTGAGTTGCATGATTATGTGCTTAAAATGTGTGTGTGTGTGTGTGTGTGTGTGTGTGTGTGTGTGTGTGTGTGTGTGTGTGTGTGTGTGTGTGTGTTTGGTAATACACGGGAGGCGAAGGAGAGGAGGAGGAGGAAGGAAGGTGAATAAGGGAAGGAGGAGGAGGAGGAAGACGAATAAGAGGTGGAGGAGGATGAAAAAGACGAATAATAAGAATAAGAATAAGAATAATAAGAAGAACAAGAAGAAGAAGATACACGAAAGAAGAGGATGAGGCGAAACACAGACGAAGAACGAAAATAAAAGAATAAAGGAAGATAAACAAAGACGAAGGAAAAGAAGATAAAGATACTCGTAGAAAAGGAGAAAGATAAAACTAAATCGAAAAGAAGAAGAGAGACAGACAAGAGGAAACAAGAAGAGGAACACATTATCCACGTTTCAAAACACAATGAAAACAAACGCACTTATTAAACCGCGTCTGAGTCAGCTGAACATTTGATTGGATTTTACACAAATATTTAACTTTTTTACCTTAAGACAAAACTCTCTCTCACTTTTGGAAATATGCTGAACGAGAGAGAGAGAGAGAGAGAGAGAGAGAGAGAGAGAGAGAGAGAGAGAGAGATTCAATAAATACACCCTATATCTCCCTCTGTCTACACCGTTCCTTCATAGTCAAACCTCCAGCTCTCCGTCAGCATAGGGTCAATCTTTCCAAGGAGTCGAGTCACTACGTCTCACGACCTTATTAAGCCGTGGCTGTATGATCCCTGACTCATAACCCCGCTGAAAATTATGGCGCTCACAGTCACACACAAAAACCCCCATAATGAGCTCGTCACAGAAACTCCTCTCCATCAACGTAGCCAAACACCACTTAAGTTTCCCGAGGAGCAGCTGGGGCCGTGGAGGAGGGGGAGGGCAGAGGCGTAAGAGGGGTGGGATGTATGTTGAAGATTGTCTTGAGAGTAACATTGTAACACTCTAGTACTACTGGGGGTTGTGGAGATAGTATTGAGGGGTTCTGGATCCTCTTGTGGTTATCTTTCAGTTCTGTTCTTAAAGGTTCTGGAGCCTCTTGTGGTATATTTGTCGATTCTTCCTCTTTAATAGCATCCATCGTCTCTCCTTACGTAGCTTTTGGCACTTATTACAGCAGTGCAGCCTTAACCACCTGAGTGACACCAATTATGACAACTTCCCTCACATGGGTTCTTGTGGTTCTTGCGGCACTGTTTCCGGCACCTTTCTCGGGTCATCGTTTCTTGCCCTGTTAATGACAGTTCCTGACGTCATTAATAATATCACTTCTTGTCATTGGATAAGACTGTCATACTACACTACCTCTGACATCTTTTCTGAAAACAAAACTGGAAGTCTTTTGTGACCCCCTTCTGGTATTTTACATGACACAGGTTTTGACACCCCTCCTGGCATCACGTCTGACACCCCACTACTTTTGGTATCTCTGACACATCTCCTGACATTTCACAGCACACACACACACACACACACTTTCTGATGTTGGTTCTCGTCGCTGTGACTGTCACCCACAACCAGTGCTACGGTGAAAGACTGTCACAATTACTCTTAATCTGGGGCGTGAATAAGAGTGTCTTTGAGGGAGGGCATCTGGTTCTCCACCACCACCACCAGCGTCCGGCCCCTCCCACCACGTCACGCCCCCAGCCAGCCAATCAATGCACCCGCACCGAGGAGGAACCGTCAATTAAGTTAGGGAGATGAATCACACATGCACTTACATGCCGGGGGCAATATCGAGCCCGCGATAAGGAATATGGCTTTAAAAGATGGTGTGGAGAATAGATGCGGGGCTTGAAATACACGCGTGTGTGTGTGTGAGAGGGGGAGGCAACTACACACAGTAGACACAACCATAAACATGAAAGAATGAGAGAAGGACATACTGTACATAAGATGAGGAGTGAGATGAAGAATACCTCAGGCTTTATAAGAGAAACAAGAAGATGAGGGAGAGGAAGTGAGAGACCGGAAGTGAAGGGGGGGGGGGCGGAGAATTGAGATATATAGGAGTAGGAGGAGAGGGAGAGAGATGTGATGGAAGAGGAAGAAATAAAATAAGATGAGGAGGAGAATAACGAGTTGATGGATGAGTAGGAGACGGTCTATGACGGAAGAGAAAGAAAATGAGAAGAATTGAAAGATGGAGGAAAGGAAGAGAATGAAGGAGAAAGAAATGAAGAAGAGAAGACGACAAGATGGAACAGGGGAAGGAGGGGATGAAGAAAAGGAGGAAAAGGCAAAGCAATAGGAGGAGGAGGAGGAGGAGGAGGAGGAGGAGCGTCGTCTGAGAGGAGCCGGGCATCAAAGAAGGGAGATAATGACTGGAGGACGAGCCGTTTTAATGAGATTTCCCATTTCAGAGGAACACATTAACAAACACACACGTGGGTTTGTGGTGCTGCGCCATACAGCTCGTTGTCCCCTTTCTAGCTCTATGTATAGCGTCACCTTAGAGCATTGTAAATAGGGTCCCTCTGGAACTCCGTTTACGGGGTCTAACTAGAGCTCTGTACACAGGGTCCCCTTATAGCTCTGTACACAGGGTCCCCTTATAGCTCTGTACACAGGGTCCCCTTATAGCTCTGTTTACAAGGCCTCATCCCTCGCAACGACCCCACACCCCCCCAGTGAGTGACCCGCCCCACTATAAACACACACAAGATCCCGGCAGTGTTGACTTTAGGAGTAATCCGGAAATTACGAGAATATGACAGGACTAAAGCCAATGACAAGAGGAGCTGCAGACGAGAGCAAATTTTTGTGGCAGTAGAGAAATCAAGTTATCGAGAGTAACTTGAACTTGACGTGTGAGAAACTAAACAAGTTTTGAGCTTTGAAAAAATTATGTAATGTAGATTTAAATTACCAAGTTTAAAAAAAAATAACAATGCATGAATTATATTTAAATGAACAAGATCTGAGTTATAAAACCTTCATTAGTAACATGTATATGAACAAGTTTTAAACAACAGAAAAAAAAAAAAAATAATAATTTCTACAGTGAAATGCAATCTGTACGCAGCCAGCCTGTCTACATTCACCCTGCCTGCCTGCCAGCTTCTCTCCCTACATTCCTGCCTGCCTCCTTGCCTGTTTGTTCGTCTGTCTGCCTGCCTGCCTGCCTTCCTGCTTGCCTACGTCTTCTCTCTCTCTCTCTCTCCTCTCCCCCTCTCCCTCCCTCCCTCCCTCCCTCCCTCCCTCCCTGCGTGCCTGCGTCTCTCCATGCCTCCTTCCCCATCTGTATGCGTACCCCTCTCCTTCCCTGCCTGCCTACCTACACGTGTCTGTGCATTTGTATACAGCAAAAGGCTACTCGGATCACTAGGTATATCAGGGCTCATATCACCCGCTCAGTAAGGTACACCGGCTAGGTATACCGAGGCTAATTAAAGGGCCAGTTACCACCCCTTTACCTGCCATGAGCTTCCAGCACTAACACACCACAGACAACACTAAAACACCACAGACAACACTAAAACTTTACAAACTACCACTAAAACACCACATACAACACTAAAACACCAGAGACAACACTAAAACACCACAGATACAACACTAAAACACCACATACAACACTAAAACACCAGATACAACACTAAAACACCACAGACAACACTAAAACAGCAGATAAAACACTAAAACACCACATACAACACTAAAACACCATACAACACTAAAACACCACATACAACACTAAACACCAGATACAACACTAAAAACACCAGATACAACACTAAGACAACACTAAAACACCACAAACAGCACTAAAACTTTACAAATACCACTAAAACACCACATACAACACTAAAACACCAGAGACAACACTAAAACACCACAGACAACGCACACAACATAAAAATAAAACAAATTCATCATTAAGGCAAACAAACTCAACAAGAAATTACTCCTCTCTCTCTCTCTCTCTCTCTCTCTCTCTCTCTCTCTCTCTCTCTCTCTCTCTCTCCATGTGAAGATTAGGCACCCGGTTTATTTTACACGAATATTAACTACCCTAACGCTGACCTAATCTAATTGTAACCTAATTTGACTTAAACTATCCTAACTTAACCCTCCCCTCTTCCAGGTAGCGTACAGTTGTTGAATCTTCAGAGAAAAAATTTAGACGAGGTGCATAATCATTTTACCTATCACTATACCTGGAATATTTTGGACACCGTTAATGGAAGTATATATTTTGAAAGAGGCGGGAAGGAAATGTGTCCGATAGACCGTCAAGAGTTAGCTACCGCCTTTAGAGCACAGACTTTGGCCTACAGTATCATGAGGTGTTCCCTAGAGGCCTGTAGCTGAATGGTAGAGATACGAGGAAGAGAAAAAACAACAACACCACTCTACTGTATAAATTTTACACCTAAGACAAGTGCTCAACGAAACACCTTAAGAGCTGCAACAGTAACACAAACCACCTATGGGTCTGTAACCTCTGACCTTTGACTCATCTCAACAATAAAATAGACTTCCAGGATGAAAAATTAAATATAACGTTTCTAACCTGTATTGGACTAAGTAACATTCAGACAAGAATCAACAGAAAATACTCGAATCGACCATCTAACCAGATTCGACCTTCAGATGACTCACAAACACTCAAATCAGACGAAACTTAATCTACACAATATCAACTATTGTGACTGATTTTAACCAAGTCATCCAGCTTTCTAAAGTAACGACGAACATTTCGAAATTATTCCCAAATTGTGACTGATATATATTAAGCAAATTACACCCTCCACGGTTCACACACCCAAGGCACCGGAACGTGACACACACCAGCTGTAAAACCTACTACGCCATATCACAAGTTCATTACCGTGGAGTTTTACCCAATATCAGTCGCGTTAAATAACTATAATACACATGTAATGTTATGGATGAAGCGAGGCAGCAGTCGTGGTCGTCCTGGGAGCGGAAGGTGTCGTCCCCCGCCCTACTTCTACACTTCACTTGGTAATACTTCATAAATAACTGGTATTATATCGACCACAAAGTAGGAGAGAGGAGGACGTCTAGGTGCGTAAGATGCTGAGTGACCCACATTACACACAGGCCGCCCCTTTGTTTATGTCTAGCTTACCTCCTGCGCCGCCACCACCACCACCTTCATCTGTGTCTCTTGCAGCAGCAGGTGAAACCACACCCCAGAGGTTGTTTTTTTATATTACTGTAAAACAACATTAGCTAACACTGTAATTACCTCAGCTGTACATTCTCTGTGTCACATGTGCAGCATTCATAATGTTCCACCACGTGTCTACATGAGACGCGATAGGTTTATTCCCATAGCAATCCATTTCACACACACACACACACACACACACACACACACACACACACACACACACACACACACACACACACACACACACACACACACACACACACACACACACACACACACACACACACACACACACACACACACACACACACACACACACACACACACACACACACACACACACACACACACACACACACACACACACACACACACACACACACACACACACACACACACACACACACACACACACACACACACACACACACACACACACACACACACACACACACACACACACACACACACACACACACACACACACACACACACACACACACACACACACACACACACACACACACACACACACACACACACACACACACACACACACACACACACACACACACACACACACACACACACACACACACACACACACACACACACACACACACACACACACACACACACACACACACACACACACACACACACACACACACACACACACGTGTCTTCACAGATGTGTAAATCTGAGACCCTGGGAATGATAGTGCATTTCCCTCTCACCTACCTTGGTCTGCTCTCTGGAGATAAACGCTCTAACACGCCATAAACCTTACACCATACACAGGAAGTCGGTCACCGGGAGGATCTGAACTTGTTACCTGCCTCTCTCACTCACCTCCTTCCCCTTCCCCTCCTCTTCCCCTCCTTCTCCAACTTATACAATCTTCCCCCATATAACAGTAACACTATTATGGCAAATTCACTAAAGCTTGACTAAACAAAACTGCAATTACATTTATATCATAATGTCAAATTCACACCTTTCCTTTTAATATCGTTACTCTTATTTTTGGTAGATTCACACACACACACTCTTTTCTTGAGCAGTAATTTAACTTCACATAATTAATTTAAATGCGCACAACCTCTCCCAAAACTAACGTTAATATTATTATGGTAAATTCAATGTCCATCGGTTAGTTTAAAATATGAAAAAGGCACCAGGCAATTTTGGTCTAGATATCTGACCAGACAGAGGAGCAATATGACGCAGCGTGCAAAACTTTTCTAAATTACGAGAGTGCAATTTGGAAGTCTCATAATTATATTCTGATACAATTACTGCAGTGCAATAGGGATGCTCTGTCACTTGGTCCATTTCATGGTACGTTTCTTGGTCCGTCTCTCGGTGCGTCCCCTGGTACGTCTCTTGGTCCATCTCCTGGTGCGTCTCTTGGTCTACCTCCTAGTCCACCTCTTGGTCCGTCTCTTGGTCTGCCTCCTGGTTCGTTTCCTGGACCGTGTCTCGGCCCGTCTCCTGGTCCGTCTCCTGGTTCATCTCTCGGCCCGTCTTTTGGTCCGTCTCTTAGTCCATCTCCTGGTCCGTCTATTCACCGGTATAACTTAACGCTGAGAACAACAATAACAGCCAGGCACAACACTGTATGACACACTATTTACCTGTACTCACGCTTAACCTTCCTTGAACAAGTCTTTCATATAAGCACAACAACAACTACAATAATAATAATAATAATAATAATAATAATAATAATAATAATAATAATAATAATAATAATAATAATAAAGATACACAATTCATGATTGTTTATTACAAGGTGATATTTACTTTATGTCTTGTGAAAGATAAAGTTAATACCCAATAAATTAAAATACCAGAGAATTTCTACAACACAATGTTTATATTAATAACAAGAGGAGACTGCCGCCGTGTGTTAAGGCACCAGAGAAAATGATGAGGCCGGTGGACGCCAACACCATAAAGAACTACAGCTCATGTGGGATGAAAGTGTGCAGGAAACTTCCGCTAAATTATTCCGATAGTTTGCATGTAGTTAAAATTTGACTTAAGGAAAGAGTTGTGGGCTGAGGGTTGGCAAGGTGGGTGGGCGGGCGGGTGCGTGGGTGGGTGGGAGGGAGGGAGGAGGCCAATGAACGAAGAATTACGGAACTGACTAGTAGGTCCAAGTGCAATAAGAAAAAGAAAGCGTGCGATATGTGTAAAGACAACAAAGGGTTGAGGTCTCGAGTTTATCAAGGGAGGGGAGGAGGACCTATACGGTGTGTGGGGGCACCGCTGGCCAACTGCCAGACAAAAGACCTCGGCCCAAAACGCTTTACTACGTCCCGTCTCCCTTTGACTGAGGGGACAATGCAACAGTGAGGGTCCTGATCGTTGATAAGGTGGCCCAATGAAGCCAGGGGCCATTCACTGTGATAAAATCGTGCAAACATGTGTATGACTCAAACTGGAGGGACAGTGTTGCAACATAAGAGGCAGCAGGAAGTGTATGGAGTGCCGCCCCTCTGTGACATAACGACACACGTGGACTCTTGAGCGTTGTGTGTAATTAAACCTCTACTTTCCGCCCATCTGTCAACCTCTAATGATACAATTCTCTGCTTTTATGCTGACACGTAAAATTAAATTAAGGTACAGCAAAATTAAAGAGAGTGTCTGTCAATCACAGGTGTCAGTCACTCATGCATAACAAGCAAATCGTGATGACATAATTTGCCGAAATGTTTAATAGTGAAGGAAGAGTCAGAATACTGCAGTACTCACACGTGCAGGGTAGTGCTGCATGTCTTCTTCATCATTGGCATTTTTTCCCCCAAGACGTATAACAGTGGAATTGAATATTTAAAATCTATATTCTGTAAACTTCGGTTGGTTATCTGCATAAATGAATTATGTTTACAAACTAAATGAAGAAATGACTGTAGTGGTGACACAGGAATCTCAAAAGGAGATGTGATTTATTATGATGGCACCTGACACGTGGGTTAAAGGTGGCCATGAAGATTTAGATTTTTAGATTGCCCTCGAGGGGGCTAGTTTATTGGGCACCCCCTTACATCATGTGCAAGGTGAAGCGCAGAAGCGTTTACAGAGCCATGAAGGAAAATTATTGACTCCAGAGAAGAGCCAAAGATCAACACAAGGGTCGGGATCAACTGATGCAAGAGAATAAATTTATAGAAGAAAAGCTATGACCTACCTAAATTAAATTTGGTGAGTGTACTGAGTATTAGGCTAACTAAACACGTTTAAGAAGATGTTAGAGCAGTTCCAAGTTAAAAATCGCCATTCAAGGTCATTACTGAATTCTAATAACACCCAGAAGTTATAATTATTAGGTTGTCTTAACAGCCAGTCTCTCTACCAACTTTCACTACTATTGGTCAAACATTCACTAATATAGATCAACAGGTTCTAGCGTCACTGGTGTTCAATACTCTTATTCATCGGACTTGTGAACTACTTTCTCCAGAATAAACAAGTCTGGTGACGACCCTCCGTCACACGGCCCACCTGTAAACTTTCATCCCGTATATATTTTTATCACACACACACACACACACACACACACACACACACACACACACACACACACACACACACACACACACACACACACACACACACACACACACACACACACACACACACACACACACACACACACACACACACACACACACACACACACACACACACACACACACACACACACACACACACACACACACACACAAAACCAATATCCTCCATTGGCTTTAAGGAGCGAAGATTAAAAATACGTGTGTCGTGATTACCGGTACAGTGGGAGGGGGGATGTGAGGTGCCACGCTGCCCCCTTGGGATCCTCACGCTGCATAAAAACACGGCTAATACCACAGTCAATGCCTTCATCTCCCTTCACCAGTGGCGGCGCCCTACATGTTGAACAAGGGAGTGTGTGATTATGGTGAGTGGCGTGTAAGAGGCCCTGGTGCGTGGTAGGTCCAGTGTGCAGATACGACACGCGTTAGTTCTCAGTGTGTGTGTGTGTGTGTGTGTGTGTGTGTAATAGCTTGTTATGAATGGTACATCATGGTTTATAGCGCCTTGGAGAGGTAAGTGAAGGTTCATGGTGTGTGGTGTGGTAGGTTGCATGGAGGTCAGATGAGTTAGGTGGAGAGCTTTACCCCGAAGGCAACAGTGGAGGTGTAAGCTTGGACACCTGCTAAGGGATTGCAACAAAGTATCATCTGACTTACTGTGTATTAGACGTCGCCTTGGCAATTCCTCCCCTGATTTATTTAATAGTCAATCTTACATAATATAGTTAATAATTAGCACCTAACGATGCCCTGTAATTCTCAAATCAATGTGTAGGAACATTAAACTAAGCAAATTAATTCAGTGTTTTGCAGACATTCTTTTTCCAGTATTGAGTTATCATAAAGTTGGATCCACACCCAGACAACATTGTCGGTAACATGTTGGCAACTGTGTTAAAACAATGTTGTACAAATTACACGAAAATGTTTGTAACTTTAGTGTTGGGTACATTGTCGCCAACAGAAATATGACTGGTGTGAACTATGTGATTATTACACCTTTCTTTTCAATAATGTTAACATCTTTTACCTGAGATCTTGACGACAATGTTACACACAATAAATCGTTCTGGCTTAAGCACAAACTTTCAGCCCAGTCATCTCCCTGTCCTTTATAATAACCTAATACACGGTAAAGAGATAACTAGTTCATTTGAGCGGTGGTCTTAATAAGCAGATCCTAGAGATTGTGTCGACCAGATATAATGGAGAGATTTTAGTGCACAAGGCTCCCCTTCCTGGGTGTCGGGTCGCTCTTCTGCCGTGTCTCACTCTTGTCAATTAATCAACAAGGTGCCATCTTTGGGTCTAAGGGACGGCAACCACGAACCTCCCCTCCACACGTATGTAGTGGGAACATAAAAGTATAATTAAACTTTATTTTTATCTGTGAACAATTTAAATCTATCCGGTATATAACAAAATTCAAATTGAGACAAAGGAAATTTTTATTTCAGGGTAAATAGTCGTTTCTTTTTAATAAATATTCAAATAAAAAATGTACAGTACAATAGACCAGACGTCGCTATAGCAGAGAATTAAGACGATAAAGGACCTGGGAATGATTAACACGGTTTGAACTACTTGTGTGTGCTAGACTGACATGATCTTAGGTATACCAGCATCGTCACGCTTAAAGTTCTAAGAGTCCATGACACTACTTAGCTGAGGTTGTGTGAAAAGTTATGTACAGTACATAGCCTAAGTACATACCTAAGAGGATCGGTGGGTGAGGTAGGCACACAAAGTCCAAGTCAAAAACAAGATCATTTCAAAAGTATAAAAAATGACGCCTAAAGTACCACCCAAAAACCACAACACGACATCCCGTTCACTTTTAACTTATAAACAACAATTCTGAAGTTAACCTTGGAGAGACATGTCTTTACCCTGCCCTCCCCCACCCACCCCACCCAAACCGTCCACCAAACAATCTTCATTATCCTGAGGCTAAAGACACCATTTCAAACATGCTAACATAATATCTAACCTATTATAGATAAGCAATATGGTTTTGTGGATATGTAGGTAACAAACCACACTGCTACCGCCACTACCATCACCACACCGCCACACCACTGCCACACCGCCAAAATCACCATCACCACACAGCTACCACCACCATCACAACAACATCGCCACCACCACTGCCATCACACCACCGTTCCCCCACTCATCACAGCCCCAACCACCTCACCACCGGAGGAGAGAGATAGTGGGCATCCCCCTCGTCTAACTAAGTAGGAAGCTGATATCCTGTCGAAGGTCACTCCAATTCCCTCCGTTCAGTACCAACACAATGCTAAACCACTCAGCCATCATGGTCGACAGACACAAGCAAAGGCACAACGAAACCGAACGTGAGGAGGGAAGAAGGTGGTAGAGTACGACCTCGGAGATAAAATAATCCTAGAATTACTGGCATATAATAGCATGCGACAGTTCCATCTAAGGGTGATGTATCCTTGTTGAGCCGCGAGTTGATGGCCTGTATGGTGACGGGGGCGTGGTGCTGTTGCACCAGCACCGGGAAAATTGAACAAGGGTTGAAGCAAACTGAGTAAGTGTGGGGCTGTGTAGTGGTGCCTCCTGTTAACCTGTGTCCACGTCCCTACACACAAGCGCCACTTAAGGTGTGTCACTCATCACACACTTCATCCCAGCACCCGGTCACTATTTTGGCTGTCTACTTACCTTGACGGACTAAAATCCATTGATTTCCACAAGGGGGAATATTGTCGAATATACGTTATCAAATGCTCTGCACTGATGCAGCTGGGATAACCTGAAGACTAACCACCCTTACGTGAATCTAACCTAACCTAACCTAACCTCCCAGGCTAGAGTTTGGGTGTTTAATCACCAGGTGAAATACGCTGGGGTGCCTAATCTTCAGCTGATCCTTAATTTGTTTACATACAATAACAATTAATCAGCATGAGCCAATTCCATGTTTTCATCTGTTTGTCTCTAAGTCATAATCTCAACAAACAATTCCCCGTGTTTACCGTTAATCCACACGTAATTATCTCAATTTAATTTTTCCCTTTCCCTTCTTAATCCGCCATTCATCCTTGTATCCTGGATAAAGCTCTCACACAGGTGTTATTGTGTGTGTGTGTGTGTGTGTGTGTGTGTCACCAGTATTGTTGTTCCTAAGCCCTCAATCAAACTACCCATTACTCACTAATCCCTGACTACCCATCACAGTATACTAATCTCCAACCCTAACTACCTATTATTCATTAATCCCTCAGTTCTAACCACCCATTACTCACTAATCTCTTTATTATCCATTACTTATTCATCCCTCAGACCTAACTGCCCTAACTACGTAATTGGTTGACTCAAGCTAATGTATACAAATGAACAATGTACAAAAATGGCACCATATTTACACTGAGACTCTACCTTAACTAGATGCGTTTACTTAGTAACAGATAAAAATAAACGTACAGAAGCGTTCAAAAGATTCTGTACGGTAGTTAATGTCATACAACTGATACTCGGTGTAATGTTGATGTCATATTTAAAGGTCATTGTATACCGTCAACTAAAGTGCAGTATAGGGATATTCTCACATTATCGGTTACGAGGACTATTGGTCGAACTAGGCTCTGGGAATCAACGCTCAGTTTAGTATAAAATAGTCAGTATTTCGACACGATATCCTTAATATAACAAATACATTTCATTAAAAAGGTTTGACAAAAAAAATGTATGAGTGAGTGAACAAAAGGACCCAGGGCTCGAGGGAACAAAAATAGGGAGAAAACCTATTTCCTTTGATGTGCAAATTGAGCCAAAATCGGAAGAGGATTACGATGGCATGTAATAAAAATTGCACAAACAATGGACTTACAAATTTCAAATCTACACAGATCCGAATGGCTTATTAAGTTAAAGCAGCCAACATTTATTCCCCACAATTTTCAGCGGTAAATGTTGGGATTAGTTTTGCACTGTTCGTTGGTGAGAGCAACTGTGCTTACTGGGAAATATAATTCCGTACAGATAATATTGTGAAAATTATGACAAACAATTAATCATAAGGAATCACTGCGACACATCAGCGGACGACCCTAATTACAAAGGACATTATATCCTCGTTAAACTAGTCACTAACTTAACTGTCTCTCTCTCTGCACACAATAATTTGGTATTAATACGCTGACCGACTCAGTTAAAGCAGCGGGTTATGTTTACAAGGGAGCGTGGCGGCACAGTGGACATAACAATCGCTTTCTGACCTACCAGTCGCCGGTTCAAATCCCGGAACCGGCCATCAAGAGGGGTTCCCTCAGTCCACCCAGCTGCAGAACTAAGCTTAGACTTCCGACCTATGGAACCCATTTTCACATCAATCTATAAACATATACAAATAAATGTATATACGATTATTGCAACATTTTTAGCACTGCGCGACAAACAGTGTACTGGTCGATATCTGCTTTATTGCAGCCCCAATTAAATATACAAACGTTAATCACGTTATTGGTATTAACTATGATTCGCTTTGTCCCTCAGTTCAATATTTACATTCGTTTTCACCCACCTGTCCTCTACTGAGCACTGCGGCTACTTTCCCAAACTGAATTCCCGTGTCAGGTTTTCAGGCCTTTAATGAATTCACGGTTGTTCTAGTCGCTCACTCTATAGTTTTGACAAACATTTTCCCATCTATTATCTTGGCGGCAAAAGTCTTTATCGTAACTTGTGAAGAACGTTCTATGTATTATCTTCCCTTCACACATTATTTAACTTGTCGTTCCTGCAATTACAAAAATTATTACCATAATCAGATTTAATGAAGTATTGATTTATTCATCAGTACGTCGTAATTGGTGTCCAAAATGAGCTTATATATTGTGTGTGTTTTAGGCATGAAAAATTGGAGAGTGATTAACAGAAGAAAAATTCCACAGGGTGCCGAAGACAGTCTATGATTATCCATCAGGTCAAGAGGACACAAGAAGTTCATTGAAAGTTTAATTATGCGTCGATGTAGTAGCCTTTACGTGAAGAACCAGACATAAAAAGACTCGGGCATGTAGAATTATAGCCATGACTTAAAAACTATAGACACATCAACAGGCCAACCACCATCACCTCTACTTTAATAATTGGAAAGCTCGAAAAAACCCAAAAAAAAAACCCAGAGGACTAATAATGATAATGAGAAGATATTCCTCGATTATGAGATAATTTACAGTGATGGGGGTAATTCCATTTTGCCCCCCTCCCCCACCATCTTCCGGCCATTTCCCTCTTGGCTGAGCACCGTCTTCAAGAAGGCTGTGCTGGTCCCTTCTCCACGACACACTGGAGACCTTCCCCTTCTCTCCTGGGCCAAAAAACATTCAGCCAACCACACAACGGTTCTCCCCAACACTAAAGTAAACATTACACGAGGAATGGAGAAAAAAAAAAAAGGTAAAGACGAGAGAAAACTGAGAAAACTTTACTTTGTTTTTCTTTTCAGATAATTCCCCTCCAATCCTTAATGACCTTATTCTGTGTCGTAATAAGGGGAGGGGAGGAGATGGGCTAATTCAAGGGTATTAACAAGTTGAAAAACAGCCTCGCTTAAATTCTTTATCATCACCCACTCATCGCTTAATTACTTGAGGGGAGTGAGGCTTAGCGTCTACCTGATGTACCTTGTCGCAGCTTTTTTTCTTGAGGGTGGAGGGCAGGGGTGGAGAGTGAGGGGTGGAGGGTGAAGGGTGGAGGTGGGGGTTGAAAGGTGGAGGGAGGTGGAGGAGGTAGGGCCGGAGGTTGGGTTAAGTCCTCGTTATTCTTAGAAAAGTGGCTGACATAAAGCCCTTCACCTTCACTACATCGTCTACTACTCCACACCTCCTACTACCACTCCTCATCCCTCCCACACACCCCACACCTTTCCTTCCCCCCTCACACCAAACTACCCACAATACCAACCTCTTCCACACACATCCTCCCTTACATCACCTCACCCCACTAACACTCCCTTACACTTTCTCCCCTTATACCACCCAACACCACCTGTTCCCCTTACACCACCCAACACCACCTGCTCCCCTTACACCACCCAACACCACCTGCTCCCCTTACACCACCCAACACCACCTGTCCCTCAACGCTAACGACGCATTTCACGACAACCAGACACTAAGTAGAGAGGTCACAACTTATAACTATCATCATGTTACTCTTGGCGTTAAAACTCTCCAAGAAGACACCGACAGGAGAAGGAGATTTTAAGAGTCAGTTCACGTTCTGTTGATCATTGTTTCCGTGAATGGACAACACCACTGACTGACAGACTCATAAAATTTCGCAAGATTAATTAAAATTGAAATAAGTTAATTTCACCAGAGTAATACAGACACGGAATATAAACAACAACACAGGCTTGGTTAAGTCTTTCGAGTGTTGTAGCTCTCTTGAAGGACTCTGATAATTACTATTGTACATTTATACCTCGTCAAATTATTAAAAAAAAACAAAGGAATATCATCTATACATTACAGCAAATTGAGTATCCTTTAACCTATGAGCAACGATGGTAACACACAAACTCAATCGACAAGATACAGTTCCATTTATAAGTAACATTAAAGATTTACTCAGCAACTCCAGAAGAAACAAAAAAAATAAAAATCCACAACTCAAGTGAGATGCAAATTCTGGGCTGCAGTTATGGTGAAGACGTTGTAGTAGTGAAGGGAGCGATAAGAACAGGTACTGCATGTGTAGCTATTTGTGCTTGTTGCCATAGATCTCCACCATTGTTCTCCACACTGAAGTCTTACACAACTCTTATTCCCATTTTTTCTTACTTCTATACCACTCTGCCCCCCCCCGATAATCGTGAGACAAGTGAAGAGACATAATACATTTGGATAGATAAATAGACATATAGATATATAGAAAAGTAGACACACAAATAAAATGGGTAAATTTATGAATACATGATCCATATTGTCCTGTTCCAGACATACACCTTAAGACAAGAGGGAAGAGGATAAGATACAGGAAGGGAGGGAGGGATAAGATACAGGAAGGGAGGGAGGGGAGAAAGGAAGGAGGAGGGTGAGAGAGAGAGAGGAAGGGAGGAGAGTGAGGAAGAGAAGGAGGAGGGTGAGAGAGAGGAGAGGAAGGGAGGAGGGAGTGAGAGAGAGGAAGGCAGGGAGGGTGGAGACAGAGGAAGGAAGGAGGGGGAGGGTGAGAGAAAGGAAGGGAGGGGGTGAGAGAGAGAGGGAAGGCAGGGGAGGGTGAGACAGAGGAAGGAAGGGAGGGAGGGTGAGAGAAAGGAAGGGAGGGAGGGTGGAGAGAGAGGAAGGGAGGGAGGGTGAGAGAGAGGAAGGGAGGGAGGGTGAGAGAGAGGAAGGAGGGAGGGTGAGAAAGAAAGGGAGGCAGGGTGAGAAAGAAAGGGAGGAGGGTGAGAGAGAGGAAGGAGGGAGGGAGAAAGGAGAAGGAGAGAAAGGAAGGGAGGAGAGTGAGAGAAAGGAATGGAGGGAGGGTGTGAGAGAGAGAGGAAGGGAGGAGGAGAAAGGAAGGGAAGGAGGAGAGAGAGAAAGGAAGGGAGGGAGGGGTGAGAGAAAGGAAGGGAGGGTGAAAGGAAGGGAGGGTGAGACAGAGGAAGGAAGGGAGGAGGGTGAGAAAAGGAAGGGAGGAAGGTGAGAAAAGGGATGAAGGGAGAGAAAGAGGAAGGGGGTGAGAAAGGAGAGGGAAGAGGAAGGAAAAGGACGGGGGAGAGAGTATGGGGAGGGAGAGAGAAAGGAGGAGACAGGAAATGGGGGAGGGAGAAAGGAAGGGGGGAGGAGAGAAAAGAAGGAAGATAAGGGAGGTGAGGTAGAGATAAGGAAGGAGGGATGATATAGAGAAGGAGGGGAGAGAAGAGAAAGGGAAGGAGAGAGAAAGAGAGGAAGGGAGGAGGCGAAGTATCAGGTATTAGGGCGGATATGGGGGTAGGGGGTCAGCACACGTCCGCCCTCTTCCCTCTGTAATAGGATACAGGACCACCTACTACCACCACCATCTCCCTCCTTCACTACCATCACTATCTCCTCCTCCGCCGCCATTATCTCCTTCTTCCTCTTCCCCTCTCTCTCTCTCTCTCTACCACCACCATAATATCTCATCTCACTACCATCATCACACCACTACTACACCGTCAAAATCACCAACACCACACAGCTACCACCACAACTACATCGCCACTACCACACCCCCCACAACCCCACCACCAACCTCGTTCTCTCACTCTCCATTATCACTACCTCCTCTACCACTCCCTCCGCCATCGCTTCCTTCAGTTCCCGTCATCACCACGAGTCTGTCACGCCACAAACAATGAGAATATCCCACGTGTGAACACTTTCATAACCCCAGGACGAACTTAACGAATCGCTAAAAGAAAAATGACTGTGGGAATACCAGTGAATAGGAGAAAAAAAATAAAAAGGACGATTCATCTTTTCTAAAATTTACGACATATAATTCCGGGAAGACAAACTGAATTACATCCCCAATTTTTCCGTCTCAATATGCTAAATTCTAATCCCTCCAGACTAAGCTGCCTCAGTAAACATGTCTAAAATGAGAGACCAAGTGCAAACAAGACCGATACACAATCGACGCTAACGTGTTAACTATATCCTCAAGTCTTCAGTTAAGGAGAGGTCCACAACAAGCGTCACCTGCACGGTACAGCAGACTACAGTGACAAGGTTACTCACATTTTTACGTTATTTAATCGTTTTCTTGAAATAAATGTACAGTATTTATCGAAAGACTCAGCCATTGTTGTTGTTCTTCAATTTGTATCTGTGATATTCAGGATAAATAAACTGTTTCAATTTCACTTCCCGGTTACAGGAATTGCCTCTCGCTCTATCGAAACACACCCGGGATAGTGTGAGCAGACTACCTGATAATGAATCCCTCACAGGTGTATGTTGACACTGCCTCATCACCATAAAATGCCTTGTGTACGCGTTTACCAAGTCTCTCTCTTCACACACACACACACACACACACACACACACACACACACACACACACACACACACACACACACACACACACACACACACACACACACACACACACACACACACACACACACACACACACACACACACACACACACACACACACACACATTAATTCTAAAACGCTCTGGCAAAGTTTATCTTACGCTTCCAAGATAGCAAATGTATTCCAAAACTGGGTCTCATCACAAGATTGCACACTAGCCGCCAGGAATGCCTTCACTCGGACTCACATATTCATAAGTTAAATTAACAAAAGTAAAAAAAAACCGGTCATAGTTACACCACGTTCACGAAGTAGGATTTGCAGAGAAAAATTACATGAGTACATCTACACGTTCAGTTCAAATCTGCAGATAAATATATTAGTTAAAAGACGTTCAGGTACACTGCCACTAAAGGAGAGACTCGATACAGTGTACAAAGAAAACAGTCTGAGAAATATGTATACAATTAATTCACTCAAACACTCAAGACTTTCCCATTTACAAACATCGAATACAAAAACGGAAATATATTACAAGGTCGATTTGACTAATACCAACTTCTGGAAGCAATAAAAATAGTCGTCGTTTTTATCGAAATTTAAACTGAAAATGACATTGAAACGGTTTATTTAACCAGTGTAATATAAATACAATATGAACAACAATAATTATAATATTAACATGGATGAGCCTTTCGAGTGATGCAGCTGTTGAAGGCACCTGATGAGTACTGTACATTTATCTCAAGAAAAATATTAAATAACAAAAAATATCATTTGACTTATATATTCACACTCAAACAGTTCAATCGCAAACCAAACTTCGGGGGATATTGATTGAACTTCCAGACTCAACTAGAGGTTGGACGGCAGAGCAACGCCACCCACCTCCCCCAGCTTCTGAGGTAGTCACCCGTGTCTCCCATATGGCTGGTGGGGGTCCGCGGCCTGCCTTCCACCCCCCCCCCCTCCCCCAAACTTTGCGGTGGTCGCACACTTGGTAAGGTAATACCAGGGAGAGGGGGCGGCTGGGTCCTGAAGGGTGTCGATCTGTTCCCTGGGTGGGCTGGGTGTTCACCTGTTCCCTCTAACAGGTGTTACCCTCTTACCAGAAACTAGCCCAGTTTCACAGCCAAGATCTCCCCTTCTCCATCTCTCTCTCCCACAACATCTTTCCCTTTCCATTTCCCTCCCACCCACGGCCTCTATTCTCTCCCAACCAGTCCCTCCCTCACTTTCCATTTCCCTCCCACACAAGCCTCCCTCTTTTCATCTGCCTCTTATACAGAAAATCTCTCCTTTATGCAAATGGCTTCCTAGAAACCTTGTAAGTTTGTTTGCTTCGTTCAATGTGGTGCGCAATCTCTTAAGATGCTGGTTTTCTTTCTTACAGAAAAAATATATATAAAGTTACTACTGTAATACTACTACTACTACTACTACTACTACTACTAATAATAATAATAATAATAATAATAAAAATAATAATAATAATAAAAGTCTTATATTACACACACGAAGTTTTGACGACGATAATGTAAATATTTCTTATCATAAATTCCAACAAACTACACGAAAAAACTTCAAAGTGGATCCCTTCCGCCCTGAACCACCATACACTGAGCTGAACGACCGCTTAGCTTACCCCTCACACACCTGAACCTGCCCTTACTCCTGGCCCCAACCTCCCTTAACACCTCTTAGGTTGGCCCTTCCTTCCCCTTGTACCGTACAGCAACCCGCCTCCACTAACCCACCTCGATCCTCCACCAACCCACTTCCATCCTCCACTAACCCACCTTCACCAACCAACCACTACCCTCTACCAACCCACCTCTACCCTCTACCAACCCACCTCTACCCTTTACCAACCCACCTCTACCCTTTACCAACCCACCTCTACCCTCCACCAACCCACTTCTACCCTCCACCAACATCATCATCATCCACTGCCCAGACACACACACACCCTGGCCAGAACCTCCACAGCCTAGATAACCCCTTATAAGAACCGTAGTATTGATTGGACTCGAGACACAAGCTTAGTGATGTGGTCGCCTCTCCCTTTCTTGCTCTTTACTGTCCCACCAATTGTTTGTTATTCTCCTTTTCTCTTTTCTATTTCTTCTCTGCTACTTTGGTCAGGTTCATCGATCTTGGGTGTTATTTCTACTCCAGTTTGCTCTCCTGGCGAACTCGCTGCTCACTGTGTTTCATGAATCCTTTGGGTTTTTACAGAGTCGACATCTCGACGCCTCCATCAGACACCCGACATGGCGACCTCTACGCTGATCCTGCTCAGGTACAGCCATGAACTAAACTTCCTTTTACACTCCTGATTGAAAATGTCCCGAATTCAATTGAGATAAGACGGCGCCATCCTTGGACGGAATAGCTGCTCGGAGATTCGCTTCATCAAGTAGGAGTCTCATGCGTGTGCAGTGACTATACTATATTATAATTATAGGTATTTTAAAGGTAATTATTCATAATTTGTTTCATTTTGGATAATTTTCCGTACAAGTTGAATCAATAGTCTACTGTCAAATATAAAATGGAAATACACCTTCAACCACTACGTGTTCTGAAGATAAACAGGTGTCTAAAAACACATACACTCTCAATTTAATAAACTACAAAGACCTTAAGCTACTTACGCTGTCCTCTCAGATCCAATGGTATGCCTAATTTTCAGTAATAAACATTAACTATTACTACCCGGTGACCAGTCGTTAAGCAGCAATTACTAGTAACCCCTTAAATACATAAACTTAACCCTCAGAGCATAATATCATAGTACTCAGGGAATAAGTCACGGTATCCAAAGAGTTAACTCACCGTACGCAAGATATTATGTCATTGTACTCATTTGGTTAAGTCATCGTCCTCAAAGAGTTAAGTTATCTTGATCAATGGGCTAAGTCATTATACTCAAAAAGCTCATTATTGTACTCAAGGGATTACGACACCTTACAGAATGGGCTAACTTACTGTACTCAAGGGGTTGGCATCATACTCAAAGGTGCTACATTCTTTCAATCATTCACAATTCCCAGCACACATTCACCTCGCCAAGGGTTTAACTTATCTACCCAAAACACACCTCCAACATGCTCATCTAACCTGAGATTAATAACACCCCATCCACCCCCCCAACGACTGGCCGGTCTATTTATCAGCACACTGGCTTAACGCCAAACTTTAATGTGTACCATCCATCACTGCTCTCAAGAACAGTGTATTACCTCCTTAACTCAGCCACTATTATCTCCTAACCTAACATCCTTGTTTACCCTTTACTGCCACCACTATTTTTTTTCCTCTTCCCCCCAAAAAGACAAAAACACCTTCTAGGAGTAAATTAAATCAACAAGAGAAGTTTAAGTCATTTTTTCCCCCACTATAGACTTCACCTTTTACTTTCTCTTAGCCCTCGAGAGGATGTTTATAAAGGTAAAGGAAACACTACAACACAGTACCATCACCATCCCCTCTCATGGTGACTGCCTCTGGCTTCACGGTATAATGTCAATAGCGTCATAATGATAATCAAAATAATATCGGTCAATATATCGAGTGGAATTTAGGGGAGGACATTAGGCCCAATCTCTACCCTCCCTCCCTCCCTCTTTACACCGTCACCACCAACACCTTTTCCCCCAGCAGCTGTTCTCATTCACACAAACCCTGATGAATGAATGATGAGAAAATGACGAGCGACACCCCATCATCGCCATTCTCCCGCCATTCTGTTGATTTTGAAGCGGGCAGTAGCGATATTATTCTCTACGCCTGGCGACCTTCACGACCGTACGACGAACAACATAGAGCTATTTCATTATCTTTTGTAATAAGGAAACTATGAATGTGATAATGAGAGAAATGTGAGGAGGGAGGGAGGGAGGGAGGAAATATAAGCCATGATATGATACAGTCGAGAATGATAACCCAAAGACACACCTCAATATAAAATAGAGAAAAGTGGCTTTAAATATATTATGAAGAAAGAAAGGAACAGGAAAAATGGATAAAAGAAAAGAAAGAAACATAAAAACGGAAGATTACAGAAATGAGGGAAAAGGGGATAAAAAGAAAGGAAAATGAAAACGATAAAGCAACAGCCAAGAGAGAGAGAGAGAGAGAGTCCTTGGGAGGTGAAGGAAGCAGAGGAGAGAGTGAGAGGGGGTGAGAGGAAAGGATAATTGGACACCAGCCGCGAGATGAGACTCTTGGAGCCCCAGGAGAGTCATGACTCACACCTCCACTAGTTGGCTTCTCCACCAGGCAGCTCCTCCACCAGGCAGTTCTTCCACCAGGCAAGTCCTCCGCCAAGCAGCTCCTCCACCAGGAAGCTCCTCCACCAGGCAGTTCTTCCACCAGGCAAGTCCTCCGCCAAGCAGCTCCTCCACCAGGAAGCTCCTCCACCAGGCAGCTCTTCCATCCAGGCCAAGCAGCTCCACCAGGAAGCCCTCCACCAGGCAGCTCTTCCATCAGGCAGCTCCTACACCAGACAGGTCCCTCCACCAGACAGGTCCTCCGCCAAGCTCCTCCACCAGGAAGCTCCACCAGCAGCTCCTCCACCAGGAAGCTCCTCCACCAGGCAGTTCTTCCACCAGGCAAGTCCTCCGCCAAGCAGCTCCCCCACCAGGAAGCTCCTCCACCAGGCAGCTCCTCCATCAGGCAGCTCCTACACTAAACAGGTCCTCCACCAGACAGGTCCTCCGCTAGTCAATTTGTCCACATTCCAATTCGTCGAGTGTCCTTCTCATCGACTGGTTAATCTACCTGACAGGAGCCTCACCCGTCACACCCGTCACCTTATTGATGACTCGTTCCTTTACTCGTGTGTTAGATGACGCGACTATTAGTCGACTCGTGTGTTAGATGACTCGTTCAACTGTCGACTCGTGTGTTAGATGACTCGTTCAACTGTCGACTTGTGTGTTAGATGACTCGTTCAACAGTCGAATCGTGTGTTAAGATGACTCGTTCAACAGTCGACTCGTGTGTTAGATGACTCGTTCAACACTGGACTCGTGTGTTAGATGACTCGTTCAACAGTCGACTCGTGTGTTAGATGACTGGCGTCGTGGGAGAGCTAGCAGGTTATGGTCTTCTCCTGTATATTACTCATCATTACCTCTGGTCGTTGACTTTAATCATGTAATAATTGGTCGACTTCAACATTAAACCCCAGACAGTACCGCTATATTACCACTCCTCCGTCACTTCCTCCTCCTATTCTTCTTCCGCTTCCTCCTCCTCTTTTCGTCTTCCTTCCCATTTCCCTTCGTATCACAGTCAATTTTTACTGTTCCTTCTCTTTCACCGTCGCCTTCTCTACCTCCTCCTCTTTCATCATCGCCTCCTCCTCTTCCTCCACAGTATCCGCCTTTATCCCCTTTTTCTTCATCCCTTTTCGCTTTTTTCCTCATCTAATACCGCCTTTTCCTCCCATTTCTCATCCCGTTCTGTCTCCTAAATTCTCGTGTCTCTTCCTTCCTTCCTGGTCTCTCTCATATAGATTTACCCAGGCATCTCTCCATCTCCCCATCATCTCCTTAACTCCCTATTATATCTTTTAACTCCCCATCATCCACCTTAACTCCCCAGCATCTCTCCATCTCCCCTTCATCTCTCAGCCTTACAAAATAAATAAATAACGAAGAGATAATCGTGGTAACGTTCTCATATGTTCTTATTACCACCATGTTACGTGTACTGCTCCGTCGCCTCCTAATCCCCAATGGTCATATTTATCTATATATTTTCTATTACCCACACACACATACTCTCTCTCTATCTCTCTCTCCCTTGTCCATATTCTTGTTTAAGCTCTCTCTCTCACTCTCTCTCTCTCTCCACAACACCGTAGAGGTATACTAGTACAAGCCGTGAGGACATCAGCAGAGCGTCTAAATCCCCGTATAAATTCTCACAAATCGTCTCTAAGCGAAAAACTTTGGAAAACTAATCGGTGGTGAACATGTGTCGCCCTAAGTTTCCCCCCGCGCACGGTGTTATCACTCCCAATTAACAGTGTGCTATGTTAAAGATAATGATTCTTGCAATGCTAAAACTTTCCAACGTTGCATCTGGTGGTGTGAGTCACTGGTGATGCTTCGTTAGGAGCTAAGAGGGGATGAGAGGGAAGGGAGGGAGGAGAGGGGGGGGTGAAGGGTTATGGTGGAAAGGGAAGAAGGGGAGGCAGGAGGTGAGGAGCGGGGTGACGAGGGAAGAGGGTGAGGGGAGAGGGGAGAGAGGGGAGGCAGGTGAGGAACGAGGTTGAGGGGAGGGATGATGAGGGAAGAAGGTGTGAGGGGAGGATCAGAGGAACAACAAAAAGGGAAGGTGTCGAGGCAAATGGTGATTGGGAGTAGGAGAGTAAGGGTAAGAGGAGAAGGATGGGAGAAGAGGAGGGAGAGGAGGGATAAAGAGAGGGATAGGCAGGATCGGAAAAGAAAAAGGGTACGAGAAGAGGGATGAAGAAGAGGATTGGGGTATTTCATTAATATTTTATCATGTGTGGATAGAGAAAGCGAGAAGTGCAGTAGATTAGGTATAAGTGTAATGTACTTTTATATTTTCCCTTATTCCTCCTCTTCTTTCTTGTATCTTCTTCGATTTCTCAATATTAGAAAGATTCTCACAAAAAGTAAACAGACAATAACCACTGAAGGGTGACGACTTAAGTAATACTAGCAGCCACAACACGTCTTTATGACATGATTTAAGCACCATTAACAACTCCATTTACTCCGTGGTAAGACAGGTGAGAGTGATTTAGTATTAGAGAATACTGCTGTAGGTAAAACAACATGATTTTTAGAATTTATAATGTGATTTTTTTTTTCGATAATCATAACTTCGGTTCATTGTAATTAGAGTTTACAGATGAAAATGTGATCCGGACAGCTGGCCACGTGTACCTCTTAGTGTAGGTCAACGGTGGTAATCTCTCATGAGGTTCCCAGACACTGAGACTTAAATCAGTTGCATTTCATTTTAATTGCAACATTTGGAGGTAAAGTAATACGATAAGAAACACTATTGTCCTAATTTTAAAGTGTATACAATGAGCCCATCACTACAAGACAACAATCACACCACTACATATACAGACACGGGTGACGCTTCTCGCTGATCACATATTAGCTGGTCATGATCATCCTCGACCGCTGATCACAGCATATTAGCTGGTCATGATCATCCTCGACCGCTGATCACAACATATTAGCTGGTCATGATCATCCTCGACCGCTGATCACAACAAATTAGCTGGTCATGATCATCCTCGACCGCTGATCACAACATATTAGCTGGTCATGATCATCCTCGACCGCTGATCACAACATATTAGCTGGTCATGATCATCCTCGACCGCTGATCACAACATATTAGCTGGTCATGATCATCCTCGACCGCTGATCACAACATATTAGCTGGTCATGATCATCCTCGACTGTAAATCTGACAGCTGCTGATCATTTTCATATCTTCCAGACTCTTGACATTATCCTTACCTCACTTCCGCTCAGTTTCCTAATACATCATCATTTACTAACCAAGGACACCAACTTACCGTAACTCGGGACACCGCCTCCACCTCACACTCTCTTACCTGCGAAAGTAAAAATAACATATGAGTAACATTCCTTCACTGATGCAAATAAATACTATATGCTACAGGTACTTTCCAGTGTTATTACATCAAACAATACAAATACTCTCCTAGAATATTACACTAACAAATACAAACGATTTCCAGTGAAATTCTAATGAAAAAAAGTCAAAATCCATCTACTGATTTCCTTTCATCAGACACCAAGAATCAACAGTAAATAAAGCGGTCAGACCACAGTGGTATTAAAGCTTTAACCAACACACACTGATCTGATAACGGTATTGTATCTCCACCCCAAGTTGCTGAAACAACCAACAATGAGAGGAACCCTGAGGAAACACGATACTCCAAGGTGACCATATACAAAGCTTTCCCCGGAAACTCACCCCCGTCTCCCCACTGTAAGTAAGCCGAGCATACACCTCTCCACACCTCACCCATCCACGCTCTGTAGTCTACTCCTTGAATTACCAAACCCTCTACCCATTTACCTGTACCCTACCTGAATCCCTTTTCCCCAATACGTCCTCCTTCCACAGGTAATATAATCCTCTCATACCACTATCCCCACAGGTGTTGTAGTCCCCCATCAGTATTCTTCCCGGACCACGCCCCTACCCCGCCCTGTACCTCCTGGTCGCACCACCAGAGTATAGTACACAGTGCATCTGTTAACGTCACTCTCACCTACTGCCGAGACCCCAGCATAAGCAGCTCTCACACAGCCTCTAGTTAGTAAAGTCCGTCAGCCCACGTTGGGCGAGAGGCAAATGTACCCCACCTTTTCTTTTCTTAAACTAATGATATTTTAACTTAAAACGCCGGAAACAGTGAGCAGGATATTTTATGTAATTTTGTACATACATACACACTAACTCTCTAAAAAATATGCTCTCTCTCTCTCTCTCTCTCTCTCTCTCTCTCTCTCTCTCTCTCTCTCACACGCTCTGTTTTTTAATAACAGTGACAGTGGGTTCCATAAGTCTGATGGCCCGCCATTAAGGTTATTGTGGATACAGCGCACTTTTAAGCCTTCGGTACACCAGGAGAAAAGTGTGGGAGGAACTGTACTCGAGGTCTTTCAATTCATCAACTGTAAAGGTAAGCACCCATTTACTGCTGGCCAGACTGAGGATACACAAGAAGACTCATACTACAAGGAGTGAGCGCTTTCTACTCGACTGCTGCAGCCATTCCTTTAATATTCTGTCAAAACATGATTTACGGCAACAGACCAAACCTCACCAGAATGAACACACACACACACACACACACACACACACACACACACACACACACACACACACACACACACACACACACACACACACACACACACACACACACACACACACACACACACACACACACACACACACACACACACACACACACACACACACACACACACACACACACACACACACACACACACACACACACACACACACACACACACACACACACACACACACACACACACACACACACACACACACACACACACACACACACACACACACACACACACACACACACACACACACACACACACACACACACACACACACACACACACACACACACACACACACACACACACACACACACACACACACACACACACACACACACACACACACACACACACACACACACACACACACACACACACACACACACACACACACACACACACACACACACACACACACACACACACACACACACACACACACACACACACACACACACACACACACACACACACACACACACACACACACACACACACACACACACACACACACACACACACACACACACACACACACACACACACACACACACACACACACACACACACACACACACACACACACACACACACACACACACACACACACACACACACTCTCTCTCTCTCTGCAGAAAAAAAGACGATAAATTGAGAATATAAATATTTACAACGCACTAAAATACACACTCGGTAAAATAATTCTTCAGTTTCGTGTGACAAAGTCCTTGACTGTCTTTCCTCTCCCAGGCGTGTCCTCAACAGAAAAAAATATATACACCAGACTTATTATAATGAACTGAATTCGCTAACATCACCATTTGAGATAAGTGTACCGTTTTAAACCCATAATAATAAAAATAAACTGTACCTCGCCAACACCGTCATTAATAAAATCGTAAAAAAAAAAAAAAAGATCTGCGCCATACATTACATATTTCTCGCGATTCATAAGTCGAAACTACACGTTCAAGGGCTGCGTCCAGGCGCCGGGACAAAGGCGTCACGGGTTTATTAATAACAGCCAAATAGAAGAAAAAATTAATGTACGTAAAAAGGCTTCAGCTGGTAAGGTCTCGCTAGGCGGTCGCAACACCTCCACAATACTTGGCCAACTCGTACCCAAATTATAATTACGACTCCACAAACTCCTAAAACACAAAAGAAAAGAGAAGTTCTACACGCCACACTTATACAGCCACATCACACCTGCCGCAGCCACCAGCAAGTTTTAAAAAGTTATTAAAATCCTAAATTGTAAATGGCAATAATCCTGACTCACCACTCCTCTCCTCGCCCCTGGCCCTCCACACGTCGCCTTATTATCTACCTCCCCACGTTAGTCCCCTGCCTCCCCACGTCAGTCCCTCCTCCCCGACAGTCCCCTGCCTTCCCCACGTCAGTCCCCTGCCTCCCCCACGTCAGTCCCCTACCTCCCCACGTCAGTCCCCTACCTCCCCACGTCCAGTCCCCCCTCAGTCCCCTACCTCCCCCACGTCAGTCCCCTACCTCCCCACGTCAGTCCCCTGCCTCCCACGTCAGTCAGTCCCCCGTCACCTCCCCACGTCAGTCCCCCCTCCCCACGTCAGTCCCCTCTCCCACGTCAGTCCCCTACCTCCCCGTCCAGTCCCCCTGCCTCCCACGTCAGTCCCTGCCCACGTCAGTCCCCTACTCCCACGTCAGTCCCCTCCTCCCACGACAGTCCCCTACCTCCCCACGTCAGTCCCCTACCTCCCCACGTCAGTCCCCTGCCTCCCCACGACAGTCCCCTCCTCCCCACGTCTTCTGTTACGGTCGTTCTCCTTCGACGACAAAGCTCTCAATAATAATTAATATAATGAGTTTATTTCATGATTACATCCATACAAGTGTTTGGTTCACTAACACACCACAGAGGTTCATCTACTGTATGTGTTCATTTGCCCGATGACCAAGAATCACCAACAGTCACAAGCGAGTTTGAGGTAAGTTTCTATATACAGTATAAATAAAACCCATTGTAGAAAGTGAACAAAACCTTCAAACTAACTTTATGTTGATATTTGTGACACATATATTAACATGTGACCTCAGTCTTATCAGGGATTTGTTAGTTTATATGATTACAAAGATTTCTCTTTTGGCCGAGTGATATTATGTGGGCGGGTGGAGCAAGTGGAAGGGAAGGAGAGGAAGGTGCGATGGCTAAGAGGATGGGATGGGAGACAGGTAAGGCCGGTGGGTGGGTGGGAGAGACCAGGTGGGTGGTTGAGGGCAGGTGGGTGGTTGAGGGCAGGTGAGTGGGAGAGGGCAGGTGAGTGGGAGAGAGCAGGTGGGAGAGAGCACGTGGGTGGGAGAGAGCAGATGGGTGCTGGGAGATGGGACAGGTGCAGAGTGAGAGCAGTACTACCGAGCATCTACCCCTCCCGACCCGTCGCTCACTTCCAAAATGATTGACTTCCCGAAATTACACACCACCCAAGTACATCAGGTTGTAACATCCTCAACATCTGGGTGTTCATACGGCCGTGTACCTGACTACCTCCCGCAACTCGCTCCTCTCTCTCACTCCTACTCCCGGGAAAGGTCCTTATGGAGTCGACAACACCACTTCCCTCCCTGTCTTTTCTCTCCTTCCTATTGCATTATGATCTCAAATCTGTCAAGTCGGGCGTCTTAACTTTCTCCAAATGACAAGAAGAAATTGCGTTTTTTTTTAATGTCTGTCTGGTCCTGGCGCCAAGGAGCTCATCTTGGCATGGCTGACTTTCAGTAAAATTAGGCTGTCATTATTTTCTATATGTATAAAATTATATGCTTTAAAGGAACGTGTATAGTAGTGTATAGTGTGTGTTCTGTTGCCAAGTTAAGTATTTATACCTGTAATCATACCTGTTACTGTACTGTTGACTCTGAATTAGTATATATATATATGAATTTAATGCTTGAATGGACAGTAAAGATTGATGACTTACATATTAGTGACTAAAGTGGGTCTCTGTGCTCTACTCGGCTACACTCAGGGTATCATGTTGCAAGCATCCGTCCCTGAGATGAACCCACGCTGTCACTCCGGGTATATATAAATTATGTACACGTCTGCCACCCACGTTAAAAGTTTTACTCACGTCTAGTTACTTTACAGTATATTAAATGACACTTTTCAAAATATTTCATATGTACGAACGACGACAAAATATGTGTGAAAATAAATCTTTTCATCTCACCCACTGCCAAAACATGCTGAAAAATAATTAAAGATTTTTTGTTCTAATTATGAAGAGGTGACACCACGGGGCTTGGAAAAAACACGTACCAAGAGGGAATAAACAGCTTCATGACGTGAGCTAAATATTGCGAAAAATACACCTCAAAGATTTTCACTCATACTCACGTTCCTCCCATATAAACACACACTTATATAATGAAAAAAAGAGAGTCCTACACACAAAGAAACATGACTCCTAACACACAACACACAGTACCGAGCCCTATATTTAAAACACGCCCACAGGTGATTCCCTACTCGAACCGTTACCTACGAGAGCCTGGCATCTTCCTCTTAATTACTGAAGGTGATATGTTAGCAGTAGATGAACCCCTGTAGCTCCCAAAGATGGTTTATGCATAAGATCCAATATTCATTTTCTCTCGATATTCACACGTAAAATATCAAATACTGTATATAGTCAACTACAACACAGAAATACATAACAAATGTGTACAAGGATACAATATTACTGTGCCATAAATACTTACATAAAATACAGCCATTAATTAATATTTTATAATTATTATTTACCCAGTTCTGTTAATAACCATGGCGAATATATATTTATATGACAATTTAGTTAATTTGAGTTTTATAAATAATTCGTTTGTTAATTTACACAACTAACAGGATGTGAGTTGTTGAGGTTTATCGCCTCGTGTAAACACATTATTGACATTAAGTACTGCATGTTGTATCGTCCGGGGCGCCTCTAACTAGACCTGCCTCCCACCGTCAACACCATACATACATACATACATACATACATACATACATACATACATACATACATACATCACCATCCTCGCCTTCAACACCTGTCCACCTCCAGTCCCCAGTACAGGTGTCTCTCCGCACCAGTAATCCTACACCTGTCAGCCGCCTTTAACATAGCCACACCTGTCATTCACCTTTAAGCAGTTGCCTGTAACTACGCCATATTTGTTCATCAACTTCAACCATGGCACACCTCCAAGCCACGACACACCCCTAAGCAACTTTTAACTACGCCACACTACCAAGTCACCTTTAACCACGACACACCTCTAAGTACGTCACACCACCAAGCCACTTCTAACTACGTCACACCTTTAAGCCACCTGTAACCACGAGACACCAGCTGGTAACCCGTAACGGCAATAATTAAAGTATCCTGTTGTAACTACCTGTACACATCACACCCTAGTACCTCGTCAGTCTCCATCTTCGACTACTACTGACACCCACAGGTACACTTCCCCCATCCTCTGTACAGGTAGCATAATTAGCGAGTACTTCCTTCATTACCTGAGAAATTGGTGTGGAAGATATCTATGACTGAACGTAAAGATATGAGAGAGAGAGAGAGAGAGATACTAAACAATGAAAAAATAAAAAAATATCTTTCATACCTGCAAAACATATTTTTTTTTGCTACATCATAATCATTATTTTTTATCAATCGTATTTTCCGTTCGAATTTACACATCAAATGATTTCTTTCATTCGTCCTTCTCTGTGCCGACTGTTATTCCTCGCATCACGTGTTAACTTCTCGTCTTTCTTGCCCTGAATGACACCTCCATCTCCGGAGTGTGGGTCATCGGCTGACACGGTTAAAAGCAGCCACCCTTAGCGTGCCTCAAGACTCTTCAGCTGTTGGCTAAGTGTGCATGTAACACTCCAAGGATCATCGCTACCAGTTTACTTCACAGTCTCCTACGCACAACAAAAACTCTCCACCACTACCAAACTTTAACGACAAAGACCCAAAGTTTCGTCTGTAATCGCTATGTCTAAGTATCCTTTTTCCTTAATATAAACTTGTCCTTAAGAGGGTAAAGTTAGAGGCATAAAGGCGAAACACAACAAAACACAGCTTGACTAAATCCTCCCACCACCTCCCCTGCACACGAAGAGCAAACTCCACCATGAACAATCCCCCCTCACCCCCCCCCCCCTCAGGCCCTCGTCACCACCCAGGAAGTGAGAGAGAGAAGGAAAAAAAAAATATTAAACACTTATATCCTCAGGAAAATGATTTCTCTTGGAAGTTTTCACAGAATATTTGATATCATGGTCCACAAGATCTTTGGGAGAAAAACGTCAAAAGCAACAGGTAAATCTCACAACAACAGGATGGACACTAACAGGAAATTTAAATATCGTGTTCCTCTTGAGCTAAAAAAAAACACACACAAGGACAGGGAAGTGATCTCTGTCGGACACTCCCGGAATATCTAACATCCAGCTCCATGTGAGGCTTTACAAAGAATATTTATGGTAAGCGATGTTCCTATAGGCCTACCTGGTGCGGTCTTGAGAGGGAGTGAACACATGGTCTTAGGAGATGGTGATGTGGTGGTGATGTGGTGGTGGTGGTGTTGTGGTGGTGAAGGGGAGCTGGTGGTGAAGGGAAGCTATTGGTGCTGGTAAGCTGGCGGTGTTGATGGTGAACTGGTGATGCTGGTAAACTGGTGGGGATGTTAATCTGGTGATGATGGAAGAGCTAGTGATGAAAAGCTGGTGGTGGCGAGCTATTGATGGTGATAGTAAGCTGGCGGTGAAGGTAAGCTGTTGATGGTGGTAAGCTGTTGCTGGTGATAGTTAGCTGGCGGTGGCGAGCTATTGATGGTGTTAAGCTGGTGGTGACGGTAAGCTGTTGATGGTGGTAAGCTGTTGTTGGTGATAGTAAGCTGGTGGTGATGATGGTGGGAGGTGGAGGCTGGCAGGTGAGGGCTGGAGGACTGTCAGAGGTATATCATAGCACCATCTCGTGTAGACATACTGTACTGTGCAAGTAAATCACTGTAGGTGCGCGTGATCTAGGTATATGCTGATAACCACAAGGAAAGAAGAAAACACGAAGTTCCCAAGCGCTTTCGTGTAATTCACATCTTCAGGGGTGAGTACCGTAGTCATCCTCTTCAGAGCCCTACCAATAGTGTTGATTCAGCAGAAGAGAAGAGAAGAGAAGAGGGGCGATATGATAGAGGTGTATAAATGGAAGTCATGGCTAAACAAAGGTGGTATAACAAAGGTACTATAACTATCCAACCAGGAGCGAACTCGTAACAATGGTTTTAAATTAGACAAATTTAGATTTAGGCGCGAAATAGGTAAACACTGGTTTGGAAATAGAGTAGTGGATGAGTGGAACAAGTTACCAAACATCATCATTAACTCGAATACGCTGGATAGCTTTAAACATAGGCTGGATGGATATATGAGCAATAGGGGTTGGGTGTAGATGGGACTGCCCAGTATGGGCCAATAGGCCCGCTGCAGTTTCCTCCATTCCTATGTAAGAGAAGAGAAGAGACGAGACGAAAAGAGAGATCTTCCCCTCACTAGATAAACAAGACCATAACGAGCTCATATGTGGAATTATGGCCCTAAACCCCTAAAATAAGGCGACGCCCTGAAGGTTTATTCGACCCATTTTAAACACATATATTCCTCTCTCTCTCTCTCTCTCGCGCGCGACGTGTGTGTGTGTGTGTGTGTGTGTGTGTGTGTGTGTGTGTGTAATGGACTACAAACGTACACATGATAGAGTGATCTCTAAAGTACATTATATGAGACAAGTAATTTCTCGTCTCGCTTGGCTCGCCTTGTACACCGTGATGAAGAGAGATGAAAATTTTAAAGAATAATGAAGAGATAAATGGGAAAAAATAAGAAGGAAATTTCATACATTAGTTAAGAAAAGATTGAAGGAGGCGAGTGCTACTGAGGTTCGACTAGATGGACCTACAGTAGAGTGTGGCGTAAGGGCGGGGAGATGAAGAATGATGGGTGTGGTAAAAGGAGGAGGGGATGGCGAATTCAATATCACCAGTTAATTGACCATGGGAACTCTTGTAAAAAAGGAGGAAAGCGTGGAAGAGGTAGTAAGGGAAAGGCTGGTGTCTTAGTTTACAGTCATAGGTTGTACTTTGGTGTGACGGTGACAAGTAAAGTAATAAAGACCTATCCTATATGTGTGGCTAGAAATGTAACGAGGATGGCCGGACCAAGGGGCACCTAGCCTTGAATTTGTTTAAGGTGTAGATGGTATCGCCAACACAACAACCACACCCTGAGTTAACGAGTTGCATGACCCAGTGTCAAGGAATAGTCCGAGAAGACCGAACAACTCGCCAACTGCACTGGCTAACCATTACCCAGCAATACGATCTGCAAATCGATTAACATCCAGGTTCCCAAATACTGTTGGGTAGACGCGGCAAATGGCGTAAATAAACCTGCAATGGTTTCACCCTGCCCGGGAATCGAACCCGGGTCCGCTTACTTGCGAGGCGAGCATGCTGACTATTACACCACAGGACACAGACACACATCTTCAGAGGCAACTTAAGATGTATTGAATAAAGACGAAAGCTAAGGTTCTCCATTGTTTCCCTTTTCCCTGTGTGATTTTATCAAGATTTACCTTATCCACGTTTCCATTGTATATATATATATATATATATATATATATATATATATATATATATATATATATATATATATATATATATATATCACGTGACGACTTTTAATGAAATGATAACTAGTAATTTGGGGATACTTCATAGAAGCATTAGAACATAAGAAAGGAGGGAGCTGCAGCGGGCCTATTGGCCAATACTGGGCAGTCCCGTTCCTTATCGCTCATATATCCGTCAAACTTTTATTTAAAGCTACGCAGCGTGTTCGAGTTAATGATGTTGGGTAACGTGTGCCACTCATCCACTACTCTATTTCCAAACCAGTGTTTATCTATGTAACGCCGAAATCTAAATTTGTCTAATTTAAAACCATTGCTACGAGTTCGTTCCTGGTTGGAACAAATTTATTTTCACTTTTACCTGATGACTTTTGTCGACAGTTTTATCAACATTTAAAGGCGGGTCTGATCAAACGCCACAATCTGAGTTAATGCGGTGAGTGTTAGAGGACGTGCAGATGAGGGCGGCTTGGCCGCGTGACCAGGTAAATTCCACTTTACTTTCCACTACAGGTGTATTGTACCTTCACTCACGTGACAGTTTATGCGCCACAGTATCTGACATTTGAGTAATAAACTAAAAATGAACAAATAGTCATAATTTTTGTTCAGTTGTACTAGGAACTTATACATTCTCAAGATAGTGTTTATTTATAGATATTACTGAGTGTTTCTACCAGCGAGTGTCAGTATGAGTGAGACAGGGGGAGCAACAAAAGGGGAAGAATCCACCAAGGCAACACCACGTCTCTCTCAACACAACCAAGACCTTTCTCCGCCACGCCCCTGCCCCGCCACCAAGCCCAAGACCCTTATCTGCCGCGCCCTTGCCACGCCCCTGCCCCGCCACCACCGCTACATCTCCACCACCCTATCACCACCACCGCCGCACCCCGTCAGGCACGTGCCGCCAACATCCATCCTCGTCACAAGTTTCCAAACTCACCGGACCACACAGGCAGCATCACGCCGAGGCCCCCTCCCCAGCCCCCTCTCCCTCACACATAAAAAGACTCGCATTAAACCCCCAAAGAGTAAAGCCGTTTACTCTTCATCACCTTCTAAAAACAACGTACAAAAAATGTCACTTTTTGGCGTAAAGAGGTTTAAGTGGAGTGGGAGTGAAGCCTTAACGACTGTGCTCCCTAGAATACCTAATGTGACACACACACACACACACACACACACACACACACACACACACACACACACACACACACACACACACACACACACACACACACACACACACACACACATATCCTCTGTACATATTACCGGTCACTCACCCTCATTTCCTCACAGTTCTACAAACGAATAAAACGTAACAATATATTTTATACTTCACACAATGAAATCGGGGTCGATGCTCTAGTGTCTTGCGTCTACACCTACACAAACATTATACACATACCATCACACACGCGATCCTCTGTACATGTTACCGAAAACTCACCCTATGCTTCAACACAGTAAAAAAATAACAAAGGGTTTTAAACACAATAGTCCCAGTGGTAACGTGTCGATAACTGTTACATAAAATTAGTACAGTCTTCCGCTTACACACACTAGCAAGGAACAAACACATGAAATTCCTCACGGTTCACTAATATTCCCCAGGTGAATTGTGTTCTTCCCACGCACCGCTGATTACGCTAAATCAATGTAACCAAGAGTAACACCCAGGATAGTTCTTCCCTCACAACACCCAACCTCCTCCTCCCTCCTGTTGGTCGTCCCCGGCACCTCATAAGTGCACACATCTGTCACACTGCCCCACCCTGGGTAATCCCCACTCCTTTATTAATTACGCCACTACTGAGAAAGCCTTTCACGTGGCGGAGTTATCAGGCGCGGCGGGGTAATTCTGCGGGTCACCTTAATACAGACATACAGCACACACACACACACACACACACACACACACACACACACCTCACTAATGTTATTACAGTACTACCGCCGCCATCCTCGCGGTACTCTGTATACTACGCCATAGTTCTGTGCCACTCCCCAGATTTATACATGCTAGAGGTAAAATTTCGTCACCTATCAAAAATAAGAGAACTAATCTTCAAACAATACTACAACTACTTTCGAAAGATAACCAAATAATGCATAAACACCTGAGCTTTATTATTGTACACGTGAAATAATATCCACAGGAATTCAACAACTGTACAGTCACGGAAAAAGTCCCGTCAGTCCTCCACCCAGAGACTCGTGAAACTGTGAATCCGAGACATCACACATTGTCGGGCCCATAGGTGGTCACTGGGTCGTGTGGTGTCTCGGATTCACAGGCTCATGAGTCTCAGGTCGGAGGAATGACACGACTTTTTCCTGATTGTATCTTTAACATCGTGTCGCGCAAAGACATGTTTATCACCAAGACGAATATATATTATTGTGTAATACATTTGGTGTCATCGAACTGGCTGCGTCAGGGTAGTTAAGGTGGGGGAGGCTACGACCGACTGAACAACCAAGTCAGTTGCTGTTAACAAAGAAAAAAATATCAAGGTGTTTATACAAGGAGCAATACAGTAAGTGAACAAAGGATTATACAAGCGGGTGGAAGGCCAAGTGAACAAAGGTGAACACGATCAATAAGAATGAGACGCTTATTAAACATGAATAATCACACAAGAAAGTCCATTGACACGCCTGAGACTCGGCATTCTTGAAATGATTCACTGCTTGTTCACATTTAAATGACGCTGTAGTAACTCACAGCTTCGAAACACGACTGCAAACTGTAGTCCCTGACCGCACATACTAAAAATAAAAACAAAACAACCAAACAAAATAAGAAAGGATATTTCGCCTTCAATCGATATATCAACGGGACATTAAAAAAAAAACTTTAATTTCTTTAAGATGTTGTCCAGTGTAGATAGAAATTAAGACCTAGTGAATGCTGCTTAAAGACCCTCCCCGGGGAAGCGGTATCAAGCATGGTAACATTTGGAGGAAGGTGTAAGACTGCAAATAGAAGCCAAAACAGCTGGTCACAACAGATTTATGTACAGCTGCTGGGGCGGGTCAGGAAACACTCCATCACTGTAAACTGAATGGAAAATATAGTGTGCAACCGGAAGCTGGGACCGCTCTTCACAGCCGATCTATGTACAGTACAGTTGGGGACATTTCCGACTCGTGCACTCAGCGATGTCAATCCACTCGTTCCGTGAGGTGTGAACCCCTAGAACATCGTAGCGTGAATCCGAAGCCTCTACAGTAAGTTACTCGGTGAGTCGCGAGATGCACACAGTAGCCTGGGACCACAGGGATATAATTTGACTCATTACTGTACATGGTCCGGCAATGTTTACATAGATTAAATATTGCAGTATGGACGCTTTTCATTCATCTAACGTGGACTTACTGGGCTACCTAAGTACAGTTAAAAATGGAAGTACAGTATATGCATCCGTCGGACACATTAGTGATAAAAATGTGTTAAATCTGGTGAAAATGTGGCAATACACGATGAAGTTTTTAAGTGACACACAACACATGACCAACAGCTTTATATCATCTTTGGACAACACCAGTAACGTATAGTGTCGTATATCTGACGCTGCTTGACTACTTTCTACATAAGTCGCATTGTAGAAAAAATAAATAAAAATATCGACTCATTACCTAAGCACGCCGAGACCGATTGTTTGAAAACTAAGCTTTATTTCAAGGTTCTGGAATCGATCCCCGGTCAAAGCGGTGTTTTTGTGGAGGTTCCTCGACCACAACACCCCATTACTCAACTCAGGTTTGAATGGGTACCTGCTTGCTGGGGAAGGTGAACCTCTGGTCTCAAGTGGCACTAGTTCCTGTATCTGGGCCACAAGGTTCTCTCCAGCGAGGGCTCTTAAGGCCTAAGGACATAGAAGCAGCAGGCGGACCACCTATGAGCAGCTCCAGCACTTGCTGTAATTAATCAAATTGTAATGGGCCCCTGTCTCATCAACAGAACATATTATATAAATGGGTCAATACATCTGATATTATATTCAGATTCACCACCCTGTATCTTTCCACTGTCTATGAGTAAGACATGAGTTGTACACGTGAACGGTAGCTTTCCCAAGAGGGACAAGCCCATATGTCAGTATCTACGTAAGCACGCACCAGCGACGCTCCTTGCTCAGTCACTCAGATCAACTTATATCGACCGGACGTGATCTACGTTTATATATATATAGTTTTGTGAACAATGATATCTGTATTTTTCTTGCTAAGTAAACAGTTTCAATGTCAATAGGAGTGTATTCACAAGGACTCCATAAAGGTAATAACAGACAGAACATTGTTACAACAGTGGCGTAAATTGCATCAACACATACACATTAATGTTTTCTTTTCATCAAATTCTAAAATTAGTTTGTTTTACGTAAATAACGTTATTACAGAACATTTTGATGAATTATTTTACCGTTTAATTCACCAAACAATTGCTATCATTTCTAAAAAAATAATGTTGTTCTGCATACTGTAGTGTACTGTAGTGTACTGTACTGTACTGTACTGTACATCATAGCAACAATAAGTGACAAAAAAGCCATTTGAGTCAACAGAAGAAACAGTGTTAACCATCTACTGTGATGTAACCAAACTAGATGGTTCACTTGTCATCTTCTGCAGCTACCATCATCACAAGACAACACCATCACCTAACAACACCATCACAAGACAACACCATCACATGACAACACCATCACATGACAACACCATCACATGACAACACCATCACATGACAACACCATCACCTAACAACACCATCACATGACAACACCATCACATGACAACACCATCACATGACAACACCATCACATGACAACACCATCACAAGACTACACCATAAACACTCATAATCTTGTGTTGACTAATAATAATAAATTAAAAATTAACGAAAATGAATTGATCACGGTTGTGTTATCCTGAGCAGGTTGTGGGTCTCAGCAGTGTGTTTACCGAGACAATATGAGAAATAAAACCTCCCTCACGAGGAAAATTATAATGGGTCAGTCAGTCAGGTGTGGTCTAACTTAATTAAAAACAAAAACAAAACAAAGAAGCCTAACAAAAAGTGCCTTCCATTGTCACTCTTTCGCTTTCAATATTTTTTTGTTTCATTTTGCTTATTTTTTATTGTCAAGTGACTCGCACAGTGATCGAATACCGTGTTCCTCATATACGCCCCCCCCCCCCACGCCAAACATTATGAATAACCGGTGAAATATTTCGTTCGTTTCGTAATACGTCTCAGGCAGCACATACATAAATTATCTGCAAACATTCGTATAATGGCTCGATTCGGGTCCTGTAAAAGTGAATGAGAAAAAAGGAAGCTGTATTACAAGTTAGGTAAACACCTTTCAGTGTGTTTATACAGACTCTTAAGCTACTACACTGTATGTTCAGCTTAACTCATATAACACAAAGAAGGATAGTAGTAAAATAATTTCACACACACACACACACACACACACACACACACACACACACACACACACACACACACACACACACACTAAAATAAATAAAAATAAAATATGACGGGAGTATAGCTGAGGTTTCATTGGCTGGTGTCCTACAACGCACAGTAATAAGCTCCACATGATACTGTGCCTCCTGTCTCGTGTTAACTATGACCACACTTGACAGCCATCAAGACCCTTGACACTACCACCATGACGTCTAAACTCTTCATAACTTCATGAAACTGGACACTTCCGTTACAAAAGACACAGTCAATCCAGTGTTGTTGTCATGAAGAGTGAGGATGTCCATGAATGAATATAACACAGGTAAAGTCAGCTGAGTGCCACACCCGCCTCCACGTCACTACATGGTACTAACATCTGAGTCACAGGTGTGCTTCCCTTAGTACATGGCGATTCATCAGTGATATATGAAAAAAAAAAAAATAATAATAATAATAATAATAGCAACAACACCATCTGACATCACACCACAAGTAACTATATCAATAAAACAGTAAAATATTAATAAATATTATTTTTCTTTGTGGAGGAATACAATATAAATCTTTGAAGGGCAGGGAGGAAAGGGATGACTCTATGGAGACTTAACGCTGTTTACTAGACTCTCTACCAGCTGTTGCTCGTACTACCTCCACCAGCTGTTGTTCTTACTACCTCCACCAGGTGTTGTTCTTACTACCTCCACCAGCTGTTGTTCTTACTACCTTCACCAGCTGTTGTTCTTACTACCTCCACCAGGTGTTGTTCTTACTACCTCCACCAGCTGTTGCTCATACTACCTCCACCAGGTGTTGTTCTTACTACCTCCACCAGGTGTTGTTCTTAGTACCTTCACCAGCTGTTGTTCTTACTACCTCCACCAGCTGTTGTTCTTACTACCTCCACCAGCTGTTGTTCTTACTACCTTCACCAGCTGTTGTTCTTACTACCTCCACCAGCTGTTGTTCTACTACCTCCACCAGGTGTTGTTCTTACTACCTCCACCAGCTGTTGTCCTTACTACCTCCACCAGCTGTTGACCTTACTACCTCCACCAGCTGTTACCAATAATCTACCAACCAGCTGCACCACAACCGCACTTCAGCTCAACAAATGCCTCTCACGCCACCACCAGAGACATCCTCCCCCGGTGAGAGAACTTTACCTACACGAATCAATTCCCATCCCTGTGGAGGGACACTGAGTGCCTTCTTCCCCCACTGACTATTCCTAAACGTCAGCTTCACTGTAGGCCTAAGGCAGAGTAGAGTGAGATAAAGAAAAAAAAATATTATTCCCTCGGTGGTTAGATTGGCCAACTCCACCATACTTTTTCCAACCTGGCACTCTAGAGTACCTTTTCCCTACCAGCACTCTGCGGCACTTTTCGCCTAATTTACATACAGCGTGCCTACCGCCGCCGTTCCCCAACTCTCCTAGTCTGTAATCTCATTCCCGCACCCGGCCAAACTTGGGAAGGATATTGGGAAATCCAGCGGGTGGTGTGTAGTGGTCCAGACCCGTGACGATGCTGAGGGGCGCCAGGGAGGGAAGGCTTGGGAGGTCTTCGTGGGGGTCACCATCTGGATCTTGTTCAGTGACAATATGTTGGGTAAAGAGAAGGTGAGGGACGCCGGGGGAGGCCTGAGGTAGGGGAGGGGGCATCATAATATAGTGTCCAGCAGCACTAAGGTTGGGGAGTGTTTACAAGTCGAGCAAAATTAATTACGAAGGAAAAATAAACAGGGTGAAGCAACAGGGGTACATGGGAGTTAACAGATGGATATTGACGGTAGTTGTAAGATAAAATATTTCGATATATCTGTTTGCCCACTGCCGAAGCGCCCTGGGAGCACGCAAATCCGCCTTAACACACTGTACCCGCTGTCATAGTTGTGGACAGTTGTATTAGCCTGTGTAAAATACGGCAGCGGTTATAATACTTTTCTTGATGGGTGTAGATGCTGTACACTAGACAGAAGTTGTACTGCTTGACAATACATGTTCTCTAACGGCATCAACCAGTTGGGCATTTTTTTTTTATCGAATAAAGGACACTAATAGAAAACTGGTGACAGACAGACAAACGCACGGACGAAAATTAATCTGTATTCTCCCTCCGGTGTCACAGAGAAGGATAATAATTACCCTGAGTAACAACACCGCTGAAATTCTCTACAAGAACACAAGTAATACATCATACACTCGTTGACCTATAGCTGTGACCTTAACCTTTGAGACACGTTCTTAACCTTGGTGTTTTGTCCTCTGGGGATTATATATGTTGGTGAGAAGTTTCTTCAAAATTATCTCAATCCAGCCAAGAATTGTGCTCCTTCGGCGACGCGTCCGACCTTTGACCTTTCTCTGACCTTCAACTGTGACATTTGAGGCTTAAATTCTATGTTCTGCACGTCATCTAACGGTAAAGTATATTGTGTAAAGTTTTGTCATTATTTATATTTAATTAAGGTTCATTAAAACTTATATTCTCTGCTTAGCTTTATCATGATACATATGCTTGAGTTTCAGGTAAAGTTTCATTAAGATAAATATTCTGTAAAGTTTCATCAAAATATTAATTCCTTAAAATTTCCTCAGCACATTTATATCTCAATTCCTTTTAAGAGTTATATTTTGGGATACGAACGCACGCAACACACCACACAATTGTCTTCGTGGCGATACAAAAACCCTTAATACCTTGAACTGCCACCCATAACAACTACGAGCAAAGCGTTTTATTTCATTAGGTTTATTTTACGCGGGAACTTACACAACAATGATCGTCTCTTTCTCTGGTTACCGACGAGCAGAAAATATTTAATCTTCGCACACACGGAAGTCATGGGTGGTGATGTGTTGATCATGCGAGTTTTAGTGAACAACACCGACAGATGGAGTCGGTCTTTGCCTACTGTATATACTGTACAAACTGTAGAGGTAGTACGCTGGCTGAGAGAACACCATGTGAGCACAGGAGACCAGCAGAAGCCAAGAGCGAGTGTCTAGTTTTATTCGACAGAAAATAGAAAAGATGCGCCTTACGGTGTAGCAAGAGTCAAAGTCCTTTTGGCAAGGTGAACGTATTCCTTTTAAAACGACTAAGTGAGTCATTCAAGAATGGAAAGCCTACGTCTCATTATGCATAAAAAATGCGTAGAAAGCATGACTGACTGAAGTTGGCGGCAGGAGTGAATGACGGTGTACTTGCTTAGGTAAGGAGCAGAGGAGGGGACAAGACAGGTAGTGTAAGCATTAAGGGTATGTTCTGTGGCAGGTGGGTTAACACGCAATAGGGCGAGAAACACAAGTGGGTGAACACGCAGGGTACTGCAAGTAGTGTCAACCCCTGCAGCTGCAACTGGGAACCTAGACGTGCCGTGACCGACGGATCGTGTTCCTGGGTAATGGTAAGACAATACAATTGACAAGATGTCCGGTCTTCCTGGGTTATTCCTTGACATTTCTTTGGTTATTGTGTTAGATACACCATCTTCACCGAAATGAAATTCACGCCTCGGTGGCCTTAGAGCCAACCATCCTCGAACACAAGAGGCAACTATTATTACAAGACACACCGGTGAACCAGGCAGGGCATCACCGTAGATGCTGGGTAGGACACGGTAGTGGCAGGGAAGATCACGGTAGTGGTAGGGCAGGACACGGTAGTGATAGGGTTGGACACGGTAGAGGCAGGGAAGGACACTGTAGTAGCAAGGTAGGAGGCAGAATGCCACGACAGGATTGGTGCCTGTATTATGTAGGAGATCCCGGTTGTTCTTTACCAGGCGAGGTAATAGCCTGCCGAGGAGACACGACCTAACGCTTCAGTGGTCACACTAGAGAAGGTACTGTACCCTGTAGGAAGAAAAACATCCTTAACTCAAAGTTAATAATGTCAAGATTTAAACAGTGTTGATTTAATTTATACTCTCAATAAAACTATTTTACTTTCCAAATAATTTGAGATGAGTGTTGTTCTTTGGCTTGGGAAGATGGGGCAGTCAAGCGCCCTCACGCCTCTACTTTCCAGCTCCCCGACACCCAATTACGGAATTTTAATGTGATTTGGTGATTCAATCATGATTTGTAAAATGAATGCATCTGAATGGAACCAGCCAATCTACATTTTGTAATTAAAGACAATTGAATCCGATTAAATCAGAATTCTGAATTCCAATTTTTCGGTAAAGACCTTGACGGGAGTGTTCACACAATAGGCTGTTTGAAAGCGTTCTCTGATTATATTTACCTAAAACTGATTATTTAGAAAATTAATGAAGGAACGAATGTGCTTCCTTTCACCGAGATGATAGGACAGTAAACAAGAGTTTTACAAAGTGCTTTAACACTACAACCAGGAGGACGACATCCTAGGTCCTGGCTGGCCTCTCCTCCCATACACCTGGCCAGGTAGAGTAAAGGTAAACGTGTGAGAAGTCTTCGCCTCCCCTTCTCATTACTGTCCACCATTATGGGCTGGCGACCTGTTGGATAATGCAGGAGATGCCTCCCCTCTCGAACCCTCCTGCTACCGACCCAGGCTACTTGCAACAGAAGAACTTGTACCGTTCTAGGGAGGGTCAACCTTCTTAAAATTGCATCGTGTCGACTGCTGCGAGGGACAGAGGAGTGGTGGCTGGTAATCCCGTTCACGCTGTGAGGGGCTGAAACAGGCCACGTCTCCTGTGTTGTGTGGCACACCCAGCACGCCCACTTCTATTTTACGTGACGCCCCCAGTACGCCCACAACTATGTTACATGACACCCACAGCACACCCACAACTGCTACGTGACGCCCCCAACACGCCCACTCCTGCACTGGTCCCGTGTATGATCATAGTACAAACACGTGATGTATGTCTGAAATAAAAGCACTGATGTATAGCCCCGATAAAAAACACAGTGATGTATTGTTTGCTAACAAGGTAATGGCGGGAGGGTGTGATGTAAGGCTCTGACACACAGCTGCGGGACTCGGTATATATGTTTGCTTGTTATATACTGTACTGGGCGATACCACCATACGCACTAACAATATCCTGTATATACCGAGCCGGTCGCTTGCCTCACTTGAGCGCGTATATATTATAATGTAATCAGTTAAAGATGTCGAAGTTGGGACTTGATGGACTGCTTTGCATAGTGTACATCTGATGTCATAACAGCTTGAGTCGTGTGACGCCGTATTCACGTAAAAAGGATTTTTTTTAATGGTTTAACAATCGACATATAAATACTTAAATAAAGACAATAAAGACATAACTATAATTAAAAGATTATAAAAATAAATTATAATGGATGGAGGCGACCTCCTTCATGATACTTAAAAACTCAATCCTCTGGAGATGAAACCTCCGCTTCCATCACACAACTGGGCAGTAGTTACCCACCCGAATCCTGGAGAGATGCCGCCTCCTTAGGTCCTCCAGCACGGCACACTTGACCAACAAATTTAATCATATTTCACACATTAATAAAGCACAGGTCTGGCCCACAGATAACAAAAATTTATTGAAAACGTACCATCGTCAACGTCACGATCATAGTTTCAAAACGTGGTCGTTAAGTGCTTTACCTCTGTACGTTTACGTCGATGACACACCATAACAAACTGTGCTACGGTAGTGGGTGACATACCCTCTACAGAACACCTTTTAAAGCAGGAAGCACAGAGTAGGGACGCACAGGATAAGCAGTAACTAGTACTACTATACAGGTCCATGAACCACGCACATATTAGTAATTTATGAGGACCTGGAACTTGGAAGGATATGGTCTACAAACACTGTCACCAGATCTGGAGGTCGTGAGAGTTGTACAGTTGTGGCACCATATTGTTTTTGAGCCTGTGTTGTACAGGAAACGTTAACAGTGTCAATGGCACCAAAAAATATCGGTGTCATCATGTCATGCCATTTGCTAATCTTTAAGTGACCTCCTGTACAGAAGACACAAAAGTTCACATTTGACATGAAACGATTATTTTCGTACGCTAAACACAGTTAACATCATCTGATACCAGAAAGCTAAAAAATATCACACTTCCTTTGCGCCTCAGAAATGCCCACATAAACCATCCACAAACAATTTCAGGTTGTGTGGATGAAGCTGCGGCCGGCAAGTACTCTACAATACTACTAAATTCTACTCTTCTTCAATCTCGGTCTTTATCTGTCTATTTGTAATGTTTCTTTATCGTTATTTTATACAAAAACAAAAATCCACATAAAATGTTTCCAGTTTATATTTATTTTTTTACCATATCTCACTTTAAAGTCCATGACAGGATTTACATTGAGGAAAAATAATCTTCCTTATACCGAATATACATAAGAACATAAGAAAATAAGAAGTCTGCAATAGGCCGGTTGGCCTGTGCATGGCAGCTCCTGTCGAGAGTTACTACCACTCTCTATCATTCATGAATCTATCCAGCCTCCCTTTGAAACTTTCCAGCGTTCCAGCACTGACTACAAAGTTGCTAAGCTTGTTCCACTCGTCCACCACCCTATTTGTAAACCAGTTCCTTCCTCTCTCCCTCCTAAACCTAAACTTATCCAACTTGAATCCGTTGTTCCGAGTCCTATCCTGCTCGGATATTATAAGAACTTTATCTATATCACCTTTATTGATTCCTTTCACCCACTTGAATACTTCTATCATATCTCCTCGCACTCTTCGTCTTTCTAGGGAATGCAAGTTTAGTTTCTTTAACCTATCCTGATATGGAAGGTTTCTAAGTCCCGGAATCATTTTCGTCATTCTTAGCTGGAATGTCGTGCAAGTGGAAATGACCATTTTTATACGGTCGCTGTGTCTTACGATGGTTTTCATGTCAGTTCTTGAATTATCTAATGCTTCATTTACGGGAACATCTAACTTGTCTCAAGTGGTATTATTGTGTGTGGCGGAACGGTAGGACATGGACAGTTTGTGTACCAAGTCACCGGCTGGAGCTGTGAGATTATCTTGAGTACTGAGCCAAGAGCGTCGTCATAGAAGCTTTGTTATGGTAGTGTATCAGGGCCGCCCCTTGGTGCTGTAGTGTACCAGGGCCGCCCCCCTTGTGTACCGGGCCGCCCCTTGGTGCTGTAGTGTACCAGGGCCGCCCCTTGGTGCTGTGGTGTACCCGGGCCGCCCCTTGGTGCTGTAGTGTAGGGCCGCCCCCAGGGCCGCCCCTTGGTGCTGTAGTACCAGGCCGCCCCGGTGCGTAGTTGCTGTAGTGTACCGGGCCGCCCCCTGGTGCTGTGTACCAGCCGCCCCTTTGTAGTGTACCAGGCCCCCCAGGCCGCCCCTGGTGCTGTGGTGTACCAGGGCCGCCCCAGTGCAGGGCCGCCCCTTGGTGCTGTAGTACTTGGTGCTGTGGCCGCCCCTGGGTACCAGGGCCGCCCTTGTGGGGTTGCTGGCCCCTTGGTGCTGTGGTGTACCAGGGCCGCCCCTTGGTGCTGTAGTGTACCCGGCCGCCCCTTGGTGCTGTGGTGTGCCGCCCTTGGTGCTGTAGTGTACCCGGCCGCCCCTTGGTGTGTACCCGCCGCCCTTGGTGCTGGGGCCGCCCCTTGGTGCTGTGGCACCAGGCCGCCCCTTGGTGTGTGGTGCCGCCGCCCCTTGCGTGGTGTACCCGCCGCCCTTGGTGCTGTGGTGTACCCGCCGCCCCTCACCAGGCCGCCCCTTGGTGCCAGTGTACCAGGGCCGCCCTGGTGCCAGGTACCACCACCGGGGCCGCCCTTGGTGCTGTAGGTACCAGGCCGCCCCTTGGTGCTGTTGTGTACCCGGGCCGCCCTTGGTGCTGTGGTGTACCAGGCCGCCCCTTGGTGCTGTGTGTAGTGCACCAGGGCCGCCCCTGGTGCTGTGGTGTACCAGGCCGCCGCCCTGGTGCTGTAGGCACCAGGGCCGCCCCTTGCGCGGTCCCGCCGCCCTTGGTGCTGTAGGCCGCCCTGGGCCGCCCCTTGGTGCGTACCGGGGCCGTGGTGCTGTGGTGTACCAGGCCGCCCCTTGGTGCCAGGGGGGCCGCCGCCCCTGGTGCGGCCCGCCGCCCCTTGGTGCTGTAGTGTACCAGGGCCGCCCTGCTGGTGCTGTAGGTACCAGGGCCGCCCCTGGTGCTGTGGTAAAGGGCCGCCCCTGTGCCAGTACCAGGGCCGCCCCTTGGTGCTGTATGCCCCTGGTGCCAGTAGGCCACCCCTTGGTGCTGTACCAGGCCGCCCCTGCTGTGCCAGTGTTGGTGCTACCAGTGTACCCCGCCCTTGGTGCTGTAGTGTACCAGGGCCGCCCCTTGGTGCTGTGGTGTACCCGGGCCGCCCCTTGGTGCTGTAGTGTACCAGGGCCGCCCCTTGGTGCTGTGGTGTACCCGGGCCGCCCCTTGGTGCTGTGGTGTACCAGGGCCGCCCCTTGGTGCTGTAGTGTACCAGGGCCGCCCCTTTACAGCCCCAACCCCAGGGGCGTACAAGTCCTTCACATCTTCATACACAAGAGGGTTTTTTTCGGGCTATCCTTTTCCTTGTGTTAATATGGAACATTATTCAGGAATCGTCCAGACACTATAATTATGGCAAGAAAATATTTGATCTGTGTGTCGCGGCTTTATAAGCTTAGGCAGCCAGCGCCAGGGGATCACAAGATACTGGCACTTACGACCGATCAGTATTTATCGCTTCTACTCCACAATGAGGTCACTGAAGATTATACACCCCAACTTATTTCACCTGATGATCAAATCCTAACCCCCGTGGTGTTAAGTCATTTAATCATCAGGTGAAATAAGCCGGGGTGCCTAATCATCAGGAGATCCCACAATTCATTTCAGCGTGAAAACAGTCAGCCTCACCGAAACACTTACGTGAAAAATAAAATCCAACGTCAGCGTAAACACATCCAACCCCAGGTAGAGGATGACCTTAGCGTGTTATAACCGATATATAAATTCTCAGCTAAATAAAGTAAGGTTCAACTAAGTATAAAAAAATGGTTTCCACAGAAGCACAGTGACACCAACCTACATGATATTTGCTAGCACAGGTAATGCACTCATACTGCGACGTTTATCACACGATTGGAAAACCAAAACCAAGACACACAGACAGACATTCACTCCCTCTCCTCTCTCCGCCTGTCGGCACAGTGGTAGCTTCCAGACACAAGATTAAGCTGTCCCATTGAGAGCCTTCATGACTCTGGGATTCTCACACACTCATGAGTGAGGCGACAGTGAGCCAGCCGCCACACGTCAATACTTGGTCGTAAATCTCCCAAGTCTTTTAACCGTGAGATATAACGTGACGCTCACACGCCAAACTCACCACAAACTTATTAACAAACATTGATGTGTCAGGCCCCTGTAGCAGAAACCCCCATCAACTCGCTGTAAAAATTCTGTATGACTTAGTGCTAGTGGGAGGATGTTCCTGGGGCAGTGAGGGGGACGAGGGGCGTGAATACCAGTGACCAGCCCCAGGTGTACCACAGTGACCTACACCCATCATCACGCCTACCTCGCGGGGGGTTGACGCTTCACTCATCCTGTCTCTCTTCCTATCACGTTACATAATTAATTCCTGGTGCAGCAGGTGTTTACCTGGGGTGATCATCAGGAGGTCGACAGGTTAATTAAGCCCAAGCTTCAGTATGGCGGATAATTCAACACAATTTACCGTAGCACGTAACTCCACCTAGTAAATACTGACGCTGGAAAAGGTACTCTGTGAATTAAAGACTATAAGAGGCGGCAAACCTATGTCAACCTGTGTAAATATTTCACACCACAGATACTCCTCATATCGTCAGCTGATATAACTTCCCCCTCCCCCCCAAAAAAAAATGCTTTTGATAATTACATTTGCTGTCAACAAGTTCGTGCAACAAGCAACAATACAAGAAAGTGATTCTCGAGAATGTGATTCCTCACTCCTCCACAAACAATTACATTACACCATAACACTTGATAATATTTCATCAGCTATCATCACGTCCACTAATGCGTTGGTCGCCTCCCACCATCACGTTCATCACTTTCTCCCGCATCACAAAAAAACTAGCATGGATGCATGTTAAAAAAAGTAACAAACCATATCGCCCATATATCCATCCAACCTATGTTTGGATGCTTATATGAGCAATAGGGGGTTGGGTGTAAATGGGACTGTCCAGTATGGGCCAATAGGCCCGCTGCAGTTTCCTCCATTCTTATGTTCTTATGATAGAGGCGTATAAAATGGAAATCAGGGCTAAACAAAGGGGACATTACAAAGGATACATACTACACCCCTCGCCCCGCGTCTCTCGAGGGAGTGCAAATTAAGATGCTTTAACCTGTCTCTGTACTTAAGGTTCCTAATGCACAGTAAAGAATGACATTGTTCTCAGTCTGGATGGTAAGATGGGGTGGCTTAATCTTACCTTTGACCTCTTGTCAGCAGATGCATTGCCTAACTGTGCTGGTCACTAATCCTTCAGGTGGTCTCCTGAATCTGGGTGGTAAGGCGAGGTCAGCTTAACGCGGTCACTAATTCTGGTGATGGGTGGGGTAAGGGCCCTGGGCGGTCGCACCGCTTGCCATACCCTTGGGACGGCTCTGTGTGTATGTATAGTGTGTGTGTGTGTGTGTAGTATGTATGTATCCAACTTGTTGCCGCAAAAATACTGTATGTGTGTGTGTGGAGGGGAGGCTGAGTTATAAGGATGACGGCAGCCTCCTGGGTATAGCTCTAGGCGATGGTCAGAGGGTCTCCAAACTCCCATCTCGGGTTTCACTTTTGAAAATTCTTTAATCTCAGATTTCTCAAGTGAAACCTAACACCATCGTACACTCACATGTCCTCCGCCTTGTGTTTGATGCCTCCCTCCACACACCCCGGTCGTCTTCAGTGTTTCCTGCCACCTCTACAAAAGTCAACATTGTCTCAATTCTCCAACGACAGGTCCAGTATGAGACTCGCCTGAAGTATGTTGACTTTGTACACGTCATCGTCAGTCCATGAGGCACAAGCGGCTCCAACTCCACCTGAGACAGTGTGCCGAGCCACTAACACTGCTGGAAACACGTGAGAATGACTGTGTGGTGGTGGTGCAGAGAATGAAGACGCCGGCCACACAGTACTGGTGGCCGATGACTGCCTCCTGCAGACAAGTTAGCGTTATGTACACGGAAGATTGTAGTCTGTTTTTATATATTTAGAGTTTTTCATTAAATTAAGGAAATGGATGGCTGCACAGACCTTGCCGTAAATTAAATTACGGAAAATGCAGTTCAGTATAAGAACATAAGAATGGAGGAAACTGCAGCGGGCCTATTGGCCCATACTGGGCAGTCCCGTTTACACCCAACCCCTATTGCTCATATAAGCATCCAACCAATGTTTGAAGCTATTCAGCGTATTCGAGTTAATGATGATATTTGGGAACTTGTTCCATTCATCACTTCCAGTAAACCCTCTTCTCATATTTAGAAAAGTTGCTATTTTCTGAGCATGGCAAATTTATTTTCAAGAATAGCTTCAAACATAGCTTGGATGCTTTTATGAGCAATAGGGGTTGGGTGTAAACGGGACTGCCCAGTATGGGCCAATAGGCCCGCTGCAGTTTCCTCCATTCTTATGTTCTTATAAATGACGTTTTTCTTTTTCATTTACGAGTCTTAGAAAAATATTTCACTAGTGGGAAGCTAAAAGAAATATAGTGAAGTCATCCTCCCGTCAGGGATGAGAGCCGCTGGTGGCCCAGATATAAACCAGAAAGGGTTATTGGGTTGACTCCTCGATAAAAAAAAACCTTTGTGCCACATCTGAAAAATCTTTTTTTTTTAATCTCAAAGATGAAAGTTGTTGTTGACCGAAGTAAACAGAGGCAGCCATTAGTAGTCTCCACCAGTTAAGGGTTGTGGGCACCTGTACTCAATATATTTACCAACATAAAAAACTGAGCGGAAGTCCAAGAACACCTACTGGGAGACAGGAGCTTAGGGCTGTTGTCAGAGTATAACTAATACGTTTATTCATCTTCAGTGTCAGTAATACGTTATTGACATTACTTACGTGAACGATATTACTGCGTGTTTTTAATACAAATATTATTATTATTATTGTTATTATTATTACTGTTGTTATTTATTTATTATTTTATTATTTAATTATTAATGCCATCTTTATAAAGAGCGCACGCACACAATATAACCCCGTACATTATCTCATGAGGTAAAAGCTACAATATATAATTAAAGAACTAAAGTTTACACAAGACAAGGGTACATAGAGAAGGGGTTCATAATTAAAGGTACACAGGTGATCAAAGTTGGCTCCACCTGAAACTTTAAACTGGGCTCGATGAGGACCCAGCCAGCCAGCGATAGACGCCGACAGTTTTAATTGAAAATGGAGAGGGAGGAAGGAGGGGCAGGCTGTGAGAGAGGAAAGGAGGAGGAGGGTCGGAGGCGTAGACTTTTAGAGAGGGGAGGAAGAGAAGCGCAAGAGGTGTAGAACTGTAGACTGTATGAGAGGAGAGCAGGAGGAGGGTTGAAGGTGCAGACTGGGACAGGGGAAGGAGACTGTGAGGGAGAGGAGGGTCAGCCTGTGATGGAGAGGAGGGTTAGACTTTGAGGAAGAAAGAAGAATATCCACCTCTGGATTATAATTCCAAGCATGATTATAAGGCCAGCATCAATATTCATTTAAAATGACATACTGTAATACCGTAAAGCAGGTGACCCACACGACATTTCCCTCAAGCATTTTGGGTCACGTATCTCGGATTATTCCAGGTGTTCAAAACATCCCCTGGACGACACGCCTGTGAGGAAACTCCAAGAACATAAGAATGGAGGAAACTGCAGCAGGCCTGTTGGTCCATACTGGGCAGTCCCATCTACACCCAACCCCTATCGCTCATATATCCACCCAACCTATGTTTGAAGCGTATTCGAGTTATGATGATGTTCGGTAACTTGTTCCACTCATCCACTACTGTATTCCCAAACCAGTGTTTACCTATCTCGCGCCTAAATCTAAATTTGTCTAATTTAAAAGTTAAAACCATTGCTACGAGTTCGCTCCTGGTTGGATAGTCTGGGTACAAACAATGAAACAAAAAACATTTGAGAGGTGTAAAAGTAATATTTACCGTTTTCACATTATAAGCTTCTTTCACTAATGACACCATGCATCTGTCTGACCAGTATATACAGTAGTGCTATTTCAATTATCTGTCATACCCAATTAAGACAGGATCCTCTCATGTTGACCCTTAGGCGGGAGTTATTAGTATACAGTACCTGGGAAAATATCAGACATATGACTTAATGAAAAATGAAATCTACATAAAAATAAACGAAAAAGACAACAAAGAAATCAAGACAAAATAATATGTACAGTTGCCCACAGGTATAATGTTGCACCCCTCGCTGGCCTTCCCTAACATGTGGCAACTATAACTGTTACATGATAATAATAATACTTATATACCTTTATATTTATTCAATATTAATTCTAAGGTTTCTGGGTTTTTTTTTAACTTCTTGGCAAACCGAGAAAGATTTGGTGTTTCATATCGATAAGTTCATAGAAAGAGATAAGACAAAAGAAGAATCACCCGAATGACATAGAACTATCTTCCTCCAAGACACCCAATTTCACACACACACATACACACACACACACCCAACAGATGTAGAGGAGGTCCGTGTGAGGCAGTAACCAACAGAGGCACGACCGCTGAGGCAGCAGCAGCAGGAGGAGGAAGTACACCTGGCAAACGGCACCTCATTAATGATTCACCTGGAGGGCCTCAGCGCTAACACCACCAGCACGGAGAGGAAATGCTTATAATCCCCGTATTAAGACCCCAGACCAGCCTCCAGGGGATAATACCTCTCTACCTGTTGGAAGTAATCCGCCAAGAATAGTTGTGTATATCGCGGCTGTTTACGTTAGCGAGGACTATAACGCTAACATTTATTACCACTCATTAGGAAGAGACTAACTATTACCAATAACCAGTAAAACAACGAGGATGATAATGCTCGATACATTTATCGTGCAGACGGTGACTCACACACACACACACACACACACACACACACACACACACACACACACACACACACACACACAACGAGAAAGAGAGATAGTGATGGGGGTGGGGGGATCGCCTAAAAGTGTCCAATCAACACAGAAAAAACGAATCTTTGAGGAAAACGAGTAAATTTGGCTCCCTAGCATATTTCACCAGATGATTAAACACCCTAACCTAACCTAACCTAACCTAACCTAACCTAACGTAACCTAACCTAACCTAACCTAACCACCCCCTCCCTCTAGTAGCGGTCGAGTGTTTAAGGAGATGGTGAAATAAGTTGGAGCTCCTAATCTTCAGATGATCTGTTCGCACTACAGTTTTGGGAACCTATAGAGGGGGTGCGTGTGTGGAACCAAAAATCAAGGCGACTCTCCCACGCCATCATTTGGTTGTGTCACTTCCAAGAGAAAACAGGTGTGACCCTCAAAGAGTAGGAAGAAATAGGCATAGACAGCAACATAAGTAAATTTGCTGTGACACTATACTAGGGAGTGTAATTAAATCTGACGTGGAGTCCGCAAAACTACAGAAAGATCTAAAAAAAAATTCAAATGACCTGAAAAATGACAGATGAAATTTAATGTGGACAAATGTAAAGTACTTGGTCTATCACAGTGGCAGTTACTCTAGTGGGTTTGGTTAGAACTGTTGAAGAAGAGCTTAGACTGACAGGTTGCAAGAAGGTCTATTACTGAGGTGTCGGTTTCTGATTTTAATAGCAAAGTTTCCTCTCTGAACTTATGATAGAGATAAGCTCCAAAAATATATCAAGAAAGTTCCTTACATTAGTGTCTGTAGTTCAGTTCTAGTCACCGCGCTACAGAATAGATAAAGAATCCCTAGAAAGAATTCAGAGGAGAATGACAAGACTAATCCCGGGCATAAGGAACCTTGAGTACAGAGACAGGTTAAAGCATCTTAATTTGCACTCCCTCGAGAGACGTAGAGTGAAGGGCGATGTGATAGAGGTGTATAAATGGAAGTCAGGGCTAAACCAAGGGGACATTACAAAGGTACACAAACTATACAACCAGCAACGAACTCGTAACAATGGTTTTAAATTAGACAAATTTAGATTTAGGTGCGAGATAGGTAAACATTGGTTTGGAAATAGAGTAGTGGATGAGTGGAACAAGTTACCAAACATCATCAATAACTCGAATACGCTGGATAGAGTCAAACATAGGTGGGATGGATATATGAGCGATAGGGGTTGGGTGTAAACGGGACTGCCCAATATGGGCCAATAGCCCCGCTGCAGTTTCCTCCATTACACTCCCTCCTCCCTCCTGTGTGATACAACTCGAGGTGTGGGGCAGCAGGAAGGACACCACCTCACACTGCTTAAGTTCATTACACAGCCTCACTACCTACACCACACTATCACCTCCACCTCCTGTTCACACCCCACTTGTTACGACTACCGCCACCTCCACCTCGTTCTCCAGTGCATCGTTAAAGGCGTACACACATTAGCACGTTGTTATTATTCAGCACAACACTTTTCCTTAATACTACAATTCTTGTTTCTTTTTTTTGTTTTTAACAAATGAATGGAGTTTTGTCTTAAAATGTTGACTATTAAGTGCGACAACTTTAAAAGATATTCACCAGGGACTGACTTCACTCGCTACCAAACGGCCTCTTGAGTATAGCACCTGAATAATCATGAGGCCTCACCCCCTTCCCCTTCACAAAAGGTAATTTCCCACCAATATTGTTGTTTAATATCTTCCAAACATTTCGTAATAATACAAATATAAAAAATATATATAAATGCTAAAATTAAACTGTCGAGTCGTCACGCTGTTTACATGATAAGAATGACCGACAAAATTACCATAGGAAAGTAATCATCAATGCGAGGATATTCTATAAACATAAAGTGACGTGATCGTGTCTCCCAAATGCCAACCCTCACCCACCACGTGTCCTGGTACAATATACACCTGTGTCATGCACCACCGCCCACCCCGTGTCATGCACCCCGCCCACCCCGTGTCATGGACCCCCGCCCACGCCGTGTCATGCACCCCCGCCCACCCCGTGTCATGCACCATCGCCCACCCCGTGTCATGCACCACCGCCCACCCCGTGTCATGGACCCCCGCCCACCCCGGAACATGATAACATATCCACAATGATTCACGGTCACATGTTCACCTACACCAACATGTGGAGGACCACAACTACAATCAGATAACAACAATCATCACCACCTATCACTAACACCATCAGTCAACAATAGTTGCCACCATCACATGAGCAACCATCACCACCACCAGTCAACAACAATCATCAACACTGCTACACGAACATTAATTATTACAACCACTACGTAAACAACAATAAATACCACAATGAGTTAACAACAATCACTCCCACAATGATTTAACAACAATCACTACCACAATGAGTTAACAAAAATCACAAACAAAACTACTACCACCATAAAACCTACAACAATCCACTACCCCCACCATCAGATAACAACAATCACCACCACCATCAGATAACAACAATCACCACCACTATGTATCAACCACAATTATTCTACAAGACCAACCAACAAGCACCAGACAGCAGGGAGGACAGTGGTGCCTGGCACTCAACAGGATGGCCCTCATTGGGGGTGCCATCGACGCGGCAATTGCAATATCCGCGACCTAGCTAGGGACTATCCACACCCTCCTACCCCTCTCCCCTCCTCAAGCCATCACCACACCCACCTACTATGACGCACTCACAAAGCACACACACACACACACACACACACACACACACACACACACACACAAAGGCCCAGTAATACCAGCAGTGCCTCAGTGACACTAAAACGGAAAGGTGAATGACATTCATTGAACGACGTAATTGCCGAAGGTTTCCTGGCACTAACACAGCCAAGGGTCACATGAGATCACCAGGCACGTGCACTACAACCTGGTACATAGAATCACCAAGTACAAAACAATACGTCATAGGAGATCACCAAGTCCATTATACAACAGCAGGTCATACAAAGATCACCAGTCATGAACTAAACGACAATTACATTAAGCTCACCGAACAGAAACACTACAGTACCTTATAGGTCACCAGGTACTCGCCTCACCAATCACCACCACCTCAGGCACCATCCTCCAAACACTACAGTCCTCCAGGTCAGGTCTCCTACATCACCCCACCACCTTTGGTCCACCACAAAAATAAATAAAACGCGAATTATTGAGTCGTATCACCAGCGAGAGGCATGGCACCTGTCACACACAGCATGGGTGCCATATAGTTGAGATACTCACCTTAAGTATATCTAACAACCAATATTTTCCATCTTACGATTACACAAGTCGACCCAGAAAGTGTGACAATCCCCCCGGGAAGTCGCCTGCCACTCGAGCTTTAAACTGGTCACGTCAGGCAGCCAGCCACCTTAGACTCCAGGCTGAAGGGAAAAAATATTGCAGACGAAAATCTCGTCGTTTTCTTTAGGTTCTGCCGAGTGCAAGCGTTTTCTATAACATTAGAATACAGCCAACAACTGAAGCTTTCAGTAAAGAAACTGGAGACTCGAGGATGTGAGGGAAGGCCACGAGTCTCGCTAACGGTATGTAAATCACATTGACTTTCAAATTATTTCACTGACTTGAAAGTTCCAGGAGAATAAAATTTACTGTTTGGCTTTTACCTGGAGTCAATTCCAGGGTCGACTCCTGTCTTGGCAGCTCAGTTTCTGATTACTTCACCCGACTGACGAATTGATTGACCGAGCTCTTACTGTTAGTAACTTGCAAACTAGCACACACATTACAGTCTGCCTCATCACGAATCTTTTGAAGAAAATTGTTACGTTCTCTTTAGAAGACCACCATTGGTCGGCCTCCCAACAAGGTTTCGTTTATTTGTTGATGACCAAGTTGAAAAACCTTGGTAGCCTCAATGTGCATGGCTCTATCTTTCAATACCGTCTATTTCATTCAAACAGGGATCAACATGCAGATTATGGACCAGTTGTTACGTGCAATTTCCGTATGTAAATTACAACATACTTCTCGTCTCCGGCCCAAAGAGCACAGTTCGATTACTTAAAGCAGGTCACCTGAATATTAACCCCCAGGCTTGTTAAACATCCTAACGATAACTGGGGGGTGGGGAATTTAGGCTTGGTTAGGCTAGGCTAGGTTAGGTTAGGTTAACGTCAGGGTGGTTAGGTTAGGTTAGGTTAGGTTAGGTTAGGTTAGGTTAGGTTAACGTCAGGGTGGTTAATCTTAAGAAGAAATAAGCTGGGGATAATCTTCAGGTGATCCCTTATACTCAGGCGGCTTCAAGGGTTCCCAGTATTCGAGAAGTCAGCGTGAAGTCAATAGTTTCCCCCGTCTATAAAGGGGATGTGAGTACAGTAGACAGAAATACTCAACATCTCACTCAGGAAGGAATGATATCGTCACTGTTTCTGACCTTCTCTGTTGGTGATTAGAAGGTGGGGGAGGGGGAAGTAGTGCTAAGGGGTATGAAGATAGTGATGGGGGGTGCAGTAGGGGTGGATGTAGTGGTGGGTGTTGAATGGAGGTGGGTGTAGCTGTGGGGGTGCAGTGGGGGAGGCCAATATGGTGAGCAAATGGTCAAATATAAATAAAAAATGACCGACTACAAGCACTGAGGGGCCATCTAAAGATTGTAAATGACTCCGTGAAACGCAAAACATCAAATTTATGGATCGAATTACTGGACGGGTCATATATCCAGCCAAGTGTAGGGGTAAAAAAAGACATATTCCAGGAGAAAAATGGTCCAATACAACCTGCAGATGGCCAGTAGTTGGATGATCATGGTCCAGTGAGGGCAGCAAGACCATACAACCGAGATAACGGAGTAAATGGTCATACTAGGGACCCAGCACAAACGATTAAGGCATGAAGTAATGGTCCAGTGTCGAATGCCTGTAACCGATTAAAGCGGGAGTAAATGGCTCAGTGTAGTGTGCCAGATACATGAGTATGACAGGGAAGTAAATGAACTAGTGTGAAGAGGTGAATATGACGGAAGTGTTCAAGTAAATGTCCCACAGACACACAGTTTACATGCAGGTCCTCCACCAACGAGGGAGTAGCCAGGCCTGCTACACGGTCATCACAAGAGGGCGCCCAGCACACGAGTCGGGTTATGACCTACAGAACTCTTTACGATCCACGCCTCATTTCGCCACTGCCGCCTCTAACACGTACTTCAGCAACCTCAAATAGCTTTTCAATAATCTTTAAGCTATTTATTTGGAATTATATACATACTCCGTTAGACTCAAGTACTTCCGTCGCGTGTGTGAGAGGCGAGTATCATTATGTGCGGAGTTGTTTCACAGCTCTAATGCGTCAAAACAAAAACAACCAACAAGCGTGAGAAGAAGTCCACTCCGGCCCCGACACTTCACTACATCCCCTGGCAATGTTTGTGATGCTCATGGTGACTACGTTAATACGAAATTAGAATGGATATGGTGATATAATACAGCCTAAGTTAACAGATGCAGACTGACTGACTGACTGACCGATTCACTGGAACACAGACTGATAAGATTATCCTCCCTGTACAACAAGCCTGGCTGAGGGCATGAATGTTTATTGTGCTGTGAAAGATGCAGTAATGGAGAGCAAACTTCGCCTACATACCCACCCCGAGCAGAACTGACATTCCCTCGCCCAGAAATATTTATTATCTTAACTAATTTCTATGTAACCGAGGTAGTTGTAATTATAAATAAATATATATTTTTACGACAATTATATGAAGCTCTTGAAGACTCACAGGAAATACTTTACCACTCAAGCTTCTCTTTGTAAACATATAAAAGTCAATGTATTTTATCCATAAACTGGAAAACTCGAGGTCCTGGAGACTGAATGATAAATACAGTCCATTAGCGCAGAGAATTCTCCACTTTCAGACTAAAGAAGACCTTCACCGTTCTCCCCGGCACCAGAACAAACACATCCCTCCACGCATCTCAGGTCATACCAAATACGCAGCCCTTTTTATGTTTCTCGTGACAATTCACTTGACACTCGAGGCTTTAACTTTCACATGGATAATCTTCATGGAGATTTAAGCAAAGTACAGGACCTCTTGAGTACACCAGCACGTCACCTTCTGTCTTCTCCTTAGGTTGTTTCCTGCAGGTGACTTGTGGATACGGTAAAAACCAGGTAACTGTACAAACACAACAACAATCACCTGGACACTGTACAAACACACAAAAGCAATCGCGTGGAGACGGTACAAACACAAGAACAATCACCTGTAGACGGTACAAACACACAATAACAATCACCTGGGGACGGTATAAACACACACCAGGTAACCGGACAAACACAAACACACACACACACACACACACCAGGTGACGGTACAAACACACAACAAGCCACTCGTCTTGTGGGTCCCGTTAAGACCTACATGTTCCTTAGTATATATTTCCTTCACTACAAGGTCTTTCCCACACAACTAGATACACCTGTTATTTTTTATACTCCAATCATCAATCAATTTACACACAGTCGACACATTTTTAACATCTATAAAAGCACTTCATTCTAATTCCTCTCAAATTAGTGTCGTGGATGGGAAATTATTAAAACAATTATTTATCTAATTAGACTTTAACAATGTCTTTATATAATTAAAATGTTACAATAATTTATCTTTTAATAAATTACTAAAAATATTACCAACGTGATCACAGCTGGGGTCCAAGAGGGGAGCATGAAGCAAGGGAGAGAGGAATTGAAGGAATCGAGATAAGAGTTGAAAGAAGCAAGATATGAATTTAAGAAAAGAAAGCAAGAGTTAAAAGAAGCATGAGAAGACTTGAAGAAAGCAAGAAAGAAGTTAAATGAAACAAGAGAGATATGAGGAGCGACAGAGTAAACATTCAACCTCACAACGTCACCCTCACCATACTCGTGGCCTGATGGACCCCCAGATGTAAACACCATTACATCACAACGACACATAAACAAGAAACAAATACATTCACCGTAACAAAAAAATATATACAGTAAAATATATCAGGTCTCAGCATGTGTTCTGCTAGAGTCAAGAAAATACTGTCTGTCAACTGAAACTTTCTCCATTTGCCGAGACAATTTATTTGACAAATCACAAGTTCTTTACCCGCACGTCCCAGGCCGCGATTCTTCCAGCTATCATCTTGTGGGGCTGAGATGATGTAGTGTATTATTAACTTGCATAATATGAAGAATACACACACACACACACACACACACACACACACACACACACACATATCAGGTCTACACCACACCCACACCTCACACATATAAACACACCACGCCCACTGTGCCCACACCTCAACACACCACACCCACACCTCACACACATAAACACACCACGCCCACTGTGCCCACACCTCAACACACCACACCCACTGTGCCCACACCTCAACACACCACGCCCACTGTGCCCACACCTCAACACACCACGCCCACACCCTAACACTCCACGCCCACACCCTAACACACCACGCCCACACCCCAACACACCACGCTCACACCTCAACACACCACGCCCACACCTCAACACACCACGCTCACACCTCAACACACCACGAGATTGCCACCATCAGGAGCAGGATGGGTAAGGCAGTAATCCATCACACTCGGGACTGGGATGGGAGTGGTAGATCACCTCACCTGTCAGCGTGTGGTCCTGAGGTGATCCAGGATGATGACTCTACACCTCCCGCCCTCACCTCCTCCACCCTCATCATTACCACCACACCTCCCACCCTCTTCTCCTCCACCTACATCATTACCACCACACCTCCGCCCTCACCTCCTCCACCCTCATCACTACCACCACACCTCCCGCCCTCACCTCCACCCTCATCACTACCACCACACCTTCCGCCCTCACCTCCTCCACCCTCAACCTCCCACCACACCTCCGGCCCTCACGCACCCACCTCCTCCACCCCATCACTTCCACCACACCTTCCGCCCTCACCTCCTCCACCCTCATCACTACCACCACACCTCCCGCCCTCACCTCCTCCACCCTCATCACTTCCACCACACCTCCCGCCCTCACCTCCTTCACCCACATCCCTACCACCGCACCACTCGCCCCCACGCACTTAGCTCCTCCACCTTCACACACCCCCCTCATCCACCCCCAAGCATCTCATTCCACCCACATCAATTAGTGTGGATATCGAGCGATCCTCTCCATCCCGGAAGACTTGACGTGAGTGCCGGACGATCCTCTCCTCCCTGATAGACTTGACATGAGTACCTGACGTTCCTCTCCTCCCTGATAGACTTGACTTGAGTGCCGGACGCTCCTCTCCTCCCCGATAGACTTTACGTGAGTGCCGGACGCTCCTCTCCTCCCTTGTAGGCTTGATGTGAGTGCCGGACGCTCCTCTCCTCCCTGATAGACTTGACGTGAGTGCCGGATGCTCCTCTCCTCCCTGATAGACTTGACATGAGTACCTGACGTTCCTCTCCTCCCCGGTCGACTTGGTTTAAGACAAAGCGGCCTGGCCTCCTCTGATCAATTATAACAATCGGCTGATGGACGGGGAAGATAAGGCACGGTCTCACGTCACCCATTTGTCCCGTTAACACTGAATTATTTCGACCAAGTATAATATCGCCTCCCCCTGATTTTCTTCTGTTAAATTAATATAAGGACACAGGTCATCAGTAGTTAATAGGAACAAGCATCTATATACCTGGACCTCGGGAGATACAGTACATGGAGCCATCAATAATAACTCACCTGGACCTCGGGAGAAACATGGAGCCATCAATAATAACTCACCTGGACCTCGGAAGATACATGGAGCCATCAATAATAACTCACCTGGACCTCGGGAGATACAGTACATGGAGCCATCAATAATAACTCACCTGGACCTCGGGAGATACATGGAGCCATCAATAATAACTCACCTGGACCTCGGGAGATACAGTACATGGAGCCATCAATAATAACTCACCTGGACCTCGGGAGAAACTTTGAGCCATCAATAACTCACCTGGACCTCGGGAGATACATGGAGCCGTCAATAATAACTCACCTGGACCTCGGGAGATACATGGAGCCATCAATAATAACTCACCTGGACCTCGGAAGATACATGGAGCCATCAATAATAACTCACCTGGACCTCGGGAGAAACATGGAGCCATCAATAATAACTCACCTGGACCTCGGAAGATACATGGAGCCATCAATAATAACTCACCTGGACCTCGGAAGATACATGGAGCCATCAATAATAACTCACCTGGACCTCGGGAGATACATGGAGCCATCAATGAAGACAGAGCCGGAGAGCAGGATGTACCAGCAGGTGGCCAGCTCCCCGCGGCTGCAATAAACAAGACATTTATGATAACTTCTGACTAATTAACACAACTTAATAATATACACACAACACAGTATTATAAGGGAAGTAGCTTAAGAATATGTTCATTGTGTACGTTTTGGATCACCTGCAGCTAACCTAACCTAACCAAAACCACACCAGGGAAGAACGTGGAGGAGACAAGCGACTCACAACTGGCGGGTCAGGCTGTACTGTACATACTTCAGTACCTGGTCCACAAGCTCTCTGCTGCTCGTCACCTCAGGAAAACTTTACTTCCACGTCACAGTTAAGACTTTATAGAGGATTTATAGAGTGGAGAGGCTCTAGGAAACACAGCTACAGCTCAATGTCTGCGTAAGGCGACACGAAAAAAAAAATGCATCCCTTACTCACAAAAACCATCCATCACGCAGATCAGGAAGCGGGCATGATGGGCGGACTAATCTCAGCCACAAATTCCTAAATCTTCTAGCCTCTGGGATAGTGAAGTGCTGGTGAAGGACTGAAAGATGGCGCCTTTTACTTGGATCAATTAGGGAGACAAAAGGCGGTCACTGGCATGAGTGTCACGATTTATGAACCGAGGAGTATCATGTGTTTTGAGGAGAAAGGCAGAGACGGTGAAGGGGTGACAGGGAGGAAGAGAGGGGTGAGGAGGAGAAGGAGGAGGAGGAGAAGGAGGAGGAGGAGAGAGGGAGAAGGAGAGGAGTGAGGAGGAGAGGAGTGAGGAGGAAGAGGAAAAGGGGGTGAGAGGGAGGAAGATGAGGACTAGAGAGAGAAGAGAAGGAGGACAGGGGCGAGAGGGAGGAAGAGGTGGAGTGGGTGAAAGAGGGGTGAAAGGAAGGAGAAGGATAAGAGGGAGGAGGGAAATGGAAGAGGGGAAGGAGAGTGATAAGAGGGAGGAGGAGAGAGGGATGGGGAGAAGGAGAGGGATAAGAGGGAGGAGGAAGAGAAGGAGAGGGATAAGAGGGAGGAGGAAGAGAAGGAGTGGGATAAGAGTGAGGAGGAAGAGAAGGAGAGGGATAAGAGGGAGGAGGAAGAGAAGGAGTGGGATAAGAGTGAGGAGGAAGAGAAGGAGAGGGATAAGAGGGAGGAGGAAGAGGAGTGGGATAAGAGTGAGGAGGAAGAGAAGGAGTGGGATAAGAGGGAGGAGGAAGAGAAGGAGTGGGATAAGAGTGAGGAGGAAGAGAAGGAGTGGGATAAGAGTGACCGTCTTGAAGGTAATGGCCACCGAGGCGTTCTTCCAGGTTACACCAAGGTGAAAGAAAACCCAATTCAGCAAACTATCTGATCTGAATGAACCGATTTGAGTCCCCCCCCCCCCTCTATCACCTGCCCTTAAAGCTGGATGATGTGGCTAGATGGTGTGGCTGGACTTGTCCCTGCAAGAGTAACTACCTGACCCAGATCCCCAACAAGCCAGGTCATTGGTGTACCCCGTGTAGGTGATCAATGGTGCAGGAGGGTGGTGGTGGTGGTGGGTCCAGCTTCTGCCATCGCCACATCCTACCATATCTTCCTCACTTCTGCTAGCTGTTGAGAACTATCCCCACTCTCATTCAAGCACTTCAATCAACACACAGCCAACTACCAAAATATTTCTATAATACTGTAATGGTAATTGTACACTGTGTTCAAAGCACATCATTAGTGGTTATACATTTTATATCTGTCTGACCGGAATTTAAAAAGATTAAATAAAAAGGTCAGGGATATGAGTGACTGCAGTGATTACGTTAGTTAACAAACCTCGAATAAATTGGGAAAAATAAAAAGTTAGCATTGTTAAAACTCTAAATGTCAATAAAAACATTACATCACGAAAAAATAAAAACAAATAAATACCAATACAAACATTAAATGACTCAGAACAGAAATATTTGACTATGGTGAATGAAAAACTTAATAAAATTTACGGCTTAACAAGAACTAATGTACAATACAAGATAATTAATCACTACTCCAGTCAACACTTTTAATTATATCAATGGAGCTTAATTTTTTTTATTCTAGCTAACTATGGATTGTGTACCTTGAGTTAACAGGTTACCGTAATTCCTATAATCGCTTCTGTCTTTGCCTATAACTTACTTACTCACCTGTACTCACTGCACAATTAACTCCTTGCGTATGATAACAAACCTACGAGTACGGTGATTTAACCCATTGAGTACGAAGAAAAACCCTCGAGTACGATGATTTAATCCCTTGAGTACAATTATTTAACCCTTTGAGAACGATGACTCAACCCCTTGAGTATACGATGACTTAACCCTTTGACAAGAAAGGTTTAACCCCTTGAGTACGATGACAACCCCTGGAGTACGATAACTTAACCATTTGAGAACGATGACTTAACCCCGAGAGTACGATGACTTAACACTTTGACAACAATGGTTTAACCCCTTGAATACTATGACAACCCCTTCAATACGATGACTTAACCTCTTGAGCATAATGACTTGATGACCTCGGGGGTTGTCATCGTACTCAAAGGGTTAAATCATCGTACTCAGGGGTTCTCATCGTACTGATATCACTGTGTTTTAAGTAATGTCAAGTTTTCATAAATATAATGCAATAACTACTAAACAAGGTCACCGTAGGCTCGTAAAGCTTTTTATTTCAGTTCCAGATATAAATGGATTAAATCATTCGACCAATGTGTAAGTCAATTACGAGCGTTTTCAACTCTGACGTTGTGTAAATAAAAAAATAATAATACTTTTCACATTATATTGTTCGCTAATTGACGATTGAGAATGATGGTTTAATCTGATGATGATGATGAAAATGATGATGACGATTATGATGATGGTTTAAGCTGATGAAAATTAGGGTTTAATTAGATGAGGATGCTGGTTTAATGTGATGAGGATGATGATAGTTAATCTGATGAGAATGATGGTTTAATCAGATGAGGATAATGGTGTAATCTGATAATGATGGTTTACTCTGATAATGGTGATGATGATTTAACCCCTTGATAAACAAGACAAAGTGAAGAACATCCTTGGTGAACATTCAAGTAGTAAAAACGATCAACAGATGAACATAATTTGTGAATTATATGAAGTAAACCAGAGTGTCTCCATTCCGCGTACCAAGCATCGTCCCACACCCCAGATGGTTTCAACGTGGGGTAAAGGCGAGTTGAACTTATACACAGAGGTCTGCGTAAGAGAGTATTTTGTGGCGGGATGTATCAGTCTTGGAACCACTATAACTTGTCCTCGAGTATATACAGAGACAGCAATTTTCTCCAAGATTTGGATTTTTACAGGAGTTTTTTTCTAAGCCGTTATTTCCTGGTCACACTCCAGCTATCAAGAGAGAGGTACTCACTCGGGTTGTCCACCACCAGACTACTATTGGTCCTGAGTTGTGTTCGTGTACTATAATCTTATTAAAATTAAAATCTGGGTTCCCGGAGAGATGTAAAATCTGAGAGGATCAGTAAAAAAAAAAAAAAAGATTGAAAACGTTTGGAGTTGAGGGCCGTGGTCGCCAACCCACAGACAGGAGGTCGTCCACTTCCTTAACCAAATAATTATTTTGAAATCTCAATACCTGCAACTGTAATATTGTATCAAAATTAGCAACACGAACGACAACTAAACCAAATTCATTAAGCTATACAGTATTTAATATCTTTCATCACAAATAAATCTTTAGGTAAAGTTTCAACAATTTTTACCGCCACAGGATTACCGAAAATCTATCATAGCTAAACACAAAAAAAAAGAAATAAAAATCATTCGTCATAAATCAGGGTACACCAAACACGGGAAAAAATAAATGGTAAATAAGTTTCATTAGTGCGGTATCTTTTCATTCAGCAGCATTAATATCCTACCTTCCCTAATGAACGGCCCCATTGAATGACTCTCCGGCCATTCTTCACCTGGACGGCACATTTCCTCTCTCTGTCCACCATTAAATCTCAACGGGAAGGACCCAGAGAGACGAACACACTCACGTGATGCTGCTCTCTGACGTGAAAACACTACGAGGGTTGCCCACACTAATGGAGCCGGCGTTTGTAGGCACCCTATGATGCCCACAGTCACCCTCCACTATGATGCCCACAGTCACCCTCCACCATGGCGCCCACAGACACCCTCCACTATGATGCCCACAGTCACCCTCCACTATGATGCCCACAGTCACCCTCCACTATGATGCCCACAGACACCCTCTACCACAGACACCCTCCACCATGATGCCCACAGACACCTCTATCATGGCGCCCACAGACACCCTCCACCATGGCGCCCACAGACACCCTCTACCATGGCGCCCACAGACACCCTCCACCATGGCGCCCACAGACACCCTCCACCATGATGCCCACAGACACCCCTCTATCATGGCGCCCACAGACACCTCCACCATGGCGCCCACAGACACCCTCCACCATGGCGCCCACAGACACCTCACCATGGCGCCCACAGACACCCTCCACCATGGCGCCCACAGACATCCACCACGGCGCCCACAGCCCACAGTCACCCTCCACTATGATGCCCACAGTCACCCTCCACCATGGCGCCCACAGACACCCTCCACTATGATGCCCACAGACACCCTCTACCATGGCGCCCACAGACACCCTCCACCATGGCGCCCACAGGCACTCCCTAACATGGCGCCCACAGACACCCTCCACACTATGATGCCCACAGACACCCTCCACCATGATGCCCCAGACAGACATCACCATGGCGCCCACAGACACCCTCTACCATGGCGCCCACAGACACCCTCCACCATGGCGCCCACAGACACCCTCCCACCATGATGCCCACAGACACCCTCTATCATGGCGCCCACAGACACCTCCACCATGGCGCCCACAGACACCCTCCCACCATGGCGCCCACAGACACCTCTACCATGGCGCCCACACACCTCCACCATGGCGCCAAGACCTCTCCACCACGGCGCCCACAGACACCCTCCACCATGGCGCCCACAGGCACCCTCCACCATGGAACCCACAGACACCTCCACCATAGAACCCACAGTCACCCTCATCATGGCGCCCACAGACACCTCCACCATGGTGCCCACAGACACCTCCACCATAGAACCCACAGTCACCCTCATCATGGCGCCCACAGTCACCCCCATCATGGCGCCCACAGACACCCCTCCACCATAGAACCCATAGTCACCCCCATCATGGCGCCCACAGACACCCTCCACCATGGCGCCCACAGACACCCTCCACCATGGCGCCCACAGACACCTCTGGCATGACACCCACCATGGCGCCCACAGACACCCTCCACCATGGCGCCCACAGACACCCCTCCCACCATGGCGCCCACAGACACCTCCACCACGCCCACAGACACCCCACCATGGCGGCGCCCACAGACACCTCCACCATGGCGCCCACAGACACCTCCACCATCCACACCTACCATAGCTTTGGCGCCCACAGACACCTTACGCCCACAGACACTTCTGGCTACACCGCCCACAGACACCTCCACCATGGCGCCCACACCCCACCATGGCGCCCACAGACCCTCTACCATCCCACAGACACCTCCACCATGGCGCCCACACCATGGACACCCTCCACCATGGCGCCCACAGACACCCTCTACCTGCCCACAGACACCTCCACCATGGCGCCCAAGACACCCTGGCGCCCACAGGCACCTCTACCATGGCGCCACAGACACCCTCCACCATGGCGACACCACCATGGCGCCCACAGACACCCTCCACCATGGCGCCCAAGCACCACATCCACCATGGCGCCCACACCATGGCGCCCACAGACACATCCACACCATGGCGGCCCACAGTCACCCTCCACCATGGCGCCCACAGACACCCTCCACCATGGCGCCCACAGACACCCTCTACCATGGCGCCCACAGACACCCTCCACCATGAAACTGACGGTCCGTGATCCTTGAATCACGGACTGACAGACGGACGCTCCACAGACAAACACTAATTTTAACACCCGTTAGAAAAATACTCATTGACCGCTGTTAAGTCTTGTTTACCAGACGGTGGGGAGCGTGCTGCTGAGGGCCCGTCACGGCAGCAGGTGCAGGAAGCGGACAGGCCAGGGTCGACGACCAAAGAGAGATGTATCACCTGAGCACGGTGGGAAGATCTCTGTACACTCAGGTTTTCAACACCCTACCATCATGGCTAAGCCGGATGAAACACAGTAAGAAACACAAAGAAACACACAGTCTCACACACACACACACACACACACACACACTTGCATGCACGCCAATTTTAACGTGCACGACACACCGGTGCACCCAACACCATCGACAGGCATCAATGTTAACGAGTATTGACAAACAGTGAATGTAGGGTCGGTTGCCCTTCACCTGGTGTACCAGCCGACTGTTGAGGGCCGGACACACACACACACACACACACACACACACACACACACACACACACACACACACACACACACACACACACACACACACAGGGACATGCTTGTGCTTCCTATACGTGCTCAACTGCAGGAAAAATCAGCACCGGAACCCTCAACCTAAACCACCCGGACACCCTCACCTAGAGACGACTGTTCACCCAATCACCTAGACGACTGTTCACTCCTAAATTCCCCCACCAGGATGACTCTGTTCACCCACCTCACCTAGACGACTGTTCACCTTAATTCCTCACCTAGACGACTGTTCACCACCCTCACCTAGACGACTGTTCACCCACCCTCACCTAGACGACTGTCTACCCACCCTCACCCATAAGGACTGCTCACCCACCCTCATCACCCGCCATCTACTGCTCCCTCTTCATTTTTCACCATCCTCATTGTTATATTTTCCTTCATCCACTAATCTTACTCTCTCGAACTACCCCTTACAACCTCCTGTCTTCATAACCTCTCACAACCCGCCATCCCTCATACCTCCTGCCTTCAAAACACACCACCACTTACACCCATCCTCCTCCTCGCCTCCCCTTACACCCGGATTCCTCCCTGCCGCCCCTCACACCCACCCTCATCATTCCTACTGCCCCTAACACCCACCTCCTCCCCGCCGCCCCTCACACCAACCTCCTCCCCACCGCCTCTAACACCCACCCTCCTCCCCGGCAGTAGCGAGGGGAGATTAACGGCTGAGGGAGAATACTGCATAAATTTGACCACCAGTTTACCGCGCTGAAAAATTTCCTCACATACTAAAACTGCAGCAAACATTTTCACGCTGATAAAAATCTATGTTGGGCTTCCAGTACCGTGATGATTCCTGGGCTGTAAGTACAAGTTTAGTGTTTATTATCTTACGTGGAAGTGGGGGAGGGGGGGTGTGGGATGGGAGGGGTGAGAGGGAGTTGTAGCAGATCAAATAGGCCCAACACCGGTACCTAATACAGCCTAAACCATCGTAACCCAACCATTAAGGCTGGAACATGCTGGGACTAGGAAATATGAGGACTGGAAGCCATTTATAATTGGGACTAACTAGATTGGAACATGGTAGGATTTCTACCCATTTGGGTTGGGGGTCCATTAAGTTGGGTCTTCTTAGCACTGGAGCCCAGGAGGGAGAGAGGCAACCCACTCTGTACGGTGGGAAGGTAAAGAAATCTTTTACTTCTTTCCCTGGCGTTTGTTGACAACGTAAACTGTTACACTAGAAAGTCCAGGATGTGAAAGCATGTCTCTATGTGCTCGTTGCTTTTGTTTGGTGTTAAGACAACAAGAGAGGAGGGAGAGGAGAAGGATGAGGAGGTGACCTGGGAACACGAAGGAGGGGAGGGAGGAGTTAAGTGTGTAAATACGTCACACAGGTAGGTACAAATTACTGTCACCTGGAGATGGTGTGCTACTGAACCACCAAGCGGCTTGAGACCTTATTGCACCTTTGTATAATTATATTGCGTGTTCCATGAAACGGTGGAGGTGGGTTGATCTCTTAACATATGATCTGAGTAATTAGTTTTAAGGTAAACATTTCTACGCAATATTTAGGTTTAGTAATTTTTTTTCGCCACAATAAAGGCATTACTGGGCATATAATTCAAACCTAGAGCTGTAGTTCTATTTACATTGATATTTCCTGTATACTATTCTGATTATGTCTAACACACACACACACACACACACACACACACACACACACACTTTCTAACCAACATACAAAAATATACATCGGATCTGTAACATTTAAGTAAATATAAATAATTAAATCAATAACATAAATTAAATACATAAATGAATAAATTGAGATAGTGACGTCATTATGCAAGTTAGTATAAAAACAAAATTATACAATACACGGCCAACCTCTTGGGTATAAAGGACATTAATATGACATCTCCACGCGGGTCCTGTTGTATGACCCCCTGACGGTACTGAATAATGCAAACACTTAAATATACACAGGCAAATAACATACTATGCAAACTCATACGTGTACATCCATATAACATCCAAACACACACACACTCTCACTTGTACATCCATATGGAACATCCAAACACATCAATACAGAGCTCGATACACGTCTATTAAAAAATGCATACAAATATACACATTGACCCGATAACCATTTAGCTACATACATATATACAGTACACCTGTCCTCACATACCCTGACACTAACAGTTTCCTTCACAAACAACAAACCGGAGAATGCCAAGCATAGATATTTTTAATTACACATAATCACACATACTGTACACACACACATAGATAAGATAATAAGATAATGGTTGCCCCTCGTGTAACGAGGATGGCAGGCCCCGGCCAAGGGCCACCTAGGCGTGAATTTGTTTAAGGTGTAGAAGGTGCCGCCAACACGACAACCACACCTTGAATTAACGAGTTGCATGACCCAGTGTCAAGGAATAGCCCGAGAAGACCGGACAACTCGCCAACTGTACTGGCTAACCATTACCCAGGAACACGATCCGCAAATCGATGAACATCCAGTTTCTCAATTACTGCTGGGTAGACAGAGGCAAATGGCGTAAAGAAACTTGCCCATAGTTTCACCCTGCCCAGGGCTCGAACCCGGGCCGCTCTTGCTTGCTAGGCGAGCAAGCTGACCATTACACCACTGGTCGCCACACACACACACACACACACACACAAGTACTCATCCCCATATACAAAAATATCTACCTACACACACACAAACACTCGCCCAGACACACACGAACAAAAAACCACCCACACATATATACAAACAAAGAAAAACACGCAATAGAATCACAATGGTACACGGCAATATTCCCATTAATAATAAAAAAGACAAAAAAATTTCTTCCTACCACATAAAAAATATACCGAAAACCCCATAACAGCGAGGCCGTTCCAGCACCCCTACCCCTGACATATTCCCCAGGCTAAAGAATGGCTTACATTAATTCATGTCGGGAGCGTTCGACCCCCGCCTGTTATGGAGCGCATCTGTGTCACTCTTGCTGCCAGTACAAGGTGTCAACCACACATTTCGGGAACAGGTTATCACTAGACCAGTATTGAAGAGATGACATCCTTACAATAACCAGTGTTGTAGTTGACACCCTTACAATAACCAGTGTTGTAGTTGACATCCTTACAATAACCAGTGTTGTAGTTGACACCCTTACAATAACCAGTGTTGTAGTTGACATCCTTACAATAACCAGTGTTGTAGTTGACATCCTTACAATAACCAGTGTTGTAGTTGACACCCTTACAATAACCAGTGTTGTAGTTGACACCCTTACAATAACCAGTGTTGTAGTTGACACCCTTACAATAACCAGTGTTGTAGTTGACATCCTTACAATAACCAGTGTTGTAGTTGACACCCTAAGTTACTACCACTCTCTATCATCCCTGAATCTATCTAGCCTCCCTTTAAAAGTTTCCAGCGTTCCATCACTTACTACAGAGTTGCTAAGCTTGTTCCACTCGTCTACCACCCTGTTTGTGAGCCAGTTCCTTCCTATCTCCCTCCTAAACCTAAACTTATCCAACTTAAATCCGTTGCTACGAGTCCTTTCACCCACTTAAATACTTCTATCGTATCTCCCCGCACTCTTCGTCTTTCTAGGGAATGCAAGTTTAGTTTCTTTAATCTATCTTGGTATGGAAGGTTTCAAAGTCCCGGAATCATTTTCGTCATTCTTTGCTGCACCGACTCCAGTGAATTGATATCCATTCTATAATAAGGGCACCAGAACTGAACAGCATAATCGAGGTGCGGCCGGACTAGCGCAAGATACAGTTGCAATAAGACCTCTGCACTCTTATTACTTACACTTCTAGATATAAAACCTAATACTCTGTTTGCCTTATTTCGAACATTAACGCACTGTTTTCTAGGCCGTAGGTCCGGGCTTACAAGTACCCCTAAGTCTCTTTCACAGGTCGACTTCTCTAGGTTGATGTTGTTAAGGCTGTATACATTGACAGTATTTGTTCTTCCAATATTAAGTACGCTACATTTGCTGGTGTCGAATTTCATTTGCCATTTTTCTGACCACTCCTGCATCCGCGCAAATTTGCACGTTTATAAAATTTTTCTAAAATATTCATCCAATGTTCAAAATTTAGGCACGGCGACACTGACTAACGCATTAGTAATTAGTGTCAATTTCAATTTTCAATTCCCCTCACAGCCTACCTCCTGCCGCACCCAACCTCGACCCTCAGACCTCAGTGGACATTAAATCCGTGGTTCCTTGATAGTGCATATGCCATATTCTTAACAATATTATTATGAGTAGTACCAGCAAGATGCGGGAGTTTGTACAGTTCACACCTAGGTTCACACAAAACTTACAAAGAAAACGGAAATTACTACAACAGTATAAGGGGTGACTCAACCATCAGTATGATCTCTAACTGAAAGTTTTTATTTGTACCAAACGAAATATCGTGTACAGGGTATCTCCTCACACACACACAAAAATTGAAAACAAATACACCTTGTCTCCCACTTTTCTCCTTGTGTGACAGAATAGCACACAATTACCTGCTATACGTGCATCATATTATACAATGAAACTCTCCCGTACGGTATAATCAACCAGTCCCTGATACACAACAAGGGAAATTGCTCTTATACACGACCCACACGTACACACCGACCGATCACATTAAAACCTCAATGAAATTTCCCTCTCTTGTGAATTCCAATTACATGTAAATTTCTGTTCTCTTTGTCTCCATCCCTGACACCATCACCATCACCATCCAATCTCATTATCCATCTCCAACAACCCTATCTATTATTATCTCACCCTATTTCACCCCAATTCCTTATCCATCACCAGTTCTTCCCTCTATCCATCCCTACAATCCCTACCCATCACAACCCCTTCCATACTTCTTCCCATCTCCATTCCCCAGCCTCCACACGCCCTCCTTCCCAGTCCCTGTTATAGTTACACCTTCAGAGATTAATGAGAAGTCAAGGGTCTAGATAAACACATTAATAACTGACCAGCATTTTCTTGGTATTTTTTGACCGACTCGACACAGGTTAATAACACGTTTGAAATTTATAGATTTGTTTTTTTTTATGAAGGTAAAAGAAAAATTATCGATATAACATAAGGTTTTATCCTGTATTTTTTTTTATTAAACTCCTTTATATTTTGACCAAACGCATTTATATTCTTTTCCAAACTCTTATATTTTGACTAAAATCTTTAACCAAACTCCTTTATATTTTGACCAGTGTAGACATGAATGCACAAGCACCTTATGCCAGCCCTAACAATTCCTTTTGATTCTCCTGACTTAACACGGTCACACGAGGCGTCGGGCCCTAACCCTAATCTAAGGCCCCATGTAGCTTTAGGGCGTTTAAATCAGGTGAAATAATCTAGACGGCTAATCGTTAAGTTATCCAATATTTGTATACAATTCAATCGAATGGTTACATTATTATACATGACCCCGAAGAGGAGAATGACAAGAGTGAATGTGATGGTAAACAGAGGCTGGTATTAAGCAGGTACTGGTACAACGCCGGACGCTACTGGGCCAATACACTCACTGTTCATGGCCCTCGTGTCTGAGTGAGGGAGGTCGGTTGTGAGAGGGGAGGGAAGGAGGCAGTGAGAGTGAAAGGGCGGGGGAGGTAGGAGCGCCTCTGCAGGAGTGTTGACGTTTGCTAGTGTGAAGAGCATGACCAAACACCCTTCAGCACGGGGCCGCCACCCACTGGGATAAGGACCCCTTCAGATAATGTGCTCACTCAGCGTTAATATCTTGTATATATCCGGTAATTGTCGACAAAACACTATGTAGTCCTGGGAAAGTTGTGCCCAATTAAGTGTATATTATACACTCAAGATCTGAATACTAGCACACAGCAACAACCCGACTGTTACACCACACGTTCAGACAATACTTGCTTACCATCATAATATTCACCCAAAACAATTCACACAGAGCTGGCGGAATGTAGTGTATATGAAACAATTATATTCAGGCTCTTAATATTTTTTCTATAAATATTTCAAAACCAATAAGCCTTATCATATTAATAATAATCTCAAAATTATCATGGCCACTTAACCACGGGCAGCCATGCCAGATGCACCAGGAAGGAGACTAGACAAGAGGCAGCACAACGCTCCGTCACCAAAACTCCTGCCACCATCATCAAGAAAAACCTTAACTTCACCATCTCTTCCTTGGATAAAATTCATAAAGCATAAACCTAACCTAAGAGACAATAATACCACATTGAAGAGTTCATCCGCCGCGGCTCGCATGTATTGGATAGGTTAATAGACTGTACTTGTTAGGCTCGTGGGGCTAGACTTAAGGGGTAACTTAAGGGTTCATATGTGGTATGACTTGATCATCTTCAGCCCTTAGATACATACGTTTTCTCCACACGAACACAAACATAAACAGGGGCCTAAAAATAAGCATCGTGTCATCTCTGAACCTCTGAAATGACCTTTCATCCCTTTGTGTAACTCTAAGTACAATGAATTAGTCCAATGAATACAATATCTCAGCCACTTCAGTACAATGACTTTATCCTATAAGTACGATAACTTAACCCTTTGAAGACGATGACCATGAGTAAGGTTATATCGCACTCAAGGGGGTTAAAGTCAACGTACTCAAAGGAACGTAAAAAATTCCCACAAACGCCTATAAATCGACCAAACATGCCCGTCATCTGAGCTGTCTCGTCATTTGGTTAAATAAAGTAACGTTCCATATAATATTTTCTCACAACAACTATTGTGCCAAGTCATTTCACCCAATTTCTTTCTGCAAATACTGTCACGATTCTTCATCTGCCGGACCGTCATCCTCTTCATCCTAAATTACTTCAAACTCCTGATATGAAATTTAATATCAGTTACACACGAGAACCGGACGGCGGAATATGACTGTCAGTACAGGTAGTGGGTGTGCGGGTCGCTATCACCACACCCACACGCTACCTCACACTCAATGGGAAAACCACTTCAGCACAGTCACTGAGGCCAGGTATGCACGCAGTGGTAGACAGGCACATTTATTATTATTATTGAGAGAGAGAGAGAGAGAGTGTGTGTGTGTGTGTGTGTGTGTGTGTGTGTGTGTGTGTTCTATCTCGTGGAAACAGGTTGAAGAGTAAGTATCGCCACTCCATTATTACCACAAGCATCAGACTCTAACACAGCGCCTCTACATTACACCAGGGCCACTTTTACACAAATTTAACCTGAAGCCTCTTCCTCACCTCAGGCATATATATGAACGTTCAAGTATGTAAATCGTTCACTGCAGCAGACTTGCGAGCTTAAATCGCATGGGTTAGTCTCCTTAACTCTCACTCTTTCTCTCTCTGAAGCTTCAAAATGAAATCTAGGACCGGATAAAATTCACTTGGTAACCTGTCAAATTAATCACGTCTCCGTCTCCAGAATGCTGCGTCTCTGGTTTTCCCTGATCAATTAGACAGCTTTCCGGGTCGTGGCTCTAATATAAAGGCACGGATATTCTTCTACCATCTTTTCTTACTTGCTTTTACCAATTACATTTTATCTTTTATTTCCTATTCCCCAGATTACCTCTCTGAACTAAACAGAGGAATATTTACTTCAATACTTTTTCCGTTTAACAATTATCGTTCAACATAAGATGAATATCTCCAGCAATTTGAGGATTTTGAATGCACCTAACTGGATGTTGTGAGCTGAAGCATAACAAAAAATAAAATAAAAATAAAACTATGATATGAAAAGTACACGAGACTAGCTTAATTATTACGTTCATTTAACACTTAAAGAACTAAATTTAATACATAATCTTTTGCTCAAGATTATCTACCTTACCTAACCTAACCTAACCTTAAATGGTGCTAGTGATGGTAACTACTGTAGAGTCTCAGTGTAAAAGTGGGGCCATTTTTTTATTGACTCCTCATTTATACTACACCCCTTCACACTACCTCCCCTTCAAGTTTACACAGCTCCCTCACACTTACACTAGCTCCCTCACACTTATACTAACCTCCCTCACACATAATTATCCCTCACACTTACACTACCCCTCACACTTACACATCCCCCTCACATTTACACAACCCACTCAAACTTACCCTACCTTCCCCTCACACTTACACAGCCCCCTCACACTTACCCTACCTTCCCCTCACACTTACACAGCCCCCTCACACTTACCCTACCTTCCCCTCACACCCACACAGCCCCTCACACTTACCCTACCTTCCCCTCACACTTACACAGCCCCTCACACTTACCCTACCTTCCCTCACGCACACAGCTCCCTCACACTTGCCCTACCTTCCCCTCACACTTACCCTACCTTCCCCTCACACTTACCCTACCTTCCCCTCACACTTACCCTACCTTCCCCTCACACCCACACAGCCCCCTCACACTTACCCTACCTTCCCCTCACACTTAAGCTAGACCTCCCTCCCATTTTCTCTTCTCTCCTCTACAATCTGAGACACAAGGTGAGGTTGAAAGAGTATAATAGTTTAAAAGCCTTTGAGTCACAAATTCAACTGTCGAGAACTTTAGCGGCTTAACTGGGGGAAAAGTGTCTTACACAGTGAACTGCAAGACCAGCCAGAGCGGTGTGCAACAGGTCGAGTTGTAAGACCAGAGTGGCGAGTTACTGGAGCAAAGTGACAAGTTGTAGTGGTGAGTTACTGGAGCAGAGTGACAAGTTGTCGGACCAGAGTGGTGAGTTACTGGAGCAAAGTGACAAGTTGTAGTGGATGAGTTACTGGAGCAAAGTGACAAGTTGTAGGACCAGAGTGGCGAGTTACTGGAGCAAAGTGACAAGTTGTAGGACCAGAGTGGTGAGTTACTGAAGCAGTGGCAAGTTGTAAGACCAGAGTAGTGAGTTACTGGAGTAAAGTGACAAGTTGTAGGACCAGAGTAGTGAGTTACTGGAGCAAAGTGACAAGTTGTATGACCAGAGTAGTAAGTTACTGGAGCAGAGTGACAGATAGGCAATACTGGAGGCAGACACCAGCGTGGCAAGTGGACAGTACTGGAGGCAGACACCAGCGTGGCAAGTGGACAGTACTGGAGGCAGACACCAGCGTGGCAAGGTGGACAGTACTGGAGGCAGACACCAGCGTGGCAAGAGTGGACAGTACTGGAGGCAGACACCAGCGTGGCAAATGGACAGTACTGGAGGCGAACACCAGCGTGGCAAGTGAACAGTACTGGAGGCAGACACCAGCGTGGCAAGTGAATAGTACTGGAGGCAGACACCAACGTGGCAGACAGTACCAAGAGAAACGAGAGGTCGTTCTTCTGAATAGGTAATCCGCACACCACTCAACGCATCAGCCAGGTGCCCATTAGGACCATAAAGCCCGACATTAGCCTGGCGGGAGCGAGAGGACACAGTGTAAACAGAGCAGTCGACGGCTCACACTCCCCTACACGTCACCGGCGATATGACCGTATCGCAGCTACTGAAAGTTGATTTCCGGGGTAATGGTAATGGCTGGTGTTAAAACGCTCATTCTGCTGTAACCCGATATCAGTATAATACATATACTTTTCGAGAATATGCTAACACTCCCGAGGTAAATATTCGGCTGGTGTAGTGTCATTTCACTACTGGGTGTAAAATATGACAGCGTGACCTCACCTCGCACCGCAGCCCACCACTTGTAAACGTTCTGATACAAGTGACAGTTTTTCTCCTAAGACTAACTTAATATGTTGATAAGGATATAGTGTAGTAGTAGACTAACAATATTGGTTCCTCTGTCCACAAAGTATTATTACCTACAACACGACAACATCTGAATCATTGCCTGTGATGAAATATACTCTGGAACCCGCAGAGTATGGTAGCTGGTCTCTAAATTCAATAGATCAAGCCCATTAGGCGTTGGAACTTAAACAAACGAAAGCTAATCTAACTTGACCTAACCTCAGTCAACCAACAAATACAAGTGCGAAAATACGGGGTGAAATACAAATTCACTATGAAATGAATTTGAAAGTGGACTCCATATGGTCTGGCGGTTCCTAAGGGGCAGTGCGGATACAGCACACCGTAGACGAAGCCTCTTTTCAGTAACGAAGGAGAGTATAGCCAGCATTGCACTCGCCCGATTTTAGTGCCATAACTGCAGGATGGGATGCTGGTTCCGTGGGTGCGAACCAGCGACCCTATTGTATATCTATATACGTTGTAGCCTCGGGTCCACGTTGTAAGGGTTTTCATGCTACATGTTACACCTCACGCCGGACGCGGTGTATCTCAGGAAGGTGATAGTGAGGACGCTGTAAGTGGCGCCAGGTAGAGTTCCGTCGCACACCAGCACCTCCGGTAAAGCGTTAGAGGGCGTAGCAGCACAAACTTCCGCCACCAGATAACACACAGATGCCACTGTTGTAACGCCACATCAGTCAGGTAATCACGTCACTTCCTTACTTGATGGACGGTACACCCTCTGTCACAGCACTACCTGATGGACGGTACACCCTCTGTCACAACAATACCTGATGGACGGTACACCCTCTGTCACAGCACTACCTGATGGACGGTACACCCTCTGTCACAGCACTACCTGATGGACGGTACACCCTCTGTCACAGCACTACCTGATGGACGGTACACCCTCTGTCACAACACTACCTGATGGACGGTACACCCTCTGTCACAACACTACCTGATGGACGGTACACCCTCTGTCACAACACTACTTGATGGACGGTACACCCTCTGTCACAGCACTACCTGATGGACGGTACACCCTCTGTCACAACAATACCTGATGGACGGTACACCCTCTGTCACAACAATACTTGATGGACGGTACACCCTCTGTCACAGCACTACCTGATGGACGGTACACCCACTGTCACAGCACTACCTGATGGACGGTACACCCTCTGTCACAGCACTACCTGATGGACGGTACACCCTCTGTCACAACACTACCTGATGGACGGTACACCCTCTGTCACAACAATACCTGATGGACGGTACACCTCTGTCACAACACTACTTGATGGACGGTACACCCTCTGTCACAACTACTACCTGATGGGCGGTACACCCTCTGTCACAACAATACCTGATGGACGGTACACCCTCTGTCACAACAATACCTGATGGACGGTACACCCTCTGTCACAACACTACCTGATGGACGGTACACCCTCTGTCACAACAATACCTGATGGACGGTACACCCTCTGTCACAACAATACCTGATGGACGGTACACCCTCTGTCACAACAATACCTGATGGACGGTACACCCTCTGTCACAACAATACCTGATGGACGGTACACCCTCTGTCACAACACTACCTGATGGACGGTACACCCTCTGTCACAACAATACCTGATGGACGGTACACCCTCTGTCACAACAATACCTGATGGACGGTACACCCTCTGTCACAACAATACCTGATGGACGGTACACCCTCTGTCACAACAATACCTGATGGACGTACACCCTCTGTCACAACACTACCTGATGGACGGTACACCCTCTGTCACAACAATACCTGATGGACGGTACACCCTCTGTCACAACAATACCTGATGGACGGTACACCCTCTGTCACGCACTACCTGATGGACGGTACCCTCTGTCACAGCACTACCTGATGGACGTGCACCCTCTGTCACAACACTACCTGATGGACGGTACACCCTCTGTCACAACAATACCTGATGGACGGTACACCCTCTGTCACAACACTACTTGATGGACGGTACACCCTCTGTCACAACACTACCTGATGGACGGTACACCCTCTGTCACAACACTACCTGATGGACGGTACACCCTCTGTCCAACACTACTTGATGGACGGTACACCCTCTGTCACAACACTACTTGATGGACGGTACACCCTCTGTCACAGCACTACCTGATGGACGGTACACCCTCTGTCACAACACTACTTGATGGACGGTACCTCTATACCTGATGGACGGTACACCCTCTGTCACAACACTACTTGATGGACGGTACACCCTCTGTCACAACACTACTTGATGGACGTACACCCTCTGTCACACACTACTTGATGGACGGTACACCCTCTGTCCACACTACCTGATGGACAGGCCCCGCCCCCCCTCTCCTCGGTATGGCACTGTCACGCCACCAACGGAAGGACTGGACGCCCACCGCTCGTCAATTACACAAATACGCAGCCGATAAACCAATCAAGAGCCTTAATTATCTGGGCCGTAGCAGGGTAATCCAGTTAGTGGCGACCAACCACAAAACACCACGGAAAACGCTAACTGCCCACAGCACTTTGTCATGTTGGGCTGACGGCTGACTGGCCCTCCACACAGAGAGAGAATTATGTACACGCTTTAAAAGTATACGGAAAGATAGATGAGATTTCCACCAACAAATAAATTTCCACAGAGGAGGAGGACTGGAGGCCCCACATCGATTAGGCAAAAGGCCAAAGGATTAATGAACCGGAGTGATTCAGGGAGAACACCAACAGGAAGGCAAATTAACGTAGAGGTAACACCCGGGACGGACGATAATAAGAAGAGGAAGGGTAAGAAGATAACGAGAAGAGGAGGAGGAAGAGTCATTTTTTCTTTTTAATTAAAATGATTTAAAAGTTTAGGAGTAATTTCTATATTTGGATTATGTAGAGATTAATCCCTATGTAGCTCAGTGGGTCTCAATTTTTCTCGGACTATATATCCTTTGTTTCAGTGTATCATAAAACACATTTGAGATATAGCTTTTTTTTTACGGGGATTAGTCCATCCGGGCACAGGTGGACCTAGAGGCGAAAATATAATACTAATACTAATAATAATAATAATAATAATAATATTACTAATACTAATACTAACTACTACTACTACTACTACTACTACTACTACTACTACTAATAATACTAATAATAATAATAATAATAATAATAATAATAATAATAATAATAATAATAATAATAATAATAATAATAATAATAATAATGCTTCCATATTCTGTGTACGCCCAATATTACGTTGTATCTCCTGATGAGGCTTCACGTAGGTTCAGAACCCCTGCTGAAGCTTGTATTATTTCACCTGTTGATCGAACACCTTAACACTACTTAGGGGGTAAGTTAGGGCTAGGTTATTATGATGTTTGGTTAGGTTAGATTGTAATGCTGTTAGGTTAGGTTAGGGCTAGGTTATTATGATTTTGGTTAGGTTAGGCTGTTATGATGTTAGATGAGGTTGTTTTGGTGTTTGGTTAGGTTAGGGTATTTAAACATCAGGTGAAATAAGCTAGAGCCCAATTTTTAAGTGATTCGTATAACTGATATTAATTCTAAAGTTTTCTTGCGGACATCATTGAAATTACTAACCTTATACCAGTACTTGATATTTATTTGGAAGTTCTCTTAAAATCATCATTCAATATTTTTAAACTCAATTTATAAAAAAAAATCGTCTGAGTTCCTTTTTCACAAAAATCAGGATTTGCTCAGTGAACGAAACAGTCTATCATCATCATCATCATCATCATCATCATCATCATCATCGTCATCATCATCAGTTAAAATCAACGATAATGTCTAATGAGAAGTAAAATTTCATTAAATGGGAAAAGTAAATATTATGCATTGACAAGGGTGATTTTGTAGTGCTGCTAGGGCGAGTTTGTAGTGTTGTTAAGTGTGATTTTGGAGTGTTGCCAAGCGTGATTTTGTAGTGTTGTTAAGTGTGATTTTGGAGTGTTGTCAAGGGTGATTTTGTATTGTTGGCAAAGGTTATTTTACAGTGCTGTCAAGGGTAATTTTGTACAGTATTATCGCGAAAAAATAACTAGATACCAAACCTGAACTTAATCGGACAAAAATCACTAAATCCTACATAGACCAGAAAACCTTTAGGGAGACAGACATCCCTCAAACGTGAAGAAAACATCCATCAGTCAAGTTAGTCAAGAGATACACTGACCTAACACAACTCACTGTTATTATTATTATTACTGTATTATTATTATTTTACTATTATTAATATTATTATTAACACTATCATATCTATCACCCTTATTATTATTAAAGTATTATCATTATTACTAATACTGTAATCATAATAATCAAAAAATTATCTCATGATTATAAAAAATATAGTAATATCTTTAACATGTCTCATTTTCTCCCAGGGCGAAGGAAAGACGAGACCTTAATACTGGTGTTCGCACTGGAGGAAGTAAACAAATTCACAGGGTCTCGGGGAAGCCATTTGCATACGGGAGAGGCTGAGGGTGGGATGGTAGAGAGGGTGAGGGTGGGAGGGAGATGGGATGGTAGAGAGGGTGAGGGTGGGAGGGAGATGGGATGGTAGAGAGGGTGAGGGTGGGAGGGAGATGGGATGGTAGTGAGGTGGGAGGGAGATGGGATGGTAGAGAGGGTGAGGGTGGGAGGGAGATGGGATGGTAGAGAGGGTGAGGGTGGGAGGGAGATGGGATGGTAGAGAGGGTGAGGGTGGGAGGGAGATGGGATGGTAGAGAGATTGAAGGTGGAAGGGAAAGGGAGAGAAAAGTCTATGAGGGGGGAAAAGGAGGTGGGTGGAAAGCGAGTCAGAGTGGAAAAGGTGTAGGAATGGAGAAAAAGAAAGGTGGGAAAGTCGAAAAGGAGGTGCAAGAGAAAGGGAAGAAGGCGGAAAAGGAGGTGGAGGCGAAAGAGCAGGAGGAAAAGAAGGTGGTGGAGAGTGGTAAAGAGGCGGAAAAGGAGTGGAAAAGAGGCGGAAAAGTGGGGTTGAAGGAGTGGGAAGGAGGTGAAACAAAGGGAACATCCACTAATGAAACCTCACATCCTCCCCCACCACAACAATACAATTCTCCCTTGATGTGAATAACTTACTGTTTGACCCTGAGCATCTTACAGGTATTACTACTATTACTACTACTACTACTACTAATACTTTTTTTACTTTTTTTTTTATCTACTACTACTACTACTACTACTACCACCAATACTTTTTTTACTACTACTACTAATAACAGTGGAGTATTATTACTATTATCTTCACTATACTGTTATCCACATCACCATCATCATTTACACTTTTATCATTACGGAAAGTCCCGTGTTGTCAATTAGTGGCTTTTTATCCTAACTGCCTCACCATTAACAAGATTAAGTTGTACACATGATAGAGGCATCAGCCACACACACACACACACACACACACACACACACACACACACACACACACACACACCGGCATGATCACATAACTGAGCTCAATTAAGTAAATGAGATTCACCTTCATTACTCAGCAGGTGAACATAAGAGCCTCTCCTTAACCTGATCCCTGGAGGAGTGAAGCCAGGAATATCATAACAACTCACAACAGACGAACAAAAACACTGATTCTCGATTATCAATAGATTCTTAAGGTAAATATTCGGATCACCTGAAGATTAAACACCCTGACGTTATCTAAAAGGGAAGAAGGTTAGATTAGGTTAGGTTAGGTTAGCGTTACTGTGGTTAATCCTAAGGTGAAAGAAGCTGTAGGAGTTAAACTTCAAGTGGTCAGAATATTCCTCTTTATTGAAGATGCCAGAAAGTATTAACATGGATGGCTTAAACACATAATATCACCCCCCTTAAAAATGTCATCGAAATTACAGAGAGACTCGACTGTAACTACATACCATCACTTAGAAACAGTTTAGGTATAAGGTAGATAAACTCTTAGATATTCCCCTTACGTTAATTTTATCCTCTTGCTGGTGCTAAGTGAACGCTGAATAGTTACGGTAGAGACTTGGTGTAATTCTGAATTAATATTATTTCTGGGTAATACTTATGTGCTTCATCATGGTAAGTCAGTCATTAGATACTGTTCAAAATATTTTTATATATACGAAGAATATTCATTATAAGGAAATTTTAAAACCATGAACCTTGCAACTTACTCGGTCAATACGTGAATAAATACTTTTTCATAATGTGTGAATTCAAGATGACTTTTATGGTGTTATTATATGTGTTTTATTTATCTTAATGTAAGCCCTGTAAACTACACAAAGGAATCCATAACATATCTTCCTTCTTCGCTAACAATAAAAATAACCTTTTACCACAAAACTCTTCCCATTACCTTTAGTAAAAACATGTACAAGTAGGAAGACTACGTTTATGAATAGTAATATTTAGCGTTTGTAAATGACATACAAAAATAAACCACTCCGTTTAAAAAATTAATTAATTTATCATAACAGTGACTAGGAACGATAATAAAAAAAATCACATTGTATTTTTTTCGTATTCCCCCTCTAATGAAGTTTCCAGCTGATAAAAGACACACAAAAGATTAAATCAGCTTGTAAACAAAGTAACTCGGTATGGTAGGTCAGTCGACTCCATCTGTTGGCAGAGAGAAGAGCTAGACTGGGGGCGCCTGGTCCTAGTAGAGATTTTGTCCTTCACTGAACTGACACCAGATGGAAGCACAAAGCAGGTCGAAATTTCTCAACCATTGGTTTACTTTGCATTAAACATTTATGATAATTTTCTAATTTCTAAAAAAAATTATTTACAATTCGTAACCTGTAATTTACAAATAATACGCGTATTATGCCTTAATGATTATGAGTGTTGTCCATCAATATTGTAGTCACCCGTTAATACTAGGCATTCCACAATGTTATACGAACCCTCAATGCTATAGTCACCCCACAATATTATAGTCACCCTTCTATTATAGTTACCTCACAATATTATAGTCACCCCACAATATTGTAGTCACCCTTCTATTATAGTCACCCCCACAATACAGTATTACAGTCACCCTTCTATTACAGTCACCCCACAATATTTTAGTCACCCTTCTATTATAGTCACCCCACAATATTATAGTCACCCTTCTATTATAGTCACCCCCACAATACAGTATTACAATCACCCTTCTATTATAGTCACCTCACAATATTATAGTCACCCTTCTATTATAGTCACCCCCACAATACAGTATTACAGTCACCCTTCTATTATAGTCATCCCCACAATATTATAGTCAGCCTTCTATTATAGTTACTCCTCAACGTCGACCAAAGAATATGAAGACAGAAAGACCTTTGCAGAAAACGACAACTAGAGGGACTATGCTCGGGGTAACTCGAGTATTTTATTTCGGTGTCTTTAACTTGGTTCTTATGAGGACTTTGATACACTGTAAAACTTTCTCAGAAATAGAAAAATAACCTGAAAATTCTGTACATGAATGAATCCACAGTTTTTATCCATTATAAGAATGATAGAATCTGCCAGAAGGGAACGTATCCATCCATCTATCTGTGATGTTATGGGTAAGTCTAGCTTGGTTATGGGTCCCTTGTACAGCAGTTAGACTATCCTTTAAAAGTACACTGTCACGCTACACTATCCTGCAGAAGGTACACTGTCACGCTACACTATCCTGCAGAAGGTACACTATCACGCTACACTATCCTTCAGAAGGTACACTATCACGCTACACTATCCTTCAGAAGGTACACTATCACGCTACACTATCCTTCAGAAGGTACACTATCACGTTACACTATCCTTCAGAAGGTACACTATCACGCTACACTATCCTTCAGAAGGTACACTATCACGCTACACTATCCTTCAGAAGGTACACTATCACGCTACACTATCCTGCAGAAGGTACACTATCACGTTACACTATCCTTCAGAAGGTACACTATCACGCTACACTCTCCTTCAGACACATACAGGGAAGTCTGCCAAAATGGAGATAAAACAGGTTAAAGTCTTACCAATAAAGGATGTCGTTGGCATAGTGGATCTGGTACCTGACGGTGTGGCATAGGGCACGGAGGGCGGGCTCCCGCAGCCAGCACAGTGCCTCCATGCCCCGCAGGCACCCATAGATCATCTCCAGGTCCTGGGGAAACGAAATACAGGTTTACTACACACCCAATGATGCAACACACGTCCGGAACACAGTAAACAGGTACTAACAAGTCACAAGAAACACACCCGGTTAATTTAGCTCCAACAGACGGTGATTTATAACTACACTCAGTACACAGGTAACACCGTACTAAGTCAAGAGACAATATATGGTCGACTGCGCAGTGCTTTTGTACGTGAGAGATATTTTTGGAAGTGAGGTTTGAGGCAGCCAACAGCAAATCTTATTTATCCTTAACATATTCAATGTGTTCCATGAAATGAAACGTCAACAACTTCGTATTTGAGAAAATTATGAAAGTGTTAACGAGATATAAATAAGACTTACAATAATACATCATATCAAGCAGGGAAAAATTTTAGATCAAAGAGTGACTAACTGGACAACACAACGATACAAGAGAATGGGCGATGAGAAGATAATAAAAAATAAATTAAAAAATCTCAAACTCATGATGATACTGTTCAAAACACTTGTACAAATGTGTAAGCGCATCACTAAACACTTGTACAAATGTGTAAGCGCATCACTAAACACTTGTACAAATGTGTAAGCGCATCACTAAACACTTGTACTCAATCACATTACTTGTAGTATTTATCCAAAGGCGATGGAAGAAGCATATAAAGTTTGTAAAACTCTTGGGAAATACTTGCACGATTCATCCACCAATCTGCTTATAAATTTTGAAATACTCTGTGAGAGGCAATGAAAATTATGCAAAATAAAACTAGAGAACAAGAGTGATGCTGAAGTACACATAGATAAGTGTATAACGCTTACCTACACCGGCAACATTCACAGCCTTTGTAACCGTTATAAAAAAATCCATCTAAAACTGACCACCACACAGACAGCCATAAGTATCCTTATAACTTTAACCACCACACCGTGTCCAGCCCACCACCCACCAAGGGTTAACACATGCCACCACTTTTAAAGGCGACTTTTTATCAAGCTCATTGACATTTAAACGGATACATTTACATTTACCCAAAACGTGAAAAAATCCCCCAACAATGCAAAATCATAAGGTCTAAAGAACACCTGTTAAATAATTTAATCTATTATACATATGAGTGACGCCTACTGGACCACCACTCAGCGACCTCCTGACGGAGGCACCATACTTATCAGCAGCATACTGGCCATATATTTCATAAATAATATTGATGTTACTTGGAAGGAATATCCTTCCTTCCTTAGACTTCAGAAAGCCCCTTTATAGTATTTAATTTAAATGTACTTCAGACTTCTGCTAGATGTTTCTGGTAACATTGTACCTAGTGACAGCACCAGGGCCAGTTTCCTATAATATGAAATAAACTGTTGAAATTGAAATATACAGACGACACCGTAAGAGGTACATTTTACATCACCTTCCTAGATAGGAAAAATTTTTGCACACTTTTACACACGGATTAATTTACACGGCTAAACAGTCACCGTGTGGTATATGATTGAACTTCCGAGTGTATATATTGTGGATAATTATACAGGCGATATATCCCAATAATTGCGAACAATCGTGACAGCCAGCTTGTGTAGGCGGTTTGTGGGCGGCCAAACGGAGTCGTGTGTGTGTGTGTGTGTGGTAAACATAACAAAAGGTAAACGGGTCGGGTGATATAATACGAGCAAGACTGAGGCGGAACAAACAAGGCTGTTAGAGTGAGCAACAATGAGCCGTTACGTGGGTAATGACGTCATCAAGATATAATTACGATAACACGGTCACAGCACAGTGCCGAGGTCACGCCCAACCCATTGATCATGAAGGAGAGAATGCTTTCACACACACACAATATTATATATATATATATATATATATATATATATATATATATATATATATATATATATATATATATATATTTGTATTAGTATTTCACCATTTCGTGTAGTATGAGATGTAACTAATGTTTATAATGGTTGTATGGAGCAACAGGTCAAGTGTGATGATCTACGTCCCTTAACAACAGAGAGTGAGAAACAGGTGAGTCAGCTGTGGCTTGCATCTCTACCCCGCCCCCCCCTCCATCGTAATTCCATCTATTCCCTGCATTGGTATATCTATTAACTTTCTGTTTCGTGGCACAAAACTGATCGTATGAATGAAAAACATCGCTAGCAAAATATCTTCTCTGTTCCTTTCACACACACACACACACACACAAGGTACCCAGTGTCCCTTCCCCATACACGGAGTCGGACCAACATTGTGTGTGTGTGTGTGTGTGTGTGTGTGTGTGTGTGTGTGTGTGTGTGTGTGTGTGACAGCAAAGTAATCTCACTTTTTCTTTATTTTTTCTAAGTCTCATCTATTCCTTGTTATTTTTCCTTTTATTCTGCATTCTATTATGTGTTATTTAATCTTTTATTCGATAATTTCTTAATTCACATCGCCTCCACGCCCACCTTCCTTCACCTAAGTCCTACTCCTTCTCTAGCCCCATCTACCATCACCTCCTCTACTCACCACCACCTCATCCACCTCAAGTATGACCTTCAATCAAAAGTACACAGCTGTTCCCCACATAGCGAGGGCCGCTCACTGCACCATACACCGCTCTTCCCTACCTCATTGCATCATCAAATCAATACTCAGTAAACCTCGGCCATAATTACAATGTAGAGTTGCCCATTTTTTCTATTGTACAAATAATACAAGTCTTTCAGCTCGCCCCAAACAAATGTAATATCACAATACCATTTTATTCCCTTTTCAATTATTTTCAAAACAAAATTTCATTCAATTATACGTTGTTATTCCACGGAATTCATACAACTGTGAGCTAAAAATCTGGGTGTATATACATTAACCCGGCGGTCCTGGTATGCCAATACAAATATTTCCTCAGAATTCCAATACTGTATTCCCACCCAACAGTGTTGCACCAGTTCAACGTTTCCATAAAATTTGTAATCTAATATATTTTTTTCTGGTGTTATTTGAGATGTTATTTTAACGTGTAATTATTTCCAGTGGTGTGTACCATCTACTGTGCATGGTGTGTACCTCCACCCACAATCAGGTAGGGATGATGGACGTTTCCTGAGCAAGGTGAGGATTACAATAAACACTGCCCCGCCTCAGCATCTCCCTTATCGGAACAGTGATCCTCGGCCGGCATGTGACGGTGCACCAGCCGCTGAGGTATACTGTACGCAGGGACCTTACCAAACAGGAGATGAAGGAATATAATGTAGTTAATAATGATAATAATCCTCCACGTCTTACCAGTACAAGTTAATGTGCCTTGCACTAACTGCCTGCTACACTTATACAGTAGTCGCAAACATTCATACAATTTATGTTTTACAAAAGATGTTACTTTCAATTAATAAATTACATATAGCAATATTTTTTACTTTAGTTAACCCTTGTGTAATTAACAGCCTTATATCTAAGTTTTGTTAAGTTAGGACGTTTTTTATGTTTTGTTATTGTAAACTGATATTGCACAGATCTGAGACCAATGCTGCCCAGCGCGGTATTTACGGTTTCTCTAATAGAATGACTTGCTGTCGACTACCTTAACAAAATTTTATTCTTAATGCTGGAGTATGGTTGTATTGATAGAGTTTTTCCGTTAAAAATGTGCATACAATTTTCTTCCTTTATTCGAGCGAATTTTAAAATTAGATCGTGGAAATTTTGTGAGAGTTTTTACTTATTCTCAAATCACTAGTACTGGCAGCTGCTGTTGTGATTAAAATATTTCAACAGCAACAATCTAAAAACCGATTAACAAAAACTATTTATTTAAAAAATAATAATTGTTCTTACCACTCAATGTCTCCAATTATTGCTGTAGATTTTCTGTCATTAATGTGACATTTGCTTTCCCCTTGTTACAGTTTACTTTATTCGATGTCAGCATCTTAAAATTGGCCCTCTGGTGGAGTTAACCCACACTTTTGCTAGGTATATAGAATTTTTTTTCTTTTAAATCTAATAATGAATCGAAATCAACCATCAAAACTATGTTCTCCTGGACCTCTGCGTGTGAACAGGGGTCGCTAACCACGGCGCCACAAGGACAACAAAAGCAATCCTGGGCTTTGTTTTATATCACACAAAGCCTGTTCATAGTTGGCACGGGCAATCCCCAATGGAGGTTCACGTTGCTTAAAAATAAGATGAATGAACTGGCTATGTGAGAAACAGAACAAAGCCCAGGGTTCGATTTGCGACTAGTGAGGTATTGTTTAGATATGGAAGTCAGCGTGTATATATTAAGTTAATCACGCGGGGTACAGTAAGCTCTATCTAAACACAAACCATCACTTACCTACGACTGATTTCAACCAGAACAGGTCAAAGTTTGGCAGTGCTCAGTGATGCACCTCTACTAAAATTAGACAAAGTTTAGTGATAGTTTGTTATCATTCACCAGGTGTTGCAGCTTCACATTCAAGTGGTTTCACCTGTGATTTCCTTGCCTCTAGACTCCATTTGCTTACTCGTCATTGAATTTTGTTCATATCTTTACTAAAAAAAGAAAACGTTAAAACAATGATACAGAACCAATACACGGCGGTGGCTTCAACCCTGTATGTGCCTTCACTATCTATCTATCTATCTATCTATTTAGATAGATCGATGGGATGATATTTAGACAGATATATAGATAGACACCCCACAACTACGATATCCCCATCTTGGAGTACGAGGTACAGTAGATATATAAAAGCCAGAAAGTTAAACGTTTTACTGCTCAATTTATCTCTGACACAAAACCAAAATAATCACTAAGTAGCGAGTTCCCCCACACATTATACACCTCACAAAATACATAACAATACAAAAATACTAAAATACACAGCGATATACAAGCCCATTAGTACCACCATGTGAACCATTTATAAGTAGGAAGCATTAAACTGAATCACATCTTCCTTGTGTCGGCATAAAGACGCAAAAAAACTTAACACAAACGACCCAATGCGGTGAAATAAAAGAAGTAGAGTAACTATAATAGTTCACCCTGGTGGATCCTGGCTGGCCTCCGTTTTCCTTTCCTCGCAAATATTACTTCCTCCTACACGACGCCAGGATCCTCCCCGGCCCGACAATGGGCAGTTAAGAGGGCCTATAATGGTGCCTAATTACTGTAAATATACACCTGGGTTTATTAGCACTGTGCCGTAATCCTCCAAAACGCCTCACAAGGTAACACACACTGGCCTTTCATGGCTCCCCTAGCCCTCCCAGGTCTCACACACACACACACACACACACACACACACACACACGCACGCACGCACGCACGCACACACACACACACACACACACACACACACACACACACACACACACTGTTGGAGCTTTATCAAGATTTACTGTATTAGCAAAGGCTTAAGCAGGACTCCTAACATTCCATTAAATTTATGAGTCTTATCCACTCTATTTATCTCCATTTCAAACAGCAACAATAACACATCTCTCCAGGAAAGTCTTAGTCTCTATAACACACTAACAACACACGTCAATGGTACTCAATATTCTTAACGTCAGAAAAATTATCAAATAAAACATGGATCACCTGAAGATTATTGCCCTCCTCCCCCCCTCCGGCTTATTTCAGCTTTTGGTTAAGCTCCCCAACTAACACTGCCTAAGGGGGTTGGGATAAACTGGATTAAGCTGGGTTGTGATAGCTAATATTAACTTCGGTTAAGGTAAGTATTTTAATTTCAAGGTAAAATGAGCTGGTGGGGATTTTAAAGTATTTGTAAGGAAATTCTTAATCACTATAACATCCATAAAATAATGTTTATATACTTGTTAAAGCTGTTAGCTCCTTAATGCCTCTACTAATCACACTCCTACATTACCGTTACATTTGTTTAACTCGGGCAGTATTTCCCTGGGAGTCTATATAACATAGGGTCACCTGAAGATATGTTCCCCCAACTATTTCACGCCAAGATTATTTATCCTAAAGCTGCCTGAAGGAGGAGAGGTTAAGTTAGGTTAGGTATAGTTACAGTGTGTATAGTTAGATTAGGTTCTGTATGGTTAGGTTCTGTACGGTTAGGGTTATGTATGGTTAGGTCAGGTTAGGTTTGAGTCAGGATGGTTAATCTTGAGATGAAATAAACCAAGGCGGGAGGGGGGGGTGATCTTCAGGTGGTCCAACATATCAATTATGGTAACCATTCTTGTATCTGTGGGTTAGCGACCACGGCCCTTCACTCCAATGATTTTGGAAATGAACAATCGCGTTGTCTCGCTAGGGTTTGGTAGGCGTGATTGTGAGACATTTTCTACCTTTTATGGTAGGCCTAATTTAGCTATTTCATTCGAAATATAAAATTAGTTCATTACAATGTGATTGGTAAATAACAGTATGGCTCATGAGCCTTTTATCAAAAACCTTAGTTCGTAGTGTCATTTTGTTTCGCACAAAAATTGTAAATGTATATATTTTTTTTTTACTGAGTGTACAAGATTATCTTTCATGGTCTACCATATAGAAAACGCGAGGGGAGAGCGGAGGGGAACTTGCAGAAAATCAGTCATGTGTTAAATGTCAAACCGATCTCTGACCTCTGACCTTCAGTAACGGGGTGACCAAAACATTTGTATTTTAGATATTAATCCAATAAACACGATATCGAAACCCAATTGGAAACGGCTTTTGGCGTTTTTGACGTGACGGTTCAAACGATATTGCAAAATGTTGAAAAAGAAAACAAGTTATACACTGAAAAATGTTATACCTTCCAAGAGCTATAAATCTACAGAAAATAATTAATACTTCACAAGCATTTGTCTACATAGAAAATACGTCATCCTTTGACCTAACACTGTTCACCGTGTCTGAATTATTCTATCCTACCATCATGCTGGGTGGGTCATCCCTGTCGTTCTGTCTCAACACCAGGCATCCCTCTGTGCGCACACACACACACACGCTTACATACCCCCTACATTAACAGGAGCCAATGGTATTTATCACATCTTTTGAGGTCTCTCGAGTTTTTAAGAGTATCTGGAGGCCTGAATTCAACCATTTGCACAGTAGACCCCTGTAGAGTTTCATGGATTCGTTGGCCACAACACATGGTACAAAAGGCCAAATGCTTGGTCATATTCGCCCTGTGCAGGATTCAGCCCTTTAGTACTAAGGTTCTATAATATTTCATTGTCTTAAATACTGACCAGTAAACATAGTAACGAAAACCATTTGCCAATATATTCTAGTATTCATGACATTTGGTTGTTAGAAATTGTGTGTAAGAAAATATCCACGACTGAGAGTGTTAGGTGTCAGAGTCGGACAAAAACATTAACGTGTCTATTCTCCCTCCCCTACCACAGGTGCTCTCTCTCTCTCTCTCTCTCTCTCTCTCTCTCTCTCTCTCTCTCTCTCTCTCTCTCTCTCTCTCCTACACCTGTCCGTGTGGCGCTGATCAGAATTCAACCATACACGTTGTCTGGTATAATCAGGAGAATCTTCAAACACCATAAAGCTTCTTCCTTATATTGTCTTAAATGAGCTACGCGTCATCCAGGAGTTGCATGCACCAACCAAGTAATCCCCCCCAAACACTAGAGACCTTCTATAACGGGTGAGTGCCTTAGCGTTAGACAGGTAGCAGGGGATGGCCGAGGCAGAAAGCGCCCCAGGTGTGTTAATTACTGTGGGAAGTTTTGGCGTGTACATGGCAAGTAGGTAGGGAGGTGTTGTTAGACCCGGTAATACTTTGACCAACACTCGCTTACCCTCTTCTACTACCCCTCCCCACCCACCTCTTCCTCCGTATCTCCAACCTTTCCTGCACTATTTCTATCCTGTCCCCATCCCTCCTACTATCACTACAGTCCTCTCACCTTCCCAACACCCCCTCTCATCCTTCTTCCACACCTGTCACCCTCCCTATGCCCCTCTCACCCTCCCAACACCCCTCTCACCCTCCCAACACCCCTCTCACACCTTCCCTACAACACTCCCACTCCCCATGGACATCTCTCACTCTCCTCTGTATTCTCTCCCACAACTCTCCCCCTCCCTACACTCTCTCCCGGGGCCCCTCACTCTTCTTTCGCTTTCCCCTCTTATCCTCCCCTCACCGGCCGCTCTGCCTCCCTGCATTATATATAAGCGGTTCACCAGGGAGGCTATGATACCCTCTCCCTCCTGAGTTATACACCCTGAGTAGACTGTCTTACGCCCCCTAAATTATACACTTTGAGTATTCTCTCTCTCAACACACACACACACACACACACACACACACACACACACACACACACACACACACACACACACACACACACACACACACACTAATAATATCTGTTGTATTTACACAAAAGCTTATGCATACATAATGTACTACAGGTAATTTTGGTTTCTTTTATAAACTTACTATTTCATTCAGCAGAGTTAACATAACATTAACATAATAATGTGTTGAGAGAGGAAGTTATCCAGTGTGGAAGGGAGTAAGTGGTAGTGGGAGGAGCAGATAAATATACAGTAGGAAAACTTAACTTGAGTAGCGTCTTCACGAACCTGTTTGTAAAGACGTAAATATTGACACCTGTTTATTCAAGCATTACCTCCAATCTTAAGACATAATGTTTTCGTTTGGTTTTTGATGTGAATGGAAACAGCCGTAAGGCAAGTCCAGACATATCAGCATTATTTTTAACTACGAATTTCCTTTATTTCGTAACAATAGATGCTTTAATTTCTGTTGTTTGAAAATTACGATAAGATGAGCATGGCGCCAGTGACACGGCAGACGCTGTCCAAGACTCTGAGAGATGCTGTCTTTCTTCACGTTGGGGGAAAATATATATATTAATTACAGGACGTTAAGATGTGTCCATATCCCTGACAGTTTTTAAAGAGTTGCAGGTTATATGAGGAGTGGGAGACGGGTGAAGGAGAGTTTCATCACGTAGAGGGGAGACCAATAAAGGATGGAGTTATATATATTTTCAGTAATAAGTTGAAGGCAAATAGTGGAGTAGTAGGTGGAGCTAGAGGGATATAAAGGTGAATTTTCTCATAACACTGATCATTAAAATAACAGTGAAATAATGACGGAACATCCGCAATGACGGCCTGAAGGGCTGGGTAGTGAGATCAGAGATAAAGGGTACGGCTTCTGGCTGGGGGCTGTTGACCAGACCTTGAGAGAGAGATGTGATAAACCTGACTAGGGTAGTGACAAGGAAACAGGATTAACGAAGGATCTTTATTAAGCTAGTTTATTTGTTTTAATGAGTAATTCTTATAAAATTTGGGGTGGTGGCAACGGACTAAGCGAACAGGGTAGGGGTAGGGGGGGCAGGGAACACCTCGCCGGCCTTCCTGACGAAGGTGTGGCGCCCAGGGGAACCGTCGCTTTTCCCCCCATGTTACTGTCACGGGTGTCTGCCTCAACCCCCCCCTCCACCACAACCACACCCTCCTTCCTGACGCCTCATTTTTTTGACACTAAGTTTTTTTTTAACTGATTACACGTACAGTCTCGTTCAAGATTCTTCGAACACTGCTGGAGACAGCTGGCAACTCAAGGCCATTTGTTTACTTTAGTACGTAGCAAAAATTATGAATGAATGTAAAATTTGATCGGTGATTGGTTACTTAGTTCCCCGTTGCTTAATTAATGGTTGGGTTTTGTTGTTTCGTATTATATTATACTGCGTACTATAGTAAACGAACGGCCTTGTGTTGCCAGCTGTCTCCAGCAGTGTTCGAAGAATCTTGAACGAGACTGTACATGTAGGTGTATAAACAAATAACAAAAACACATCTACAGCATACTAATGTACACACACGTTCAGTGTATACATACTCACAAAACACACACACACACACCCAGAGAAAGACCTCACCCACCCTCACCACACTTCCGGCCCTCACAAGCGACGTCAACAAAGACAGCCTGTTGCATGAGCATCAGCCTCAACAACGACCCTCTTATGCAACACAAACCCAGCAGGAGGAAAAATATTACAGTGAAAAAATGAGCCAGCAAGTATGAGATAAGCAGACATACAGCATAACAGCACAGTCTTTGGGTTACCGGGGGACCAGAGGCAGTTACTAGTACACCTTGGAAGACTTGAGGAAGAATTCTCAAATTAACTTTTACAAACATAAACTGATTATTATAAAAGTGGCCTGGCGCGACGCACAGTGGTCCCAAACCCAGAAATCTGGCCAAAACCCCAAATGAGCAAATTTAATAAAACTTAATTCTTAAGATAAACAGCTAGGGGTTCATAACACCACTATAGAAAATTGGACGTGGTGCGTAGTTTTCAATTTAGAGCATTTAAGTAGTTACACTGATACTACAAATGCGTGTTTTGGGTTCTCGATATCTCCGGTAATACTTAAAATATTTTGGATATGCTATTTCTATCAGGTATTGCATGTCGGATTCAAAAACTGCATTAAATGCCTTAGGTTGCATATTGCAAATGCATAAAGTTAACTATGAATTCCATCGAGTTCCATTGCGTATTGGAAAATATATATATAATAATTCAGTAAAGTGCAGACTCCCAAAACGTCCCTAACCGGCAAATAATTATATGCAGATTAAGGACGTTTTGGGACTGGTACCGACTTGCTCGGTTTGAATATAACGCCATTACTCCGTTTTCTTTTGGCTCGTATGTTGACATCATTCCAGTTGT